>NC_088608.1:22783333-23107916 GCF_036013475.1 Columba livia
CACCAATCACTTCATGAAGTTTCACTCAACTTGCAGCCGGTGCTCACTGTCTGCACGCAGGTCAGGGGCAGGAGAACTGTCCTACCAGACCTCATATCACCTGCTAGTCCAAAGGGGGGAATCTGACAGAAAAGATGATGTCTTAAGATTTACATCCTATTTTTCAGTAACCTTACAATTTCAAACCAGTTTAACTTTCCAATGAAGACACAGTTCACTGTCCAAACTTTCCCTTTTTGCAACAACCCTGATGTACCTTTTTACATAATGAAATGTTCTGACCCAAATTGGATCAGGGATGAAAAAAATTCATATCACATAACACAGAAAGATAATGTTACCCATCAAAGATTCTTTCCCTTTCATTTGGCAGGAAAACCCTGATGTTCAGAGCCTACGAAAATATCAGGCAGAAACTTCAAAAAGGTTAGAAATGCACCACAAATCAACAAGAGAATTTTCTGCTACAAAAAAAAAATAATAAAAAATTGAAGAAACCATAGCTGCTGCAATAGCATGAACATGTGCCACATATTACTATCTAGTGTTTATTCCATGCTGATTTTTCAAACAATTTGTTTCTATGAAATAATTTTCTGAAGTTTTATGAGATGTTATTGCAGAAGAGAGGAACTTCCAAAAAGCTAAAAAGCTATTAAGTTTTTGTTCCACCATTTATTTAATAGTACATACATATAAATAAATTGGTAGGTAGTATAGCTAAGAAAAAACGTTAAGTGAACAGAAGATGTATTACCTTTGACTAGACTCCTGGTCTTGGTGAAAAATCAGAACTCTGATCACAAGATAAATTTATTTGTGGTTTGCTGATTACTAACCTTAAAAATGTTCTAAAATTATCTGTTTCTTTACAATGTGATTTCAGTTACTGGTTTTCAATTTTCAACACAACATTGCTGATAATATTACAATACCCCCTCCTTCTAAGAGAGGCCTTTAGAGCCCGTTTGCACCCCCAGGAAGACGCTGCCTTGCCCTGGGATGTGGCTCCAGCTGCCTTCCCCCCCACACACCGCCAGCCGCAGGCCCAGCTTACCCATCTAGTCACTCCATCAAGACACTAAAACTAGTGGCATACTGTACATATGAGACTGATTTATGCATTCAAACTGCATCACACAAGTAATCTGTTCCCTTACCCAGGATTTCTCAAAGGCTCTTCTTCAACATGCTGAATATTTCATTCTAGTTCTGTGGAAATATTTCTATGCAGTGTTTGCATAATACAAAAACAATGCACTTGCCCATAATTATGCTTGGTCTGAAACAAAGAACAGCTATTTGTTCTCCAAGGCAAGGTTTAAAACACAAGAAAAACAATGTAACCTCACACTGGTTTTATGGGTGAGATGTGAAGTTTCTTTGTTGTTAAACTGGGGCTTAACCTATCAAATTCCACCAAATTAGCATTTCAATTTAAAACAAATTTGTCACAAAGATATCTTTCTAGTCAAGAAGTTTTCAGCTCTCTGAGACTGGAAACAAATTACTGTTTCTCATATTTTCCCTGTTCCAGTACAATAAATTAGCTACATTCTAGTAAACGGCACCACTGATGTGCTGTTTACAATTCTGTTAACCAACATCACCCTGCATGGCAAGAAAACAAAAAGCAGGAAGGCAAAAACCCCCAAACCAGCAACTACTACCACATGCAAAGGAATTCTGGAGCAAAAAGGAGAAAAACAAAAATAAAAAAACCCCACAAAACACCAAACAACAACAACAAAAAAGCACCTTAAACAGAAAGAGATGAGAGAAAAGCGTAACTTGAGGTTTTTAGCTGACAAAGGCAGCGTTTCTCTCCAGCTGGGAGGGAATCTGGATGTTGCTAATGAGAACCAGATGAAGGGCCGTGAAGAAGTAAGCAGCCCTTATGTGACGGTGACACACAAGCTGGAAAGGACAGCAATCTGCAGCAAACCGCTGGTGTGCAGACGGCGTGGGCAGCCCGATGGCAGTGCCCAGGCAGGCAGCGCCTGCTGTCCCAGCAGCCTCCCGGCATCACCCTTCCTGGGAATCCCACACTCCCTCTCCCAAATACGGCCTGGTGTGCCCCTGACACACCACAACAGAGCAGAAATTGAGTAAGCCGTCCAGCCTGCAACAGCAAGGACCAAGCACAGGGCAGATAAGAGGAGGCTTGTACGCCATCAGCTAATCATCCTTATAGGGGCTGCAGAGACATCTGTGTTGCACAAGAATGAGAACCACAGCTTACCTATCCAGACCCTACTAGTTCACACTGTGCCTCTGGACTTCATTGGTTCCCTCAGTTCATCAAGCTGTACATTCCCACCTACAGCAAGACTAGAAAAGCTGTGAAATATTTGTCTGAAATGGCAGCTGATTAGGAAGAAAAGAATTAAGATGTATTTACCTTTTGAAGCATCTAGTCCCTCATATTATTCAACAACAATGTTCAAATGAGGTAGTCACAATATCGTTGCATGATAATACTACACTGACCACACAGGAGGAAAACAAAAACTTAATAAAATCTAACACTTTCAAAAAAAAATAGTATAGGGCTTCAATAAAAACAAATTATTAAATAATTCCAAATATTCTCCTGTTAATAACTGAAACTCTGTTGAGGTTAGTGAGCGAGACACTTGGCGAGTTGAGTAGCCAGTTCAGCTGGCAGGTACCTTTGCTCTGCTGGGTGCACTTACGCTGCTCTCTCCAGTTCTAACAATGGCTACGGCAAGTCCCACAGTGACACTGTAACGCTTCTGCATGAAGGAAAATACACACATGGCAAAACTCCCCAATTACCTACTCAAAGAGTGCAACTGCATCCATGAATACTCAAAACAACTTACAGTGAAAACACACAGAGGGAAAAAATTACTTAAACAAGCATACAAACATCATTATTTTATTTCAGTATGGGACAAATCAACTACAAGGAAATACTCCCTCTCTTTCCATAGAACAAGAATGTGTATTTGTAAATGATCAATTAAATCATACACTAAATGATCAATTAAATCATACACTAAATTATCCATTCTATGTAGCACAGACACATTAACACCAGTCTGCAAATGTAATCAATACAGGAGAAGGGAGGAAATTTATTATTGTGTTTTATAAATATATACTGATTAGTTTAGGTTCAGCCCAAGCCATCTTTATTCACACTGAGCAGAACTTGACTGCACTTCATGGAATTTAAATCACAAACACAGTATGACCAATTTAAGAACTGTGCCCTCGGGAGGGATATACGAGTACTTTTAAAAGTCTTCTTTTTTCTCTCTCTCTTCTTACTTGCTTTCATACACAATCCAAGAAAAAAGAACAGAAAAACATGTGAAATGATAAGTGCAAGAGCTAGTAATTTACCAGTTAGCAGCTTAGAATGATGTTGGAATTAAAAAAATAATAATAATAATAAAAAAATCTTGGTAAAGTGATTGTTCTTAATGGTTTAGTGTTTTAAACATAAATGTGAAATGTGAACATTAAAATAATCATATTCTTATCAAAGCCACTGCATGGGAAAAGAGACTGTATGAGTGCAGCTACATGTTATAATACTGTTCTCCATGGCTTTTAGCTTGCAATTTTATCCTTTCCACATCCAAACACTACAGGATTATTGTTGGACTAGTACTGTAATAATTATTCAACTGTAAGCTACTTTTAACTTTGTTTATGGATTGGAAGATTACCTTGAAATTGCATATTTGCATATTTTTCCCCTCCCTTGTAAAAGGGAAGTGGAAAACAAGAAAAACTTGTAAACTTGTTCTACTAAAAGCTAGTAAAACAAGAAACCTGGCAAAATCGTGATATCTGGTTTTAAGAAATTCAGTATCAAGCTTCAGTAATATTTGTCCCAGCTGTAACCAGTACGAACAGACTCCTCGCTCCACTGGGGCCATACAAGTGGTTGGAACACATCAGCAAATGGAGTTGGATTTATTTCACTTCACCATCAGCACAAGGCGGAGGAGGCTCGAGAAGAAGTGGAGTTGCTAGGACAAGTGTAGTCCCTAATTTGCAGTATTCCTCAGATGGGTGAGTTACTAGACAAACGTCACGTGAAAGAATAGCAAAGCTGAGCTTGTATGCTCCTGTCTGGCTCTCCTGGCCTGAGGAGGAGGAGTGACCGCCCAAGGCAGCCTCTAATGCTCAAGACTTATCTGAAGCGACAGAGATTTTATCAGAGATTCAGCAGAGCCTGCATGCAAATTACTGTAAAATTATACAGTTGTCATGCACTCCCTACAAAAATAAAGCAATTTAATATAAAAATCAGTAATTATGTACCTTCATTATAGCCTAATGGGAACAATGCCTCAGATAATTTGAAGTGTATGGGAAGTCTGAAGAGATGTTACGTATTTACAGAGGTTGTGTGGAACACAACAGGCCTATTGCACACTTAACACAACCAACATGCAAAAAAACTACACTAGTTTTACCTACTTTATTGAACTTTTCACAAAAAATCATCCTTTACTCAAGGCTACAGAAATTTGAGGAGGACACATCAGTATTTTCCACTAATTTCTATAGCACTGAATATCTGTTTTAACACAAGGAAAACAACTTAATATTGAAAAAGATTAGAACCCAGTCATACACAAATTCTTCCCATTCACTTTGAAGTGAAAAGACATGTAAACAGAAGAAAAATACAGCAATAACAGAGGAACAGAACACCATAGATGAGGTATTTCCAACAGAGATAGCCATTCCGGAGGTATCTGTGCAGGCATTAGTACAGCAGGGTCAGAATCAGAAAACCTTGTGTGTGTGTTATCAAAACCAGGGTTTGCTTTTGGGTTTTATTTTAAACTGGGCAAACTAAAACTATTCCTTTTATGTTAAAATGTGTTCATATGGAACAAAACATCTCCTGCAGTCCAGACCACTTTACTGCAAGGCTTTTTTCTCTGTTGCAATATCATCATGTGCCATTAATTTGCTAGTTAAGGAAAAAAATACTGAAGCCTAACATGTATTTATATCTACTTGTTAAAAAAAAGTATGAGAAAAGCCTTCCATAATGGAGAAGGGAGGAGGAATGGAGGGGGTGGCAGACAAGAACAGGACACAAAAAAATACCTTTTCCACAGATTGTTCAAGGCAAAAGGGACATGTCATGTTAAACAGTAGTCAATAGCTGTATACAACCAGTAAACAAATTCAGCTGTATGAAAAAAGAACTACATCACATTTAGTGGTTGCAATTTAGATTATTCTAGCGTGTAATACTTTAATTGTATAAAACAAAGCTGATGTCACAAACACAAAAGAACTTCTTGCAAAGCAAGCACCACAAGTAATTTTTATGCTGCCACTGATGGCTGACAAGTGATGAGCACTTTGTTCGAATTTATATACTTACACATCGAAGGCAACAGGTGGCTTATAAAAAGAAACCACTGAGAGCTTTTTAACTCTTCATTATCAAAAATTTTATACTATGTTTTATCATAATGACTAAACAACCTCTACAAACAAAAGTTCAAGATACTAGCTACAAAGATGAACTATGGCTCAGGGAAAATTATCCATTATTTCGATAAAGACAGAAACTGAGGTTCTGGATTGTCATTGACTTGAGCTCTGCCTACACTCAGCATTCTGTAATATGTGCACAAAGCACTCAATATTTTAAACAGTACCTTGTGTTATACAAATTAAATCTATTTAAGAAAAGGAATTTATATTTTCTTGCTGAATGTCTTTTCTATACCCATCTCAAACAATACCTGAATATTGTAGCACAGCAGAAAGGAAATTTTTACTTTCGAGTCTGAATCAGCTGAGTAATGTGTTTAAGCTGTTGCTTGATATAATTTTGGGCCAAGAGTGGCACAACAGATATGTGTTGGGTTTGGTTTTTTTTTTTCTAAATACTGCACAGTCCAATGAACAGTTTTGGTTTTAGTCACACAGAGTTATAAAAAAGAAAATTAAAATGTCTACAATACACAAAATGCAGGATAATATTTCACACTTACATTTAAGTGCAAAGGACTTCCAGGCAAAATAAAATACACCATAAACACACAGATTAAAAACAAACAAACAAATAAACAAAACTCCAAACTTTAAGAGTGGTATTGACTGATTTAGTTAAATTAAAAAAAAAAAAATGGAAGATAACTTGAAGGCAAAAATGCAATAAGCATACCAAAACAATGTTTATATTCTGCCTTGTAATTAAACTATGGAATAACCATCAGATTATGATTAAAACATTTTAGTGTTTCCTGTTTTGGACAGATTAAGTACACATACCAAGATATTAGACTTTTTCCTCTGCATGGCAATTTTACCATATTATCCCTAACAATTAAAAAATATGACATACAAATATTTTTGGTCTTGTACACTATATTTATACATATACACACACACACAATTTCTATGGTGATGTTCACTGCTTTAATCTTTCTGCTTTATGGCACTTCAGAGCAGTGCAGAGCAGCTCACCCCAGAGTCTCAGATTGCCTGTCTTTCAAAGTCCCTCTGCTTCTTTCCGTATTTTCTCTGAAAGCAAGCGATCCCTCTCAGGTAGCCTGCATTCTTGTAGCTACACATTCCCCCCCTTTGCAACTCTTTCACACACTTGACTTCCCATTCCTACTGCTATTTAGGTTTGAGACATCAATTTTCACATCAAATTACCAAAGCTTGGTGCATAAAAATATTCAATAAGCCTCAAGGAACTGTTATCTCAGTAACAGCTACTTTCAGTACTGAAATGCAAACCTATGCTCAGCTGTATTCTAAAAGTTTAACTAGTAAAGTGGGCTTGAGGTATGGAAGCTTATCTGCCATCACTGTTATTGGAAGAAAAACCTGTATGATGGGTGGAGGTGGGGGAGAGCAGGAAGAAGGTAGAGAGAAGGAAGGAAGAGGGGTGTTGTTTGATTTTAAAAGAAAGCCCTCTAAATTAACTTTAACATAAAAGAAATTAGCCATGTAATGGCTAAAGTTCTGAAGAATCTTGTTGCTCTTTTATCCAACAACAGATGAAGGCCCACTTCAGCTGCAAAACTCAAAATAAGAACTGAAAATAGCATTTCTGAGCTACTCCACAAGAACAAATGATTGGGTTGAAAATTAACGCATTTTGTTTATTGCCTCAGGGCATGGAGGCTTCAGGATGTCATTTGAGAGACCCTTGGCATCAATATGAAAACAACAGTTTTCAAAGCATCTCTAGCAACTCCTGTGTCATAAGCATCCAGTACTTAAATCCAGCCTAATGCTAATGTTGTTCTTTCATGTAAGGATAAAAATGCACACTGGAATACACTAAAAAATAGCTGGGAGAAACCTAGGAGTAGCATACGCAAGAGTGACAACGTCCAAAAAGGGGAAAGAAAAAAAAAGAGAAAGAGGAAAAAAAAGACCATCAGAATTTCTGCTGAGATGACATCGATAACTGATTAATAAAAGATCACCTGTATACCCAAGAAGAAAAGTAAAACTTCACCCTTAGCCAATGTGAACCTGGGCTTCATCAGGATGGAAGAGAAGTTTTGGAAAGCACACTGAAAAAATACAAACTATCTTCGAAGGCTCACCAAAAGAAGTCAGCAGATTCCCACATCAATACTTCATCATTACAATAACAGCATAAAGGCACATCTGCAACCAAACACTGCGTCTCACTAACATCTCCAGCATACATAACACTCAAAAAGTCAGTTTTCCTCAGACTCCAGTGGACAACATGCAAGGTTTGAAAGAAAACATCTCTAAGCCTTGAAGGCTGGGAAAAAAAAGGCAAAGGAAAGGATACCATTTGGATCACATATTTGCAATGGCTGACTTTTTACAAACATTTTTTAACTTACCTATCAGCTTAATAGTCCCTCAACTAGAGCAGCACCAATGTTTGCTGGATTATATGTTAAATCTGATTAGAGAAATGACCTATTTTTAAAATAAGCCAGCAAAAAGAATATGGTTATTTTTAAACCCCAAAAGCCCTTTTACTACATGGTTCTACAATCAGTTCCAAAAGCAGAGAAAGTGGCAGCATATAGACGAGAAAAAGTGTTGGAGTACAGAGATGCTTCAGGTACCAGAAGACATACTTATCCAGCATACAAGTTAGGCACAAAATATGACTCGGAAAGGGGCAGACGCCTCTTTTTCTTTAAGTGACATTTTGAACATTGTGGAAAGCAGGACTGCTCCAATAAACAGTAATTCTGAAAAAAAAAAAATAGCATCAAAGGCTTTTTCTGTCAATTTATTAAACAGTCTCATGGACTGAAAAAGGTTGCATCTGAACACTGAACAGAGCTTTT
The DNA here is from genome assembly GCF_036013475.1 of Columba livia. Lineage (NCBI taxonomy): Eukaryota > Metazoa > Chordata > Aves > Columbiformes > Columbidae > Columba > Columba livia. The sequence continues at coordinate 22,791,646 of NC_088608.1, forward strand.
GCATGGATATGACTCCTACAGCAGTTCCTCTGGTACAGGCTGACACACTCTCTGGCTTTCTAATGTGCAGTAAACTGTCACCAGCAACTTTTAACCACTTGTGGGACTACAGGCAAAGAAAAAGGGAGCACTTTAAACTGACACCCCAAGGATCTTGGACAGATTTGCTTGACACACACATAAAAATAATTCTATTTTAATTAAGTCTTAAAATTACATATTATAACTAAGCTAGGAACCTTGTTTAGTTTGTCTAGGATAAGTAACTTATAGCCAGAATAAGATATCAAGAACCAGCTTCCTCCTGGCCTTCATTTGCAGTATTTACTCCATTGTTCAGTACACAGCAGAATCACATACATACATCAGGGAAATGCCAATACAAGAAATCCAGATGATTAGGGACTCATACATTTTGAGAGCCAGAAGACCCAACAGAGCATGAAGTATATTCAAAATAACTTTCAAGTATTAAGCTAACTATAAATGTAAATACAATGAACACATGTCCAATGGTATGCGCACATTTGTTTTAGGAATATGAATTGAACACAAGCCCATGAGATGGCACGGTTCTTTTTTCTATAAAATAAAATAAGCCAGCACAAAAGAGCACTCACAGTGCTCACTGCTGCTCTTCTTCACAAGCACTTCAAATATATTTCATCCCTTCTTCAACTAGATTACTGTCATTCCAGATTTTTCGCTTGAAATTCTTAGACTTTAGTTCCTATTTAAAGAGAGGAAGAGAAAAATCTTCAGAGTAACTTGGTCTCTTGCATCAAGGCACTAAAAGAAATGCTACTTGCCACTCTAGCAGGAGCCGAAGAGCTGGTTCCTCTCAGCAGAGGACCAGCACCCCTACAGATGATGCACCACAATCACTTGTGCAAGTGTTCCTCATCTATTTCAATACAAAGTCACTTCATTTCACATCAGCCTCAGCAATAGTTAAATCAGCTCATTTGATATTGATACAGTCACATACTCATTTGCCATACTCAGCCCTGAAGCAATGAGGGGCAGGGACACCAGCAGTTAACTCCTGCTGCTGTTTGCAAACCCAGCCCAGGCCTGTGCCCTCAGCTGTGTCAGGCAGTGTGGCCATCTGTGTATACCTTAGGAAACAGAAGTGCTTCTAAGAGCCTATCTCAAAGTTTTCATTAAAACCAAACCAAACCCAACAAAAATCCTAACAACTCCCTGCCTCTTTTGAGCAATGTACTTTTGAGAAAGAAACTTTCTGAAAGAGAAGCTATAATATTCTCAGTCTCCAGACCACTCACCTTTCTTATGCAATCACTGCAGCTAATAAAAGTGATGATGAGAAACATCCAGCCACTTACGCTTTTCTGTTCCCAAATTTTTCTTTTTGATTTTACATTTTCTGAGGTGGCCTTCCTCCCACCAAAGGAAAACAGTCTTTCACATTTTGTATTACAACCAGAAAAAAAAAGAGAGGCAGTATTTTTCCCTTCAAGCTTTCCAGAAATCTTATAAATAATTTCTTCTTTGTTATGCCATAAAGTATTGAACTATCACCATCTTAAATCCAGGATACCCTGCACCATCACTAAAGACACCCACTCAAGCAGGTAAACGTGTTTCAAAAACAGTCACCTGAACACCCCCTAACACTATCACATATTGATAATTTCTTTAAAGAATTACAGAGAAAAACTTAAGCGTAATCTGTATTGCCTAAATAGCAATTATACACTCCCACATGACACACAGAACTATAATAAAAGTACTTGTAGGTCAAATAATAGCAATGACTCAGTAAAGATAACCTGCTCGGTCTTTATTCTCAGGGGAAGGGGGGTTTACTGGTCAAGTACTTTATGACTCACAGTACAGTATATTAGAAATTTTCTATGTATTCTTTAGAAATGAGAGATTGCCCTTGTAGCTCAGTAGGTAGCTCTCCTGTTTCTGGCCTACGAGGTCATAGCTTTAAGTCCCTGCTGAGGAAACTTAACAAGTTCCATCTATAAATAGAATGGCATCAGATGCTGCTACTCTAGCAAGGGTGGTGGCCTTTAGATAAGAAATTTTTATGTTTTCCTCTGTTCGGATAAAAAAAAGAAATTGAACATAGTAAGGCATGGGATATTAGGCTAAAGATGAATGACAGTAGGCTCCAAAATCCATGGAAACTTCAGTTAGCATGAGACTTGCAATTCTACCATTATAAAACTGCAATAAAGGTTAGAGAAGAATGCAAGAGCAATCATTTTCCTTCCCAATGAGCGTAAGTAATTAACTAAAATTACAAACTTTATAATATTTCAGACTGAAAAGAAACCTCCTAGGTACTGTACAATCAAAATTCAACTTGTGACATCAAAAGGCACCCTCCATGTTGGGCAAACTCTGGAGTTTTTTATTAGTAACAAAAACATTTGGATATTCACAACTCACATCTTACTCTTTCTGAAGAAGTATATCCTTGAGAGACATTTATTTAATTATCAGGGATTAAAATGATACCACTCTGCAATGTATAAATTTTTGTTCCTCATACCTATATATTTGGTAGCTCTCAGAGCAACAATCACTTGTGACAAATCTAAGAATAAAGCCTATTTAAACCCTTACCTGAGTGAGTTTGTGCTTTAAACTGTAGTTTCCTGGCCATACAGGAATATGGATTAAAGCTCAGGTATCCCTTTCACTCAGCCTGGCGATGTAATTTACTGTTCAATAAAGACAAAGGCTAACTCACTAGAGTGCTGACAATTTTCCAGCACCTCTTCCACAATCTGCACCCACGTGCCCAGGAAAACAAATTCACTCCTCTGTGGGAGACAAAGCTGCAAACAGCATACTGATCACAGTTCTGAGGTACAAACCCATGTTTTGTTCATGTACACACATTAAAAGGAAAGAAACACCAGCAATAAAACAAGAGATGAGGGTGATTTTACAGTGTGACTACATCCAGAAGAAACCAATATTATGTGAGAATGACAGGTCACACAAAACTCTGCAATAGTTTAGCTTAAGAGGCTGTCCTTCCCATATTAATCATATTTGTCTAAGTGAAAAATCTGATTAGTTAAAAGTTTTCCACACCTGCCCAAATTAAGCTAGTTGATCCTGCACTGGCACTGCTCTACTGAACAGGATGTGGGTGTAGAAAGTGTCTCCCTATTGCATGTTTAGGTTTAATGGTAACACTAGTTGAAGTTGCACATCAGAAGATTCACGAGAATCCCATCCAGGTCCTTTAATGGCAGTACCAACACTTTGGTCAATAACGTATCACCATGCAAAACATATACAAGGTTCTTTTCCGCTCTTCCGATGCTATTGGTTTACAGCACCAGCCTTCCTCCTAGGGCTGCTTCCCACATCATTGTATTGAAGAGCAGGCACGTGAGAAAGAGCCACGGTACCACACAATGGGATGCCTGGTCTCACCCCTAATCTACTTCCAATTTAACTTGTATCCATGTCTCTGCTACTGGATGCTGCACACATGCTTACTCCAATTCTACCTGGCTTATTTCTCAAGAAGCTTCATTGAGCAGATGTCTGTATGGAAGTTTCTTCTCTACCAACACTTTTTCTGAGCAAAACAATGGCTGTGCTTCCATTCTTGGAACCAGAGAGTAAAACCCAAAAGCTCAAGAGAGCACTAGTTCTCCAAGATGGCTTAAGGCTAGTACATGACACTAATGATGACTGCATGTGTTTCCCTGCAACAAACCTTTTGGCAAGGCAGTACTTCTTGAAAATTGGTCTTCCATGACTCATTGCCCCTTCCAAACCTTCTTTTATTGGGCATTTTGTGGGGTGGTTTTTTGCCTCAAACTGACTTCTCTGTCCAAAATAAAAAAGTTATTCAAATGTGCTTCCTTTTGCCCGCTTCACATTATTTAAAAGGGGGAGGAAGACCTGTATGCATAAAGAATTCCCCTATACAACATTGTTGTTTGCTTCAGAACTTCATCTGTTTTCAGAGGCACTCCCTCATTTTTTTTCATTATCACACAGAATGTGGTACCATGCCAAGAGGGTTGCAAAGGCCTCATCAGATTCAGACAGTGGTTGTGCATTCTATTTCTGCTTGCAGGTACAAAATCACTGTACGGAAGAGAGCAGAAATCTATCACTCTGTTGCTTCTGCTCATATCATCTACACAAAGAAACGGTCTGAAGTAAAATAAAGCTAAACAGCCTCTGAAAAATTCTGCTTCAGTTTTGGTGATGATTTTGCTAAATCAGGTAGAGGAACACCACTTTCACAACTTTGTGATCAAAAAAAAATCTCCTACACAAAGCCTTACCCAGAATCAAAACACTTTACCTAATTTTACAAATTATAAAAAAGCAGCTTTAGTTGATAAAATAACATTTTCACATAGCTGCGACTGCCTCTTTAATTAGAAAACTTTAACAGTTTTTGGTTTTAATATGGAGAAGCCAGTGAAAGCTAACTGAAAGGGTAGCTGAACTGTGAGTTACCCCAAATATTTATTAAACATTTAGTTACTCTAACAACAAATAAGAAGATTAAAATCTCAATGAGAACTATTATTTACTCAATAGCACACAGAAATACATCTTGATTGTGTAACATTAACAAGTTCACTATGTGCAAACTACTTTTAAACTTTGGTAGCTTAGCGGTGAAAGGTTTGTATTTGTAAAAGAGGAACTCTAACTTTTCTCTCTTTTATCACATGGCAAATACATTTAGTAATATAAAACAAAACAAAAATATCTTCAAAAAATTGAATCAAAATATGTTGAAGATATAATTTTGTAAGACGATGACGTTGACATAATTTCAAGGTGAATTTTGACACAATACATAGACGGAAAAATAGCTTCAGATATTAGCAGTGACACAGCCGAGCTACAGCTGTATAAACAGAGCCACTTTGATTCCCGATGCACAGAATGCACATGTTGAAGCGATGAGATGTGACCCATACTTTATTCACTGAAATGCTAGTGCCACAGAGTGCAGCTGAGCGATACCATCATATGCCACCTCTCTGTAGCAGTCAGCTTCCAGAAGCAGCAATCAACAGGTATGATTTCTTCTTAAACAACATGAAAAATAAAAAGCATCGTGCCTCAAGTATATAAAATCTACAGAATTATTAGCATCTTTATATAGAAAATACACACATTTTTATAGAAAGTAAAAAAATGAAGTCAGAACAGTCAGTCTTATTCAGTTAAATAACCTTGTTATCACTAGTTTGACTTTTACAGGCAAATCAAAACACTGGCACTATTAGTGCAAATTCCTAAAAACTCTCATGAAGATAAAAGTCAACTTGATTTTAAACGCTGAGCAAAAATCAGTATGAGTATTGTCAAACTCGATTTTCATTAGTCTTTATCTCAAGCAAGAAAAAACTACGCTCAGCTCACATGATTCACATCTGTCCAATTTTTAAATGAAGGCAAATTGGTTTAGAAGTTACCTAAAACCCTGAGGGAGGCAGAACCAGGGGGTGTGCTGAACACTTCCAGTTATTACAGCCATAAAACTGGAATAAAAGCAATTACAGCTTTTTAGGGACAAATGCACATTTGTCACACCAGTCACTTCTATACGACCGCAAGGGATGTTTACCTAGCTTCATGGTTCTTTCACTCTTGTCACAAAGAATGATATCTCACGGATCATCAGTGACCAAACTCCCTATCCTGCCCCCAAAAGGCAGCTACAACTCCTGTGCTGTGGGGTCCGGGCACTTCGAGGCAGAGGAGCAAAGCAGGACTCCGCAGCCCTGCCCGTGCCCCCCGCACCGCGTCACTGTGCGCAGCTCACTCGTTCCTCTGCCGGACTGGCAGACCAGGCCATGGAATGCAGGTGAGCTCTCCACTTCTTCCACAAAAGCCAATGTTGCCTGCCCTTCTTCAAACATTGGGTATTGAACCCTAAGTTTTTCTATTTATTAATATTAAAAAGGCATATTTGATAGCAAAGTACTTTTATAGACAAATTTCCTTCCAATTTCTGTAACTTTGAAGAGAATGACTGGATTTCATTAAAGAAACTAAAAATAAGAGAAAAACGTGGAACATATTTTCCAGAAAACTAGGACTGCAGGATATCAGTGGGAACAGAAACTCAAAAACATAAAGAACTCTGGCTGCTTAACATCCAGTGCATTCAAAAGCTCGACAGAGCTGTAGCAGGGACTAAATACTGACATCTACCATTTTCTTGACTGAAGCATTATTTAAGAGTAAATTTACACTTGTTACAACGTTGCCATTTTTAGTCCACCATACAAAGAAAGTCATTTTCTACAAGTACTTGTGACTGATCTGCCATAAAAGTTGAAAGGGTGGTTAAAGTCATGCAACTTGGGAAGAAACACTGTTACAATCTTCAAACAGCCTGCCTTCTGCCACCACAAAAACACTGCTGCCTCACTTAAAACCCTCATACACCCAAAACACAGAACTGTCAGAAATGTTTTGAATTAAACAGTGAAACTTGGAAGACGAACAATACCGTAACGACTTTAAAGCATGTGTCAGGTTACTATAGTACTAATGCTGTAAACACCACTACCCAGGACAGAAAAGCTTAAAATTAAATTCCCCATTCACTGAGCCAGTAAGTAAGCAAGTATATCTGTTTGAGGTTTTCATTATTGGATTTGGCCAAAAATAAAATATACCTCTACCCCTAAGAAACTGGGATAACCTCTGATTTTATTTTTTTTAATAATAGTATATTCAGATCAAATAGTTTATTTTAAATATGAATAAATCCTTTTCAGTTTGTCCACTTTAATAGAAAAAACTCTATAGCAAGTATCAAAGCCCAACAATGCACTGCTTTGTTCTCTACAGGAAAACTTATTCACCTTGTTTGTTGCGCTCAGAGAATCTGCTTCTTACAGTTACTAATCATGTCTAAAATTATCCCTCTTTTACTTATTACCCTACCACATGCTGTTGTCACACATGTTGCTGTTTCTTTAGATATATTAAAATATACCTCAGACATTTAAAAAAATGTTTTCATTTACTTAATGAACACTGTGTCTCCCAGGGAAAGTAACAGTGTATAAAGGATATGGAAACTTGAGGGTTGGAAACCCATAACCATTTAAATGTGGGGGTACTCTCCTTTTTTAAATGAAGTAAGGAAAGTAGAGAATTAGCCAGACAGAAATAAATCTTGTTTCTCCTCAGCTTTATACCATGCAAGAAATAGTCCAGATAAACACCACACAGAACTTCCACAGTTACAAAAGAAATGTAATTATAGCTGCTTTGAGAGCATCACAGCTGCAGCTCACCTGTGTGCCCTGCAGTGGATAAACTGATAGGCAACAACCTTCTTCAAAAATCATCTCATAACGCAAAGAGGTAACAACAGGGAGTTTTGTTATGGCAACTAAAAAAACCCCACAGACAAACCTTTCGTCCTAAAGGAAACAGAGTTCAACACATTCTCAATGAATGAAGAGAACAGGATCAAAACCTTTAGCCTAGGACTACAAAATACCTTCAGTTAGACTCCCAAAGTTTAGCTTACCCTTGTCAACAAAAGCTCTCCATTCCTAGCTAGCCACTTCCTTGCCTATCATTACTGAGTGACTTAATTCTCAAACTGCTTTTTGCAAAAATATCAACCGAACCAAGCTAAATCAAAGCCTAACAAGCCTTTCTTCAACATACTCAGGCACACAGGCCTTGAAGTCTCCCACACAAACCCCACAGTGACCTGTTGCTGATGCTCTGCCTGGCATCCTGAGATAAGAAAAGGCCACTTCTCCGACCAGCTCTGCTTCACCTGCCACCCATTAGCGTGGGCAGCAGCAGTGCACACAAGAGCAAAGACAAAGAGCAGCAGTTTCAGTGCTCAAAGGTGAAAATTTGTTCCAGATCAACTCAAAACCTGACTGAAAACAAATGCTAATGTTTTCATGCTTTGAAAAAGCATGGTCCCCAGATCACTTCCTAGCATATCTCTTCTCAAGAACATTTTATCATCCTCATCTCCTCTTAATCTTCAGCAACACCTTCTCTCCAGCCTGCTGGCATACAAAGTTCCATCTTCCAGTGCACTCCCTCTTCCCCCTCCATGGGAGCAAACTGGGTTATTTTCCAGCTAGCTTCTGTGCGAGCGCAGGGCTGAGTGCCGACGGCCAGCCACAGGGCGCTGCTTCCTAAAGACACACAGCTCGTTGAGAACTTGGACCAAGCCCTGGTGAAGGGCAACAAAGCAGCTTCCTTCCCTCAGGATCTGGAAAGTTTAGGGATTTACAAAAACAGTTTAGGTACTTCCTATAATCTGACAGAAACCATGCAAACTCAGGTATGCCACAGGCTCATAAAAAGGGATTTTTTGATTTGAAATAATTTTGACAGGTGGGTGGGTGTAAAAACATTACCGCATATTAAAAAGGCTTATACATTTTTATAACATAAGTTGGCATGGTATGTTGAAAAGTTCAGTGGGTAGTTTTAACTACAGTTTGTACTGTGTAAGCAATAGATTTTTTTTTTTTTCATTTCCTAGAGGGCTATTGCCTGCTTTTAGTGCCAAATCTTCATTTTTACAGTACTGTGGGGAAAAGAAAGTAGAACTACTATGCACTTTGCAGGGCAAAAGAAAAGTAGTTTTACATCTCTCAACCACAAAATTTTGCATTAAGTTTTTATTACTATTAGCCCTAAGTAATATTTTGAAAGATCTTTGTGTTTACAGGGCAATCAACACACAGAATTTCTACTTCGGTTCATCACTAGTTTGCATTCTAGCTAAAACATCTAGCAAGAACAGCGTAAGAGGCAGGGTTGAGATCTTGAAAAAGGAAAAAAGTGCTTTTTAAAAAGTTATTCCATTATCTTTTTTTTTGCTCGCGAAGAAGAAAAACGGCATTTCACAATCATTACATTTCAGAATCCTTGAAAGAAAATGAAACATATAGCAAGTAAATGCAAAACTAGACTAGAAGAAATAGATGTTAGTACAAAGTATAATAAATATCCAAATGGTGTAAATACCCACAACAGTCCCATTCCACCTTCAATTCCCAAAGAAAAATATTAATACAAATGGTGTTAACCCTTATAATAGCTACCTGAAACAAATGTTTAAAGATTATTCAACACATAGATTAAAAAGCTTCTTCTCCACTGGCTACTGTATCAATCTGTTCCTTAACAAGCATTTATGATACAAGTATCAAAACAGAGCAAGTACAAAGAGTTTATCACTTGTTCTCAATTGACACCAGGTAAAACCCTAATTACAATATCAGGACAGCAATGGATTTGGGAAAACTAATCCCCCTTTTTTTCCAGGGACACGGTAGCAATGGTTCTTGGCTAGTTACAAATACTTAAAATACACCTATGCATTAGCACAGCTTTCACACATTGAACCAGATCCTAAAATGATGCACAAGTTCAAAAGACTTACTTCACTCTAGCCAGCAAGGATCTGGCCTCATCTTTTCAAAATGCGTTCATTTTAAATACTATTTATTAACTGCTTAACAACAATCAATAGCCCATAGTTCTCTATTCTACTGAAAGCATGCATCAAACATCATTAACAAAAAATAGTAGTACTAGATATAAAATATAAAGAAGGTCAAGTTTTCAAAGGAGAAGTAATGCTACACACACACACAGTTCTAAATGGCTTCCAGGTACTAGAACACCTTAAAAAAGGCCAATGTTCCCAAAAGCATGTCCTTTCTTTTCAACAGTATAAGCCTAAGAACACAATAGCTTTCCCCATGAAGTCTGTTTCACTTGGTGCAGAGTGGAGGTACTCTGGTTTCAACCAAGTCAGGGTCCAAGTATTCTTGATGCATAATAAATTGCATTTGACTGAGGTAGCACACTTACGTATTCACATCAAGCACACAGACTATAGAGGCACATCAGTTCTCTGGTCTGTATAAACATGCTTCAAAAAACAAGCTCATGGGAACAAGGGTTCTAAGCATCTAAATCAGTACTAAAAGATAGTAATTTTCTTTGCATTTGAGTTTTGTTTTAGAAACACCCTGTCCACAAAAAAACTTTTTGCTCCAATCACCAAATAAAAAGTATTCATATTTTTTATTTTGTTCTATTGTTTCATCACTCACTGTATAATAACGGCCAGCCAAGAGGTGTCCAGCTTCCTCAAATCTGCACAAACATTATTATGCTCAATCTTTTCAGACCAGAACCCTTTTTCAAGACTCAACATGTACTGCAAACAACATACGCCTTCAACAAGCTTTTGAGTGGCAAGCTTGTAAGTGCTGTTAATGTGACTCTGAAGGCCAGTTCTGTATTGCGTTAACAGGTGACGAAAGAAGAATCAAAGCTCTTGATCTGAGAAATGTTCAGAATTCAGAGATGGGAGGCGAAGGGTGTGTTCAACATTCAGTACAAGTCATACAGAAATCAGGAAAAGGAAAGAAGAGCAGCTTGCCCTGTGAGGAACAGAATCCCACAGTCTGCTACTAATTCCGTATTTTCATTTTCTACTTCAATTTCAGCCTTTTATTATCACATTTCATTCACTCTATAAAACCAAACACATCAACTGCCATGCACTGCTGGCAAGAGAATACAACAAACCATTACCGCAGACTTCCAAAATCCCAGTTCCCTTTTAAGTCTTCAGCACAATGAAGACAGACATACCTGTTACGTAACAGAGGATGGGGATTTTCTTGATTGGAAAAACTCAAAACCTGATGACTTTGAATTGAATAGTAAAAGTTAAAATTGTAATGGATATTTGTTCCACAGTTCTTAATTAGAGTAAAACAATGCAGTCTTCAAGCTATAGAGAGAACATATAAATAAGTTTACATACGCATCAGATGAAAGATCCCATCACAGGCGTTAATATGAGACAAGAAGGAATTTCCTAAGCCTTGGCCAGTGTGGGCTCCTTTTACAAGGCCAGCAATATCCACCACATTCAGAAAGGCTGGAATTTTGCTGAAATATAAAAGTTAAAAGTTTCATTACTGAAGCACATTAGCCAAAACTTTCGGCACAGAATTAAATTCAGAACATGAAAATTCCAATATTTCTTTGTTCTAGAACAAGTTATACATGACAGTAGCTTTCTTCATTATTTAATGTGTAATGTACAAAAGAAAATATTTCCCCCTCTCATGTAAAACATAAACCACCTTTAATTTCTCTGTCATTATTAATGTAAAATGAAGTAAACTAGTTTCTATGTGTGGAATCATACTGACAAGTACACAAATAATCAACCAGTTCTGGAACGCTGAGTCATGAAGTCAGGCACCTGTAGTGAGCAGTTTTCATGGTACCAAAGGGATAAGACACATAAATGGCCATTGCACTCTGCTGGCACACACCTCTAAGGTTACTGCTTAGTTCATTAAGCGGCTTTCTCAGAAGACAAGTGCATTTTTTTAATACAGTGGTGATTAAAACTAGCAGTGATCAGAGTTATGCAAACAATTTGAAAGAAAGCAGAAGTTGAGGTGAAGGTGGCATTATAACGTAAATAACTGTGATCTTTTCCACCATAGTTAACAGCAACGGGTTAGCAGACATGTCTACTTGATATTTTATATAGCAACAACAGAATTGCCATGAAGTTCTAATTAGCTTTCAAAAAAATGGAAAAAAAGCTTTTAGAGCTATGAGAAATGCATATGGCAATTTATAAACTGCAAGCCTTTTTTATCTTCTGCAGATTCTCAAGATGGTTTAAAATGAGCAAATAACTTCACGGGCATTAATCTTTCCAGGTATATTCTAAACTAAATTACTTCTCAAAATCCAGCTGAGTCAGGGAAAAAACAACTAAAACTTTGTGACAGGTGTTGACTAAAAGCACTTTCATATGGTCTATGCAAATGACAACACCATGATGAACAGTGGCAGAGACAGAACCACAATGAAATGCTGCAAATTCCTCACTTGCAAGAACACAAACTGCGTATCAGTCATCAAGATCTCCAACATGATGGCTTCAAAATAAACTGGAACACTACTTAATTTCCAAACACTTTAAATTATCACCATTCGATTTCATTAGCAGTATGCTAAGAGTAATATAACAGTTGACTATTTTACTGACAGTAGCATAATGGAAAACACCCAAATCCCTAGTTTTAACAACAAGGATGAGAAGGGTATGACTTACGCTACAAAGTCTGCATGACCGTACAGTGGCAATTTGTGAAGTGATGAAGTTTTCTTTTATGGTGAGTATTCTTCAATATGAGATTCAAATCTAAAGATACAAATTCTGCGGTCTACCTTAAGATGTCTTACCCAAAGACCTACCATTGCAGTGCTGCTCACAGACAGAAGCAAGCACATAGGTGTGAATGAGTGCTAGGGATGACCCAGCCAGTGACCTCCTAGCCAGCCCTATACAGAAACCTTCTCTAAATAGCATAATATTTCCAGAGTCTTTATCATTCACAGCCCAAACTGAGCTTTACTGTTATTAGTGTGACAGCTCAATGATAAACATATTTGGGTTTTCGAGTATTGAAACATTTGACAGCATGACTGTTATCAAATCTGTACCAGCAGAAAACTCCACTAGCACCAGAAAACCAACCTTCTCTTCCTATCCTGATGACTGGGGTGGCAGCGATGGCACAGACAGAAAACACTGTAGCTATAGAAATATAGGGATTACTGTGTCTACTCAGGGCAATGGGCTGAGGTAGAACAAAACGAGTTTCCAACTTTTTTTTTTAGTGCTATCCCACTTACATTTGACTAAAAATAACACAACACATAGTTTAATATTAGCAGATGCCCTGCCTCACTTGAAATGAACTAGCTAATTTGGGAAGTTAAGATCTGTTAGATTCTGTCCTAGTATGCAACATCAATATTTCTGGAAGTGTGGTGACCTAAAAGCAAAATATTTTATCCTGCTTTTGGTTTGATCTTCCTCTAACACTTCCCAAGAAAAACAATTTCTTCAAGTAACCTAATTTCACAAGATAAGATCTGAACAAAATCTTTTTCTTTACTAAGGTGAAGTTCAAAGTATCACCAAACCTGTCAGGTGTAATGAATTAGGAACGTAATGATGCATTTCATGTCATTAGTACCTTGGTGGCAGTTAGAAACAAGCACAAATACAACACAGTACACAAAAGTGAAAGTTTAAAAAATATGCAAGCAAATATTTACAACGTAGCATGAGTTACTTAAATTCAAGTACACAATGTGTTGACTTTTAGCTTTAAACTTCATTAGGCCCATGAAAAGAAGGGTCCACCCTTGGGAAGACAGGTGTTGTATACTGCAAGATAATGATGTTGAATGCAAAAGAAAGAACACGAATTTAAAATACATTCTGAAGTAAGTAAACTTTGAAAATGCCACATTTTTGTCCCACTTTAGTTTTCTTAGCAAACTCTGGTTTGTTTTCCTTCACTACAACAAACTCAAACAGTATACAAACTGAGACAGAAACAGCAAACCCTTAACACAATACCAAGAGTAATGCACAGTCTGAAAACAGAAACCAGTAACTCCATTAATGCATTAACCCAAAAACTCCTTTTGCCTGACAGAAGCACAGAGCTAATATATACCTCAGAAGAAACAGCAGAAACTTCCTAGTCAGAATTGTTATGATTCCTTTCTTTTTGACACATAACTAAGTCAACAGCAAGGTAGAAAAAGCCACTCTCTAAAGCACTCTCCATTGTCATTTTAAACTGTGTTTTAACAAAAACAAAGGTGGTATTAGAAATGTTCTTCTGTGCTCCCCTCTCATCACTCTGGTAGGATTAACTTCCTGGCCAGCCATCTGAAGAACTCATGCTTTCACTACAAAGATGCCACATTAGAGCAAGACAGAGACCTTCATATGCAGATGGACCACTATCACCAGAATCAACCTCATTTGCCAGACAATGGAAAGAAAACCCCAGCACAGTTATTTCACAATAGATGCAAGAGGCCTTTGAAGATGAGTATCCAGGATGTTTTCTCACCTTCACCCAGGGTACCACAAAGCTAATGTTCCAAGCAAAACTATCTCCATTCTTTGCAGCTCCATTCCTAAGCCTATATCTCTATTTCATCATAGAAAGATGAATACAGAGAAAAGCAGGAAAAAAGCACAAACTAGTCACCCTTGCCTATGGTCTCAAGAACAAAGAGTAAATATTATTAAACTAAACAGAAAACACTGCAAAGAATGAGGGGAAAGTACCATTTATCTTGAGTGTATTTTAGTTCTTTTAAATGTAGACTTTACTGGATCGTTCCTCCCACCCTCCCCACCCAAAAAAATACATTAATTTCCATTTCTTAAGATTCGTTAGTCAGCATTAGCATAATGTCACTGAGCTTCAAATGATCATCAGGAACAGGTGGCATCAACTGATCATTTGTACAAATCAGTGCAATACCAATCTACCATAAAGCATGTCACGGGAATTTGTAATATGAAACTGACTACCAAATCCAGAAGTATCTCTACATTTTAAGTGTAGGTATAATCCTTGAGCAAGGACTTTTTACCTCACCTAGAAATACAGCACTGTGTTTTTCTGTTAGCATACTACCTTTGCTGTATGAGCTACTGTGCAACAAAGAACACGAGACGCACCAGGCCAAAGAAACTACAGTTTTGTAACCCAGTGGTTAGCGTATTCATTCAGGAACAAGAGATTTATGCCTCCACAGGGCTATACATTTTGCAGGTGAGGAGGCCTATTTCCCACCAACTTTGTTTCAAACTTCTGCCCATAACAGCTATTTAAACAGGCAAGAGGAGTTTCTTTACCTGGCCTGTTTGTTTAGTACAGCAGTACTGAACAGTACAATGCAACCAGTTACCTTTTTTCTTTTAAAATGCACACACATGGGTACCTGCCATTTGTTGTGCATATATTTTTTTCCCCAAAATCTGAGGGGAAGAGGAATATTTCTCTAATTTCCACAAGTAATTGTTTAGTTGAGAAACCTCACAGGCAGCACACACCTGGCACTTCGACTTAGATTGAAACATCATAACAAAAATGCTGTTTCTCTCCCTGGGTTTTTGTTCTTCCAGGTTTCCACAATCTCTCTCCTCCAATGGAAACAACACCCCGATAATTTCTCTGCAGCATTTACTATAGTTTACTGAAATCTCACACCCACCAGGAAACCTGGAAAGCCACCTGACAACTTCAACGAAGTTCAAAATGCAGCAATTTTCCAGTAAGCCTGGTTGATGATTCTCCTAACACACTCACTTCTTATTCATTTCTTGTATAGTTTAAGAAATTCTGTCAACTCAAACTCTATCTGATTCCAGCCCCACATACCAAACAGACCAGATCTTCAGTATTAGGGTAAAACGTTCAACACCCCTTTTCAGTACAGCCAAACATCCTACTGATCTCCTGGTTCCAGCACAGGCTCTTCTGCCTTTAAAGGCTGTTATCTGAAATCTATTAGAAAAGGAAAACTCTTCTTCCTTCCCAAAAGTTCACATAACTTAAGTAGGAACCATCCATTAAGAGTTCACAAATGACCTGAAGTATAAGTAGCAACATAGACGGAGAACATGTATATTGTGACAAGTTCTTAGAAAGCCATTCAGCTCTGTCTTCACAGCTATTTTTGGCTCATGTTCCGAAAAGAACAGTTCACAGTCCCTCCCTCTTCCAGGAGACTGTACTCCCTATTACAGCTTCTGCAGTCAATCTTGCAAGCAGTTTTGACCAATATAAGCAAAATACCTCACAGCGTAATTAAAGGAATCTGCTTCTGAAGAACTAGGTACTGCAGATGAACCTGGGTCATTTCTATGCAAGAACTATTTAATTAATAGCATTTTATACACGGTACTGAGAAACAAGGCTTGAACCTAATAGCATATGAACCAGAAGTTAAAATTCTATTGATTAAATTTCACTTACATGTATTCTAAGAAGGTAAAAAATTCAATGTGGATTAAGACACATACTCAGTGTCCCATGTATATCGAATGGCAGTGATCTCAAACTATTCAGTGAGTTATTACACCAACAAAATACAACTAATTAAATTTTGCTTTTTCCCACCAGGCAAAAAGATGGCTCAAGTCACCACTACTTAATGTCTTTCGCTCACTCCTGGCAAATTATTAATTTGCAATTCTAAAGCAAGCATCACACCCAAGCTGATTTACACAGGCTTAGAATCAACCAGAAAGGAGTAACACCAAAGAAGCACATTAACAACAGGATAGACTTGCCAATTATCAGATTTTTTTCTGTAAAAAAATGGGATTCTCTCACAGATGCTGATATGCCAGAGTTACATCCAGGTAAGTTATTTGTGCTTCACGCTGGAATTACAAGTGGTTTTCATTTACATAAATGCTCTTTCTAAATTTAGCTGAAGTCCCATATGATGTCATTCAAAAATTCCCACTGCTGATATGGTTTCTAAGTAGCACTCTCTACCAATGGATTACACAATTTTGATGTCAAAACTTTATCAAGTATCTGAGTATGCTATCCTACAATAAGTTCAAGAATTAATATTCCACAGGACTTTCACAACCTAAACAACAATGGAAGTTACTCAGATTTAGTTTGGTAACTACCAGTTTAGTACTAAAGATCTGAATGAATTTATCTGAATAATCTACAATGCAACAGAACAAACCAAAGCAATTTGCTGACAAAAAGGACTGAGTTTCCAAAGTACACTGTACAGTGTTAGAGCTGAAGAGGAGTAGTTGCACTTCACATATAAACCTCCTGCAAGATAACCAGGATTGCTTCAAAATTTAAGTTTGAAAAGGACATTCAAGATAGATTAAAATCAGTTCAAGTTAAACAGAAATGTTTGCGGTTGCAATAAGAATTATGTTTTGTGAACGCACACGCGCAAGGCAACACACCTGCTTACAGGTGCAAACAAACAAGGAATTAAATGAATACTGATAACTTAAGAAAGGATGAACCAAACTACTTACATTTTACTCATTCCTGCTTATCATCTCTTTTGATTTTAACCAGAGGAGGAAGCAGAAACACAGACTTTAAAATCACTTTTTTAATTAATGTTTTCACAAGCGTTGATTACTATCAGCCAATACAGTCCTTCGGTTCTAACTATTTACAGTTAAAACATATCTTAGGCTTACATCGCTTCTACCTGAGAATTTTTTCTAGTTAATCGCATAGCTTAAAGTAAAGAAGAAAGAATGCAAATAATTGCAGCAAGGAGATTATTTGGGGCAGAAAATTTAAAAAAAGGAAATAGCAGTTTCCTCCACCCCCTCACCCAAAAATCATTCTGAGGCTTGAATCCTATGTCACCACTGAGATCCACCTCCTGATCAAGCTGAGTACACTACAGCTGTGGCAGTGGGCAGGACCATACAGGCTAAACCTGGGGGGTATATAAACACTCAGATGCTTTCAAGACATTTGTGAGTTACAACACAAATCACTTGTCCAAATGACATCAGTTTGACATACTTACACTAAAAAATATTTTTAGGCTTAAGGTGATTAAGCAGCATCTTAAAGAAATTTAGAAAAAAAAAATGCATGATAATAGCTTTATTAAAGCTTTTATTAAACTACTAAAATTTCTTTAGATGTGCTACACACAGAGTTCTTGTGTAAGAAACCCATCACTTCTAATCACAAAATTTCCCTTTAAAATATTAACTGCAGTTAACAGATCAACTGTTTCTGGCTTCTGAGTCCCAATTTTTCAAGGCAGAAGCTACCTGCTGAGATGAAGAACATCTCTTTTCCATTTTATAATTAGCAGATCTCATCCTCTGCTACCTGCTTAAGATTCATAGATTGGGGGGGGGGAGTGAAGACACCCCTCTGCTTTAGTTCCTGCTGAAGTGAATTGGTCCAAAGAAAATATTCTCTTTCCAATTACTAAACTGGAACTAATTCAATCATTAGTCTGTCAAACCTTGCCTGAAAGTACTCATATTGAGGGAACAGGGGTAGGAGGACAACAAAATAAAAAGCCAACAACCTTTCCTTTCTGAAAAAGCTGCATGTTGGCTCAATGTGACAAATACAAGTTTTCACTGTGTACTGTATAAAATTTAAAACAAATAAGTAGTTTAGATACGTAAGTTAGTAACAGAATATAAACTAAGGCCTTAAAATAACAAGAATTCAGAATTATTTTTAATATATTAAGGTCTTTTCTTTTTTAAATATCCACAATTCCATTCGCACCAGAAAGTGAGCAAAAGGTAACATTAAAGCTCAAGAAAGTTTGCTCAACTAATTCTTTTGGCAGCAACACAGCAGTTTTTACTGGAAGCTCTTGGAGCCCACCTTCTGCATACAGTCTCTATCACTGAACTTAATTACTGTGAACAGTCATATACATCATCCACTGCAGCAGAAAGAAGAAAACCACAGGTCATAAGTTCTGGCAGCATACCTTAATCTATTATGTACATATTTACCTTTACATTATAGTGTCTAAATTATTTCAATTACATTTACATATCCAGTTAAGTAATACCAGTCAGTTTTCAGCATGGGCTACTAAGTAACTGCATACCAGTCCCATCCAAGCTGACTCTTTCCTCTTTTGGCAATAGGAATGGATCTTCAAGCAACAGACGGTACCTGAAAAGCCCAGGGTACTCTTCCTCCCAGGGCAGAACGGCCACACACCCACACTAGCAAGGCTCCTGGCAACAGAGTCTGTCTCTCTGTAGCAGCAGGAACCTCAGCTCAGTGTGATACAGGGAGAGGGTCAGCCCGGCTCAGTCCCACTCTTCCCATCCCAACAGCAGGCATGAAGACAAGATCCCTTTGGCCTGTCCTACGTTATTTTAAGACAGAATCCCCTTTTCTTTTCCCCACCTCCCAACAATGACTGCAGCTATATCATGACTAAGTATAACACATGGGAAATAAAAACCTGAATGCTTTAGATTTTGAAAGACAAAATCTTGGGGCTAGACAAGAGTCTTAATTTAAAGAGAACTCGATGTTTACAAAACATTGTGTGTACACAGATTGATTATGCCTCCTAATCCAAACAAGCAAAAAATTAACACAGAACATATTACATAAAGATGAAGAACAAAATCAAGACTATACAAGAGAAATTAAGGAATTTAAATTACAATTCAGTTGTGTATCTTCATGACCACAGCCTCTTTTTCCTGAGTTAGTCTCAGACAGACTAGCACACACAGCCCAAGAAGAGTTACCTCAGTTTACTGTGCTACACAACTATCACTAATTATCACTGCTTTATTACTGTTATAGTGACATATTAAAATCTTAAAAGCAGCATAAGTGAACTTAGGAGCTATAACTACCCACTAATCCCACGTGCATTGATTTCAAGTAACAAATACTCTCTTAAAAAAAGTTTAAAAAAAATTCAAATGAAAACTGATTTACTATTTATATCCCACTTATTATCCAATTCAGTATATTTACTGCATACAGATTCAGTAAATATACTATTTTCATTCATATTTAAGATTGATTTTTTTTTTTCCTGAGAAAGTTTGCAAGTCAAACAACATGCACACAGGTATTTGCAATCTGAGCACTCCTTGTAAGGATAGATGGCCAAAGGTGGGATGAAGGGTGAGATAATAATCTCTCTGTCACTTTGACTATTAATTTAGAAGTAGCCACTCATAGCTAAGTGAGGGGAAAAAAAAAAATATTGATGTGGCCAAAACAACAATAACACTACAATTTAGAACCAATTTGTTGACAAAACTTAAAAGCCACACCACTGTCTCTGTACAATCAACAGCCAGAATGTTTTGTCTCAAATTCAGCAAGTTTTGGTTTATGATCCATACAGTAACAAGTATGGTTAATACTTATTTGAGAAGGAAAAACAAGACAACCTGTTATAACAATCCAGCTAAACAAATAGCTCCATATTAATGTATTTTTCAGTATCCAAAAAGTATACAGGAATTACAGTCGGAAGCAATTTGTTTGGACCTGAAAATTAAGTTAAGCAATGGATTTTTGAGCAGTGATTAATCAATCTTTTTAAACTGCGTGATCCGGCTCTAAAACTGAGGCCCAAGTGTTGAACAAAAGCAGAGACATACGAGACGTGTGCTAATTTGTCCTATGGTTTATGTACACTCACTTTACTCAACATCTCTGCAAGTAACTGCAAACTGAAATTAACAAGTCACAAGCATCTATTTACATTTTCATTTTCTGAAAGCACCTTAAGTTTTGTTGTTCAAGCAAAAATCCAGTTCCCACACTGAACATACAGAGCAGGTTACAGAAACAGTCAATAGCAAAAAACGTTGATGTGACAAAATTAATAAAGAAACAATTAGAAGAGACACATTGTAGGAAGATCCCTGAATATACCAGGTAAAAAGTAGCAAGGCCCATAAAAAGGAAAGAAAGAATCAGGGTAAAAAGGCTGCCCATAAGCTTATTGTCAAAAGACTGAGGACACAGGTATGTTGATAGAAATTTGTTTGGCTACCTACAGCAGACATGATATTCTGCATGACAGAAAAAACGGGATGGAAATTTTACAAATGAGCAGCCTCATGACGTTAGGTATGTCCACTACTGTTAATTTTCTAAATCTCTTCAGAAGATCCTCCAAGTCACTTGAGAGACACTGCCTTCAAAGACAGGAACACTGAGCACCAAACAGTGTTGAGCAATGACTAGCAGCTCCTAGATTTCTCATACCACAAAGGTCATACTGGGAGGCAAAAAAAAGTATAATGCAGGTACATATAAGATTTCACATTTCAAAACAGATGTCAGTAAAACTTAAAGACATTACACTTGCATTAAACCTCTATGAAAACTTTGGGCTCAGTAACACTATTTCAGCTGCTTAACTGAAGAAAAATATTAAGAAGTTGAGTTACCTTGGAGGCTTGTGGTACTGGCATAGGAAGTCAAATCTGTCATCTGGCACAGGCACTCGACTCTCATTTGGATCAATAGTACAGAAAGGAAAGTTTTCTGCTGCCACTTGACTCTTTGTTAACACATTGAAAAATGTGGACTTCCTATAAATGAAATACAGATGTTTTTAAAGAAGTTCAGATTAGAAGCATTTAAAAAGGCCGAATAGAAACACATCTCATTCCAACCCAAGGCAATACCGAACTTTCCCTCTGCTTCAAGAACAGCGATCACTGCCCTGATTCTAGTACAAAACACTTTGAAATATGCATAGAGTGACCCAGTGATGTTTACCTCTCTTCTCTGCCCTTGAATTTTCCCTAAGTGACTATATTGCACATGTCAGTTAGCAAAGAAATTTTAAGCCAAAAGCAAAGCGCAGCTCTACTGGCCACTACTCATTTTCTTCAAGCACAAAGTGAGAAACCATTGAGGATGCTTGAAACTTATTCTGAGTGAACTAGTTTTGCCAAGACTCACCCGCTCTTTCCACAACTGTATTGTTTCTTCAGATTTATTTATGTATAAACACAATTTCAGTATCTAAGCAATAGAAGTCAACAATCAAAAGAGAAAAAAACAAGGTCACAGAAAGGAGATCACATAGTCAATCAGTTACAAGTAATCCTTTGGGGATATGAAGATACAGTTCTACCTTAGCAAACATTTTTCATCCCTCTTAAATATCACTGGGAAAAAAACCTGCAAGTGATATCAGGGGGAAAAAAAAAAAAATAAAAAAAAGAAGAACATTTTTACTTAAAACGAGTAGTGGATGATTTTGTTAGTTGGCATTTATCATTTATTAAACAAGAAGAGAGCAATTCTTGAGTTATTGCTAAAAGAAAGCTCTTAACCAACTCCTTAATCTCCTACCATAAATACTCTGTATTGGGATTTTTTATTTTTTTTTTTTTAGTTTCATATATATTCTCAGACACTGGGGAAAAAAAAAACAACAACTGAAAGCTGTTCTGCATACAGTCAATGTTCTCAGAGGTCAGTCACAATTTTCTTTGAATGTTACATTATAACAACTGCAATATTTTCCCACTGAAATGTTATACAATGTTACTGCTAATTAGTTCCTTTCTGGTGTGCAAGTTACCTACACCCTAATATATATATATATATATATATATATAAAATACAAGAAAGCCATACTTACAGCTCAAAGATGTGCTCAAAGTATTTTCGCCTATTTTTTTAAAAGATTTACAGTTTGAGAATGCTAAAAACTTATTTTAGTAAACGGGATACACACAAACTAATACCAACAGTTTCACAGAGGTAATTAATTGTCCTTTGTAAGTTGCTTAAGCACAGCTCCTTTGAGAAGCCGTAAGAACTACAGATGAGAAATGTGACAGAAAAACAATTCATCTTCCATCATCTCTCCCAAACTGTAACTTACACAACGTTTTTCATTACAAACTCTGAAGAAGTTTCAAGAATGAAAGTCCTCTTCAGTGGTAATGACACTTATGGTACCATCAGCCTCTTCCTGTTCACATCATCCTCTCTCAAAAAAAAAATAAAAAGTAATTTGTGTGCCTATGCATTTGCATAAAACGTGCGTTACACACGCACCAGACTGGAAGCAAGGAAATGCAAAAGGAGCGGTATCTTACAAAACTCAGCAATTCCTACGATTTTTTATCTTTTAATTCTTCACCATTATCTTGTCCAGACTTGTACGTACCAGCCTCATGCTACCTGAGTGTTTCACATCACTTCACGTATAAGTAGCACAAGCTAAAGACGTAAGTCTATCACTGAGCAAAAAGACTTGGACTGTATCTCTCGGCTCTACACTCCTCTACAGGCACCTGTCTTCACCCAGAAGCTGTGTCGGGTCACTGTGCCGGGAGCAGAAGCAAACTCCGGGAGAGCGGGGAGCCCCGGCCCGCTGGGCCGGCCCGCCCCGCTTCTCCGGCCCCAGCCCCGCGTTCCCTGGCCACATACCCAACGTTCGGCAGCCCGACGATCCCGATCTTCAGGGACGTCCCGAACCTGCCGATGATCGGGTGCGACTTCACGCCGTCGCCTCCCTTTTTCGGGGGCATCTGCAAGCACAGAAGCAGGGCACGCTCAAGGCCCCGCCGCTCACCCTCCGCCCCGTCTCCTCCCGGCAGAGCGCGGCGGCCGAGCCAGGGCCTCCGGCTCCAAACAGGCCGAGGAGAAACACCCGCCCCGCCGGAGGCGCCGCGGCTCCCAGGCCCCAACGAGAGCGCTGGCAGCCCCTCAGCCCGGTTCTGGAGGCTGCCCCCCGCCCCGCCCCGCCCCGCCCCGCCCCAGCCCGGCGGAGCGGCGTGCGGCAGGGGCAGCGCGGTCCCGGCTCGGCTCACCTCGGCTCAGCTCAGCGGGCGGAACGGGGCTGCGCGGCCCCGCGGAGAGCAGGAAGAAGCGCGAGCGGCCCCTCGCACGCGGAACACGCCGGCGGAACAGGCGGGGCCGAGCCCGCCCATTGGCCGGCAGCGTCGCGCGGGTGAAAGGTCGCCCCGGGAGGGCGGTGCGAACCCTCCGCGGCGCCACGTCCCGCCAGCGCCGCCCGTGCGGGGCGGGCCCGGCTCTCCCGACCCTGCAGCCCCGCACCGGGGCGGGAAGCACCGGGAAGGCGCGATACCCGGCGTCCCGAGCACCCGTGTGCTTCTTGGGCCCACCGGAGCGCCGCGGCGGGACACTCCGCTGGGTTGTTGTGCGTGCTTGTCTAGATCTGTGAAGATGGCGTGTGCTCAAGAGGAGCCCCTTGCAAACCCATCGGGATTTATTTATGACAAATCATACAGCGATTTTATAAATAACGAAGTAATCACCCTTTTGAGAGGGTAGGTGTGGGAATAAAATAGATAATTCAATAAGAGAAGATGAAAGATTTAGAATCTGTGAAAAATTATTGTGGAATATTACAGAAGTCAGACGAGGACTCTTAAAACAATTTAAAGACGTTTTCCACAATTCAGACTGTGCTTCTCTGAACCATTAAAGGCAGACACCATCAAGTGTTTGCCTGCTAAGAAAATTGAAGGAGAGGAGGCAGTAAAAACTGTTCTTATAGCATGCCCTATTTTAAGTCCATAAGATGAAATTCTCAGAACTTGAAAAACACCAGAGCGAAGGAATCAAGGTGAGAGTATTGTCATCATATACCATATCTGTCACAATAAAAGGAATACAACTTGAACATTAAGAAAAAAATCTAAGAAAGGACACTGTTACCAAGCCTAATTTGGAATTGTACCCAAAAAATGGCGCTTAGAGTTTTTTGTTGTTGTTCAGTGACATGATATTTTTGCAACAACATGGTTGAGGAAAAGAAGCCAAATCTGTTCAGAGCTTTTCTGTTAGTATAGTGATAATAATAAACATGTTACCAGCAAGAACTGACTATGTGGTCCTACTGCCTTAAAATCTAACACTATGCATTTAGGAAGAAAAAATAATATCAACCAGATAACTCATATTAAGTATAGTTACTTAGCTGTTGAATGAAGCTAATTGGTTACTATAACAAACATTCAGAAATATTGAAATTAACCAGAAATATTTATAAATAACTGTAAAGCAGCCCCTGCATCCTTCACATTCCCAAATGACAAACTTCAGTAAGCAAAATGAGTTTCCTTTTCAGGAGTGGAATAAACACATCTTAGTTTTCCACCCCTCTAAGTTCAAGAGAGCCCACTCTTACCCACTTGTCCTGCAAGCAGGATTACACGAGACTATTTCACAGCAACAGTAAGGGATGAATTTGTTTAGCTCTATCAATAAGACCACAAACCTTCTGAAAGGCTGCTTTTGGGGAGCTTCTTCATTTATTAAATTTTCTCACCATCCTAACATTTTGTCTGACAATTTTGTTGACCATCTTTTTAGTGTAGGCATGATAGCTCTCAGAAGATAAACATTTTGACTGTCATCTTAGAATATTTGTCTGTGACCAGAAAGTTGTTGTTTACCTAGCAACCAGTTAAATGTAACTTTTTTTCCTCACTAGTTCATAAGCAAAATACAGGCATAAGGAGTTTGCTGCATTAAGTAAAAGTGTGTGTGTGTGCATATATATATAATAGCTAAAATTAGAAATGCATCTATTGTAGACTCTATCTGGCAAAAAAGCTAACTGTGGAAGAGAAAAATAAATTAAGATCCTGACTACTTTTGTTGCTGTACTTCGGTGTGTCTACATATGGTACAAAAGCCAGTGCTGTGTGTGCAAAGGTTTGTGAGTTTGAATATCTTTTTAAATTTATGCTCTTCATATAATGCACTGTAATAATGCCCCCTCTTATTAGTCTCTAGATCTAATTTACTGCTAGCATGGCCACGTCACTAATACATTACTTTAAAGCATTTGTTTCCTTCAGCTAGAAATCTTTTGACAATGTTAACACTTCATCTCATGTGCTTTTGATTTCAAGTTGCTTTTAGACTCATGGTTTGCCTCACTTGGTTGAATGTTTCTCTCCAAATCTGTCATAATGGTGAAAACCTCATTTTAAACTGGCATACATAGTTTAAACCATAATAATCTTAACCATATTACACCCAAAATATGGTTTAAAAGTTTAGTGGAAAAAAACATCTAGAGAGCAGTCATCTCAATGTCAACTCTCCAACACTGAGGTGCTGCACCAGTGCAGCTCATTGTACAGCTGGAACACGTGCAGAACTCACACAGCCCTGGAGCAGCTCTGCCTGATTAAAAACAATGTTTAAGGGAGAGTAATAAAACAAACACCTTGTGGTTTGTGCTGCCAGCATGCTCCTTGCTTTTTGCTTCCCAGAACATATATTTACTGCAAAGTCACCGTTAACTGCAGAAATAAGTGGTTTTGCAGAACTGAAGGAATAAACACCAAGCCCCTGATCCTTGCTGTGACCAGGCAATGCCAGTGCGACCCACGGGGTGAGGAGCTCAGGGCTGCCCTTGCACACCGGTGCTCCCCAGCTGCCCTGGGCTCTGCCCCTTGGGGAACCCCTGTCTCCCAGGAATAAACACACTCAGTGCTAAAAACAAGCACTACTCAAGGGCATGCTCTAAACTAAACGGTGTTCATTGAGTTCTGTGAAGTTTGAAGGTACTCATCACCCACCTGAACTGTGCTCTGTGCTGTAATACAGTATTTTAAAATGTTTTGTTTGGTAGGGTTTGGTTTGAGAAAGGAGCATGAGCGCAAAATACTTCTTGTGGCTTGAACAGTATCACTGAACATGGAAGGAGCTGCTGTAATCCACAAGTAGGGAGATTTCTGCCTCTAAGTTTGGGCTATGCCTGTGCATCTAGTAAAGAAGGAACCCTGCAAATTTTAACTTCATAATTCCACTTGGAAAAGCTTAGCAGCTCAGCAAAGCTTCACTCAACACCAATGTTTTCCCCAAGATTTACTTAAAGTTGTTTCTAACTTTCTATACCAAACTGCATGGTATGCTGATCTGTAAATGCAGAATTTGCCATGCTGTAACTTAGGAAACAACTTCTATATGCACACTATTGATGGTGCCAGTATGAACTACAGCAATTTCAGCAATACTAACAGTCTTCATCTATCCAGGTCAGGAACAACCACAGTTGCCTTGCAGGCATCATCTGGCAACAGTTGTTAAGATGCCAATGCAGTGGAGTACAAACCAACCTTTAGTAGTCACCTTCCCATGGTATCCCCATGCCCTGTTTTCCCGAAATGAGAATTACGTTCACATCAATAATAAGAAGCGCTCACTGTCCTGCCCATTGCTGGGATGGAGGATGCAGACAGGAGGACAGAATGGGGTGCACCCAAAATTCTCACTGACCTACCAACAGCCTGAGAATCCCTCTGCAGAGGAGCGCTGGAAAGAGAGCCAAATCCTGCTACCAAACACTGAGAAGTTATTTATCGGGTGGTAAGGCTTACTGCCACCATGTTAAAAAGACAAAACGTGGTCACAAAAATCCTGTTCTCTCACAATCCTAATATTTTTGTGGGTATAACCAAGGTATGACTTAACAACATGGGTGCTTGGATACAGATTTCACTAATATGGATTTTAGAACCCAAATGAATTCTGCACAGGGATTTTCAGCCACAGTTTAACAATAGGCTGTCACTACGTTATACCTGGCCCCCTGAAGAACCACAAGAATGTGGCCTCCCACAAATAACTACTCTTCTGCCAAATGTAATCTATGTCCTTGTATACATTTATGCCAATATTTTATGTCCCATTCTCCTTTTTTAAACCAAAACTTCAGCTTACACAACATTTCTATTCCTCTCAATAGCTTTACTTAGATCTTTACTACAATGTAAAAGAAACGTTAGCACATTTACAGCCAGCACAATGAGAACCTTGAGGTGGAAAAGAGAAGACCACCGCTGAGAAGCTGTGGGAAGGCACTGACAAAACACCGGGGACCTGCGATGAGAGGAAGGAAAAACATGCGGCTGGTCTTGTGCCTTGTTGATGCAAAACCTTTAATAGTTTAATTTGTTACATAAGTAAAACAGATTAATTGATTGTATCTCTGCGACACTGAAGTTTTGCCTGTCACAAGGAATTTTCATAGGGAAGAGTGATCTTTATCGGGAAAGGTACTCACTCACTCTGCTTTTTCACTAAGGGAGATCTTGCAATGTTTGACACGCTAGTGCCAATTTACAGGACTCCTGACAACATCATCTGAGAAATTACACATTTGTGTTAGTCTTTTTTAGAAATCAGGTTTTTAAAGTGTGACCTCTTGTTTCTAACCATAGGCTATCTGACGAGAAGTGAATACAGTTGTCAGCTGGTGGGGCAGAAATTTTTAATGTCAAGAATCCGAGAATCTCTGAAAGCTCCATAACCTGTAGTCACAGCCATCTAATATGAGGGGGCAGCTTAAGTACTTTGGGAAGAAAGGTTTATTTCCTGCCTGCTCAGAGCTCTGACTGCCAACCTGTATATAACATGTGTTTATTCTTTTCGTATTTCAAGGCGGGCTATAATATTTCCTTGCACATTATAAGAACTTAAAGTGGAATATATTACTATGAATTTGAGGTGCCTAATTCTCTTAGACTGCTTAAAAAAAAAAAGGCAAAAAAGCTAAGACTGGTACCTGAATATATACAGGATCCCTTTAAGACATTTATAGATCATTGGAGAGCAGAAAATACTCTTCTCTTACTTTTCTGCATATCTCATCTATAAACCATTGATTTAAAATAAATGTATGTGCTGGCAATTAGTAATTCTATAGTTCTTTTTTTAAGATTTATGTTGTGATTGTTTATCCCATTTCCCATAATAACATCCCGTGTGAATTCTGTTCATTTTTGTGAAGGTCTCGTGATCCTATCTCCAGCCTATTTAAAAGAAAATGCTTTGTGTGCCATTTTGTACTCATGGTCATTTGGAGCTCTATTTCAGGTTCATTAATATTGATGCAACTTGTCTCTCCACTCATTCTCAGCAGATTCTTCAAAATTAATCTTCAGCATTTGCCGTGATTTGTTTCTGGTTTGTGCTTCATTCCCGAGTCCAGCTCTTCTCTAGTTAATTTTGTTTTCTTTATTTTTACCCACTTGCTATGACTGTTCTACTACTTGTGCCAGTGTGGTGTGTCAGTCCTTTATGGGATCCCTGTTTCGTCTCTGCCTTTCACTGTGATTTTCCGTCATTATGGACCTCTTGAATAAAAATGTAGCCCTTGTTTCTGACAAAGTCCATGTTCCTTTTCTTTTCTTCCTGTGTGATTTTCCATCATTACAGTTCTTAAATTTCTTGAATAATGATATATACTATGAACAAATGGATGGAGCAGTAATGGCTTCATCAGTGTTTTCTAAAATATATCTGCAGCTTTTAGAGCATACAGTGCTACAGCAGAGTCTGTGCCATGTTTGTAGAAGCGTGATTTTAAAAGCATATTTTGTAGCCAATTGATGACTATGCCACTCTGCATTAATAATTTGTCTTCTTTCTAATATTATCTACTTCTCAGGATAGTGGTTCCAAAATGATATTGAAGTTGAGGAATATGTATTAGCACTGTGCATCTTTGAAGAAAATGGTGAAAACATAATCACTTTGTGATGTTTACAGCAATAGCACCGTGTTTTGGAAATAACAAGATACTTGTTGGGCCTTTTACAGGCAGGGTGTATTAATAGATTTCAGAATCCTTGTTAAAATAAGTCAAGGCTCTAATTTGAAGCAGTGTATCATAATAAACAAATAATCAGAATAAATGCTTTAAAAATCTGCCAAAAATGTGATAAATGGAAAGCTGTACTTCAGTACTAATGAGTTACATTTGAGCTATATCAAATATGTGATGGAAACCAGAAGTATGAAAACATTTAGAGTTAAAATCTCAATGAATAATGTCAGTTCACTGATTTAAACAATGGAAATCTTTAATATGTTGCAATATAAATTGAGGTAAATATAGGAATAAGATTATAAAATAGTTCATACCTTATTTGATAGTAGTGACACAGTAACTGAGTCCACAAAGTCCTTTAGTGATTGCAAAGAGGGGAAAAAGTTAATTACAAAACACTAACCAAGTATGTCAATGACATTAGCATTTAGCACTAGCTTTTTTTTTTTTTTCATCCTCTGTTAGAGGATATCCATTAATGTTTCATTTTTGAGGACAGATGGAAAGCTCAAATGACTGTCTCAAAGTTCTGGAGCGGCTTTCAGAAGTAAATCATTGTTTCGAAAAACATTGGTAATGGTATTTACAATTGGCTACAGTCTTTCCTACCAAAATAAGTGAGTCTCTTGGTTTTAATTAGAGAAAACGCGGCACCTATTTGCCCTGTTCTCTTCCATTTGAATTACAAGTCTCTACATTCCTTGGAGTTCTCCAAGGGAGTGAAACATGCCCATTGGTGGCTCTGGCTCACACCCAGGGGCTGGAGACACAGTCACTTCCCACCAGCCGTGCCAGGCTCAGTGTGTAGCAAGGCCAGTGCCACCAGCAGCCCCACAGCACCAGAGGAAGACGAGCAAAGCAGGTTTGGTACCAGTGACCAGGATCAGCCAGAAGTCCAGGAATTGCCAGAAAAGCCCACAGTGACAAAGCAGGTCTGTGGTCAAGCCAGGCAGCAGGTGACAGATCTGGGGAAGGCACATCTACAGCCTCACACCTGAGTGTAAACATGGCTCTCCAGCACAGACAGACAGCCCCCAGAGAGACCTTGTCTCACAGCCCCATCCACAGCCCTGCAGAGGTGCCAGCAACCAGGCAGGGAATCACGGTGCCTTTGCACATTGCTCAGGGCCCGATTCCAGCAGCTTCCAGTGACTGGTGCTGCTCACCTGGGTGCTTTGATATAGCCTGAAACAGCTGAGAACACTTATATATGCTAGCAAATTTATCTACCAAAGAATCAATGACTATTTAATAATGTTTGTATGAATTATTTCTTCTCACTACATTCCCTTACAGTGTGAGCTTGGTGCTTCAATGACAGCTATGTAGCTGTGCTGCTGCTGCTCCAGTACAAAGCCTTGGGAAGATCACTAATTTATGATACATATCTGCCAAATGAGGATCCCCCTCCAATTTTCTTCCCTCACAGTGTTTTGTAGGTTGGAATGTATAAGTAGGTGGCCAAGCTGGAATAACTGTGTTATATTAGTTCAGTAACAATGAAGTGTCGTTATTTTTGGTTAATGCTGAAGTGTAACTGGTGCATGGCCTGACAGACACATCTGAAACATTTACAGCCCCTGGAAAATAAATCTATACAGTCACTTACAGAGCTGTATCCAACCATTCTAACAAGAAGATGGAGATTGTTTTGCAGCATAAAGTGGCAGAAGGCTTAACAGAATCAGTTACAATTTTAGCAGCACCTCTGCTTCAATAACCAACTTATATCAATTTGTACCCAATTTTCCTAAGTAGATGGTTGAGAACAGTATTACTATTTTTTGTCTTCCACGTAAGGGTATTTCTCTTTTCATTTTAACCGGAGAAAGTTATGAAGTTGCTTCTCAAATGCAAGTTTCAGTCCATCATTGAATAATTTGCATGATTGCCCCTCTTTTCTTAACCCTTAGATTGGAAACATACTTGCACAGTCTGAATTTGCAAGTTGCAGTCCTAATTATTCTTTATTTCAGAGAAGCACTGACAAAACTATTATTTGTCCACTATCCCTATCAATTGCAATACGTAATTCAGCCAGGAAGTTATAAAAGGTTTCAAGTGTGTCTAAGTTATTTTCTCTAACTCAGCAGACTCAGGGACGAAACTTCACAGTGGAGGTCTCGGTTTTGTTACGCAAAGAGCCAAGCAAAGCCATGTCTTGTTTTCAAAGCAGAGCAGTAATTAAAACACACAGAAAAGAAAAAGAATCACAGTATAAAAAATTGCAGTAAAAAAATAAGAAAAATAACTTCAGAGTTTTGCCTCAATATCCACTACACTTCAGAACAAAAACAGGAGCTCACACGTTCATTGCTTATTTCACTGGATGACTTCACAGACGGATCTGAGATAAAGTTCACCATTTTCACAGCAATTATCCATGATACTTTTAATGTTGGCAAATGTTTTCTGCATGATCCCAACAGAAACCTGGGCTACTTTTCAAGGCACTAAACAATCAAGAAAGATTTTGAGTCACTGAAGGCCCACCCCAACATAAATCTCAATGCACCTATCAGCTCACAACATTTTCTTGTAGGAAACTGATTGTTTCCTACATCAGTTTGCATATTTTGCCTACATCCTCTGCATATTTCTGAGCTGTGAGCATGTGGCAACACAGGAGATCTCCCGTCATCTCGCTTTCAATCTCATGGGCCATATATTCAAGGGAATTAGCAAAAGCAGCAGCAACCCATCTATCTGCTAGGCAGAGTAAGAACTCTTGGTTCAGGCCAAAGGTGATCTCAAGTTTCTCCTGTTATTTCTCCTGTTATTTCTGGGGTTCCTTGTTCAGCACTTGTTGTATCCTGGAATTAAATGAGACTGAAATGCCATTTGCCTCGGGATTCTTCTGAACTTAATACTCCCACTTCTCTGGAGAGGCGTACTATTGAGCACAAAATGCCCAAGAACAGCGTTCAGTCAGGAAAGTGATGATGGTCACTAGTGCCAGCATTCATCTCGCTGTGATAACACGAGGAGCTAGATGACCTCCGCAGCACTGAAGCTGAAGTTATGTCTGCTGTCAGATCACCAGCTGTGCTCGCCACAAGAATATCTTTAATAGCCAGATTTTTATAAAGCACTTGGTAAAAAACCCACACTATTTGTATAAGTCGTATACAAATTCCAGCCACCTCCCCAGTCTGTACCTGGAAGTATGAACAGCAGAGCAGTCACGATGCAGCAGCTACCTCCCAACACTAGGAGGGGAATAAGAGAATTAAACACCTGAACCGGCCTCTTAAGTAGCCTTGTTACCCTTATCACTTGCTGGAATGCCTTCTGCCCAGCTGAGAAACATCAAGCTGCTTTAGAAACACCCAAGCAAGGGCTTTTGGGGAAACAGCCAAAGCCCAAGAACCCTTTGGCATCCTCAGGGCTTAGAAAACAAAATCTAGAAAGCTTCTCTAATGTTTCAGAAAACTGCAAGATGAGTTAAAACCGTTAATTGCACAGTTACTCTTGATACTGTATAGATGAACTTAGTTTTCCATCCATCTTTAGAAAGATTCCTTTAGAAATAATCCAAAGGTCACAGCAGTTTGTGAATCACAAACACTGTCTGAGAGATGCTATGTTTAAGAGTAGGTCATAAACAAACATAATCATTGCATTTACAATGTAAATATTGTCTGGTTTGTTTGTTTTGCCTTCAGAGGTCAATTTCATATTAATATTATCTACTACACAACACAGTATTGTAGGCTATGCAGTGGGATTGTTTGTAAAACAGTTTGAAGAGTTGCTTTACTTCTTTTAGTTTCTGTACTTAAGGTTTAATAAATATTTGTGTACTCAATGTTCAACCATCACAGACCTTAATAATTCCCCAAGGTTGTGACTTAGACTCAAAAATAAGAATGTGTAGCATTTTGAAGAAGGGGAGGAAGGTAAACCAATGACTTATTTATTTGTTTTTGCATCTCTAAGGAGAGCTTATAACTCCTCTTTAAAAATTTCAGCCCTCATTAAATTTATAAATATGCCTGGCCGCAGCTACAAGTGGGCTGCAGAAACTGGAGGATACTCAAGCCACTCCCATACATTTAAGTGAGTGTGTACATCAAACCAGGACATTTATAGTAATCCCCTGCTATTTGACACACTTTTTCCGAAAGTGTGAGTTCCCCTATTAGCTGCTCAGCATGGGATTCCATTTACCCTGCAAGCTTCTTGAAGTGGTCCGATGCATGCAAAATCTTTAAATTTTGGGAGAACCACGAACAGCAATATCTCCAGAGTACAAAACATGACCTATTTTTTTTTTAATTGCTTGCAAACCAAGATGCATCCAAAGTGACATGGATACAAACAGCTCGAACTTGCCTAGAGCCAGCTCTGTAAATCACACACTGCAAGAAGGATTCGCTGTGAAGCCTCGTCAGTTAAGTCAACAATCCATCAGGTGAAAAACTGATGCTCCAGTATCTCAGAGACCAGCCTTCTTGTAAAGAAGAAATTATAACAACAACGAGGCTGCCTCAGGCTTTGATTAGTCTTCCTGTACCTGACAAAGAGCCACTAGTAAAAAGCATTTTGTCAGCAACTTCAGTACTGCAGTTTTATATTCCTGTAACTCCTGGAGACTGCAAGACTTAAGCATTTTCAAAATACTTGATATCTTAAGGCTCTTAAGGCTCTTGATATCTTAAGGTCTTTTTCTCTTTTTCAGTATGTACCTTTCAGCATTATTGACTGGAGAAATACCAGCCTACTTAGTTTTGAAATGTGAAATTGCGATAGATTGTGAACTGCAGTAGGTATGTGGATCTACAGACTGGGAATCCACCCACGGGAAGCACCTAAAAAACCCTCATGATTTAAAAAGCCCTAAATACTGCTTCTTGGGGACACTCACTAAAATAAGTTTGCGATTAAGAAGCCTGAGAGACTCTCTTTTGTTTAGCTGAGATTAAAGATGGTAATCTAAAGTATCAAAACCGTGAATCACAAAAAAATTGTCACATTCCTGCTTGTAAACATGTTTTAATAAAATCTTTATTATGTTATGTCTGTAATGGGGTGCATGAATGCTAAAAAAGCATTTCTGAAATTGATCCTGAAGTTAGATTCCAGTCATTACAAAATAATTTGGATGGATATCAAGACATTTGATTATAAGGCTTTTATTTATTATTTACATTTTGTTTTCACAACATGTAGCCTCAACTCTTCTGAAAGAGATTAAATGGAAACTATTTATAATTTTGATACCAACAACTGCAAAATAATCTTTGAGATTTAGTAATACCAGCCCAGGAGTGCTTACAATTAAACAATTTGCAGATGTGGGTTATATATAATTAGTATGGCTTGCTGAATGAGCCCTTCCCTTTGCATTTTTAACAGTTGAGTCTATGTTGGTCTGAAGACAGAATCACTTTAGTGTCAATGTCCATTTTAGACAGTAGTGCACTGCTGAAAGCATATTCATATTGTAACCACTACCCATTTTCTTATATCTTCCGTCACTGATAGAGAACTGCGTTTGGAAGGATTTTCTTCAAACTGATAGATCAAACGTGAAACTGTTCACAAATGCAGGTTATGGCTATTTTCCGTTGCGCATATCTTGATGGCTACATATTACTTCCAGCCATTATAAATGGAAAAAGAAATGTTGAGATCAGTAAGAATTACAGGTACACCTCATATTCTGACAGGGTTATGTCTGGACGGTTGCAGCATTGCATTGGCATGTTAAATGGCAACTTGCATATTCACAATATTAATACATTCACAGCAAATAGCTAATTAGTTTGTATTTTGCCTCTATTACAGAAAAAATATATTTAAAAAAATCTTTTAGCTTTTTTTTTCCCTCTGGCTTGTCAAAAAAATAGGAATTAAAAGTTTTTTCTGTTTTGCAATTTAAAAGTTGTGTATACAAATGAGGTATAGGCATACAATGCCAGAACTGGGTAGGTGTTTTCTCCTTTTCATTCAATAAAATAAATACTTGTATGCAAACATCAGATCTCATACTAGAGCTAATATACAGCTAATATATAATTACTACGAGATTAGATGTGATCCTAATCTAGAAGTAATTAGGGTATAAATGAGGTAGGTTTTTTTAAATTAACCCTTCAGTGTAGACCAGTTTTGTGTCTCCTAATACCAGTTCAAGTTCTTTCATTGGAAAGAGGCTAAATACAGCAGTATTTTACTACCTTAGATAGCGTAAAACTTCTTTTGGCATAGTAAAGCTTCTTTCATCAGTAAGGGTTCAACATTTGAGAAGATTGTGAAACTATATAGGAATTTAACTACATTCAAAGGTTCTGAGGCCCTGTGACTGATTTCAGTGTGAGCATTGCTCTTCAAGACAGTTGTACACAACTAGGTTCCCTGAGCTACTCAATACTTTTTATATACTACTGTATTAGGAAATTTGGCTAATAGCCCCAAGCTCTTCTCTGCTGGGAAGTCAATGTTACCCAAATCCAGACTCACACATGAGGATACTGGAAGAACAAAGCAATGGTAATCAGAACTCCTCGCACTGCTGAAGGAGCATCCTTTCCAGCCACAAAGTCAGAGGAAAAGTTTTGGCACCAGTAGAGACAATAGTTTAATATATTCCCCAAAAATAGTTGAATTTGCTTTGTATAACTGTTTCCCTCCTGCTCAGATATTGGTACGCCCCCATTCCAATTCTCCTAACCATGTGGAACACATACTCTTCTGCCACATGTTAGATTTCATACTTTATATTATTTAAATACCATGGCAATGTGTGTTATTAATCAAAATATAAATATTTTGGAGCTGTTTGTTAAACAATTTTCTAGCATCAAAACCTTACAAAGTCACAATCTGAGACACTCAGCTGCCTTGAAGCTCTCTTCAGAGAACACTTCAAAGAGGAAGCCTTTTGTAGAGATCACTTCTTATATTCAACCCCATAAATGCAATTAAACTTTTTTTTGTTTTAAAAGTTATCAAGAAAAAATGTTACATAATTGTTTTAAATTGTTGGACTATTTAAAAAGTCATGTTAAAATAGTTAAGTTCTATAGCGAGACTTTTCTTACAACTTTTGACATGCATAAGCTATAAAACGTGCCTATTATTGATTTCAGAAATAGTTCTGAATACCTACACTGAATTAAACTGTCCCAGTTGATGTAATTATTAAGCAAGATTATAGACCATGCTCAGAAGTTCAAATAGTGCCCATTTCAAAAGTCCCCTACGTAGTTATGAGTCCTAGAGCAACCTATAATGACCGGTCACACCGGAGCAGGGTATGAAAGCTCTTTTTGTTTAAAGCTTGTCTGCTCAATCCTAGTTACAGCAGAGTGGTGTGAATGCAAGAGATTTTAGTTGTTAATAAATTGTATACATCTCATTAACATTTTTCACACTCACGCATAACCAATATGGGGCATAAAATAGGGGAATGTAGTCTTGTCACTTGATTTCAAAACCACGGATTTGTTGCATGTATGAAATGATCTCAGATTGAGTAACCTCACTGCAGCAAAGACAATCTAGTGGACAGTCGTGTGGATGAACATTCTTAACATTATCAATCAAATTGCAGGCATCTGTACTACTATTTTCACCTTTTTATATCAAGTGATGTGTGATCAAGGAGTGTCAGATCAACACCGATGTGGCTGCTGCTAAACCAGAAAGAGATACCCAGCAGCCAGCCTAATGCGGGTCCTGCTGCATTCTTAAACGTGGAATCGGCATTCTTAAAAGTGGAATTAGCATTCTTAGAAGTAGAAATACATCACTATGTGTATGCTTTTAAATACTCTGAAGAATCGGGAGAAATTAATTTACTTACAAAAATATTTTCAGCTGCACATTAGAAAAAAAGTGTGAACTAGACAGGAAAAAATTGCTATCCTGAATTTTAAAAAGAGCTACAGGATTTGTGATGCTGTTTTCAACACTGCTGTTTTCAGGGTCACTGAAATGTTTGATACCTTCACAAACTAAACAGAAGATTCAATCTTACGGCAGTACTCTCACTGAAGCCTTATGACCAGATAACCATGTACCAATGTTGTTTACACTTGTGCAAATCTCAAATATCCTCTCTGGAATTAATTTAAAGTACTCTTGTGAATGCAGATTTACAGAAAGAGTATGGAAATTAAAGTGCATTGTTTAGCAGCACTTTTTACTTTTAAAGATTTAAAAATATTCTTTTAAGATAGTACAAAGAAAACATGGGCACATATGCATACATATGGATGCACACATGGGCACACCTCCCCAAGACAAGAAGCGTGCTAGTATTGGCTGGCTAGCTGCTAGTCATTTCAGTCCAGGTAATCAACATAGAAATAACATAGAGTTACATTTTCTTCTCCTCTGAGAAATTTTAGATAACAACATGGATCCTTTTCTTATTCTGTATTTACTGCTTAAAAAAAAAAAATCAAAAAACTTACACTAAAACATGGTTCTAGCTGATTATAAAATTATAGAAAGCTGAACATCAAATAAGCCTTGCAAAAAAAAAAAACCAACAAGATGGTTTTAGCAGGCATATTATTAAATACAATAATCTGGACATGTTTGCCACTGTCAAGCGTGTGAAGGGCCTGGAAAAGTGATTGTTTCTTGGTCACACAAATTATTGGAATCCAAAATAAAATTGCCAGTGTTTCTGGGGCAGCATCAATGTGTAAAAGGGGTTCCTCTTCTTTTGCTTTTTCCATTAGTTTTTATAGTAACGTTTGTTGATTGTGATAAACCACTTTAATCTGTAGCATTTTCCTTAAAAGTTTAGCAAAATATGTACTATGAACTAGGGAAATAAAAATACTGGCCTCCTAAAGGATTTAACAATTTGAACCTCCTTTCTTCCTCCTTCTTTGTTGTTGTTGTTGTTGTTGTTGTTTTTATATGTATATCTCTTGGCATTTGGTACACTACTGCTATGTTAAAGGAGAATCTTATATTTCGGTCTGATCTAGTTTTTCAGGTGTGGGACAAATTCTGCTGACAGGTAACAAGTGCCTTGTCTCCTGGCAAATGATCAGTTCTGAATCCCATCTTCACTGATATTTGCTCTTTGGGGATGGAAAAAAACCACAACACGTTTTATAAAGCTCAAATTTGCCTTATCAAACAAAACATCTGCTAGATTTGTGAATGACTTGTGACAGCAGGAGACATAAGCACTGGCCTGCCCAATAGAAGTCACCGCAGTTAATGGAAGCTATTATGGAAGAATTCTGGCAAGAATATTTTTTTTTCCAAACAGCTAAAAAAATTAAAAGAGAAATATGTTGTTATGGTAACAGCTATTTGAAAAATACTGTAACAAAAGGCAATCGAATATCAAACTACCAAGCTGCAGTTTGACTATTTGTTTTCTTTTTAAGCAGTTTATTTATGGAGATCCCCTCCCTCTTCCTTATGCAGCCACAAATGTGAGTGTGCATGCTCAGGTAAGACATCATCTGCAAATAGTTTGTGTTTCTAGAATTTCAGTCTTGGAGCTGCAAAACTCCAGATACCGCAGGTTTTTACACATCACTAGAACACCCAGAGTTATATGGGCTGAGTCCCTCCCATTCATGGCAATAAACCCACATTTTGTAGCATTTCCCGTCTGCACAAAGAGGTGTTCCTGCACTCCTCTTGCTTCACAGGACATGGCCAGTCCCTCCACGGTACCACATCTACCCCCTGGGAAAGCGCAGTGTCGCTTCTCTGCGGTCTGGGAACCAGCATCTTCCCAGCTGCTGGAAAAACAGAGCTCAAGAACAGCCTCAGCAGTTAAAGCAGGCTACAGCAACATGCCTTTCCAAAGCCTGCAATTGTATTTTGCACATTACAATTTCAGAGAAAATTTTCTCTGCGCGACCACGAGATTCTACATGCACTAACTTCAACATCTTGCTTTGAATAGGAGCATATCGTCCTCACTCAGATAAAGCTTCTGTTGTAGTTAATGCTAACAACTTGGGTAATGACTGAAAGGTCTGGCTACTTGATTTTACATACT
Source organism: Columba livia (assembly GCF_036013475.1). Taxonomy (NCBI): domain Eukaryota; kingdom Metazoa; phylum Chordata; class Aves; order Columbiformes; family Columbidae; genus Columba; species Columba livia. The sequence continues at coordinate 22,830,638 of NC_088608.1, forward strand.
GCTGTAGGTACAGTGATAATGTGAAAGAGGTGGAGGACACCGCCACTTCTTCCTCTTAGACCCGTGTTTTCAGCCATCATCTTTGTAGAAAAACAGACAAACAGCACATATTTTTGTGGTACTTGTCTCAGGCTGAACAACCTGGAGCTTTGCTAAATTTCCTCCGAACTACCTAACGGAGGCTGAAGTTACACTGTATAGGTATCACACAGGAACTGTGAACATCATCTTCCATAACAGAGAGATGAGATTTTAGAAATATGAAACCTGCATTTTGTTTCACTGCTTTCAATCCCTCTAAAGCAGGGATGTCAAACTAATTTTCATTGGGGGCCACATCAGCCTTGCGGTCGCCTTCAAAGGGCCAAATGTAATCTTAGAACTGTATAAATGTAACTGCTCTTACATCTACACAGTCCTAAAATTACATTCGGCCCTTTGAAGGCAACCACCAGGCTGATGTGGCCCCCAATGAAAATGAGTTTAACACCCCTGCTCTAAAGTGTTTAAAGGTCTGCATTTACAGACAGTCCCATTCTAATAAGACTAACTAAGATGGTTTATCTAACAGGATTACAAACAGAGTGGCAGGGCAATACAGATGTTGGCTTCTAGTTGTTTTGCTATAATATAACTCAGAACTTTGTAGTCATGTTGTTTTCTAAATAGACAACTGTTTGTTACTGTCAACACTGAAAATTAGTCATTTTCTTTTGCAACAAAAGTCATGAGAAATATTAGACAGAAAAAATCCACAATGGCTTATTTTGCATCACTTTGCCAAAGAGAAAGTGACCTATCTGTTCTCTGCAACTGTCCACGTTCAGCAACAATGTGCTATATAGGTCCTACTGACACTCGTATGGACGTATATGAGACTGTGTTTGGAAACTGAATACAAATGGTGGTATTTTCTAACCCACCCAAAAATCCCTTGAGCATTTCAGACATTCCCGTCAAAGGGATTCTTTAATGTGGGACCTACTTACCACATTTGTTTTGCATTAGAAAATGCTATATAGGTTGTTTACATTTGGAAAAGGCAGTGGAGAGAGATTTCTGTAAGTGTTCTGAAAGAAAGATTGCACCGTTACTGTAACAAGGACAATTATGGACAGACACAGGTAATAGCTGTTTAGAAAATGTTAGGAGCATTATTGTGGATAATAGACATTCTTTTCTTAGCATTGCCCTTGCCTGAGTTTCATTTTCCTTTGGTGTTGTCCGCCTAGATTGCCTAAGACAGCTGTAGTCTTCTCATTTACATTAAAGTAACAAAAAGTTGACTGCTGGGTTGTCCCAGACAGAGTTCATCTGCACAAAGGTCTGAAACTGTGAGGGAATACCTAAAATGTCAGACGTGTCCAGTATCTAGTGCTGCTGCAAATTATCGCCTCTTCCAGGTCAGAAAGGCCAAAATAATTTCCAGCTCTATTTTTCTAAAAGCCATTTTCATTTAATCTGTCCTTTACAAATGGTAAATTTAATGAGAACTTCAGGAATAATTCAAACTAAAATTAACACAAAACCTTGATATATACGTATTCAATTCAAATGTATTTTAGTAAGCAACAACCTGGCCACTATTGAAATAGTTCTCAAGTACCAGCGAAATAATAGATAGGTTTGCAAAGGGAACCTGCTTTCTTTTAAAGTGACTGTATGCATTATTTCAACTTCTTCTGATAATAGCACATTTAATACCAAGGCCAAGACGCAATCAATCTTCTTTGTTGGAAGAAGGTGTTATATTGTACCCGTATGCTTATATTCACCTGGCAGTTTCAATCTGCCGAGCAGCCTGAGGTTCAGCAGGGCTGCTGCTCACTTGTCCTCTGCTGTTTGCCACTGCCTGCTTGGCAGGGTGCAGGGCACAAAGAGGTGAGAGGGGGACCGGGGAAAAGGACGAGGTCTGTCTCTAAAGAGACACTGAATTAGAGTGGAGTGAATAGTCAGCATCCTCTGTAATTATACACATGTTGAACTCCTTACAGTTGACTTAAGTTACTTCAAACTGCATTGGTGTGGCCCTCCATATTGATTAAAAGCAGCGTCTATTTACCTTAACAATAAATGTAGAGATTAGTAAAAGTTCACTTGATCACAATAAGAAGACTCATAATTAAAGGGCAATGCAACCCAGATGGAATGTAAGTGCTTGAAGCAGCGTGTTAGGAAGCACAGGCTGCTTTTGTACAAGAGAGAATACGTGTGTAGGCTAAGGCTTGCAGAAAGCCCTTCAAGTAGATGTTTTTTGTAGAGATACTTAAAGTAGAGGAAGGGCAGAACCTGTCCTGAGAAGGCTGGCCCAGCAATTCTCCTGGGCAAAGTGACAAATACAAAGCTTTGGAAAAGGAAAAAGACTTTAAAGCACAACGTGACTAAATGGACAATCTCTACAAAACCTTTGCAAGAGGCGTCCACGTGTTTTATTCTTCTTTCGCGTCTCCTCTATGAGAAAGAACAAGTTTAAGGTAAGCAGGACACACTGCTGATTCTATGGGTTAAGCTCTTGATGGTGTAGGCTCTATAAGAAAGGGAAGAACTGGATTTAGTATGTGACAGACTCAATAGAAACACTCCATCTCTCATTATAGGATCTCCTATAGGGAGGGGGGAGGACAGCTCTTATTCCTATTGCATCTATCGTTGAGTTTACAATTGCATTTTACTAATCCCTTTTTATTAAGAAAACAAGCAGCTGGTAACTAGAGAAGTAAGTGAATAGTCTCAATTCCATACAGACAACTTGGAAAATCAGATTCTGAAGTGGCATTATCTGTGCTTTGTAACAAAAGCGTTGTATCTTTTGATAGGACTTGGCACCTATCCCTTGTTTCTTTTCTTTGTACCAGTATTGATGCACTGTGTGCTTACCTCCTTGCAGAAAATTACGTGATAAAATTGTGACTTTTGACAAGCAACGCAGTGATTTCCAGAGACCAGAATGTGGAAAGCAGTAGACCAGATTGCTACTGAAACACAAACAGTAACTGCGATTTTAGATTAATAACATTCTCCCTCGTGAGACATCTCAAAACAGATTTCCAGCTGAACTAAGACCTACAAATGTTTGGGGGGATTTTCTAACAAACACTGTCACCAGTTACACTGGTCCAGTCCGATTCCCATTTTAAAGAATGGCTTAGTTAGTTCACGTGTGGGGTCTTTTTCTCAGTAGTTCTAATTCAAAACATGTCAGAACTGTTTAACACCAAGCCAAAGATTAATTCAGTCACTTTGTAGCTATAGAGAAGACAGCAATTCTGCAGTGTTGAGTAGCAAGGTGAATAAGGTTAACAAAAAGGTAAGGAAAATGTGAGAAACAGAGAACATCCCATTGAATGAATGGCAATGCATGGTCCTATTCCTTCTGACCTGCGTCCCTGCAGCCCTAACAAACCGTTGGCAAGCGCAAAGCCATCAGCCTCTCCCAGCCCCTCACTCTGGGGCTGCCAGGAGCTGGGAGGAATTTCCCAGGCGCAAGAAGTTCCCTGGGTCTTCTGAAAGGAGACAAATACAAACAGACCCAAGGCCTACAGGGCAACTGCTTGGGCGTTTATAGCAGCTGATATTTTGTAATTCCTTCGTCACAGAACAGTTAGAATAATTACCCATGGTGAAGAAGGCTGTCCATACCCCTTTCCTCCATCAGCTGGCACGTCCCAGCCTGCTCTTCACTCAGTAGCTGAGCTGGAACTTAGAGGGTTTGTGGTTCTGTGCTCCCGATGTCATTAAAAGGCTACAAAAAGCTACCCAAACACTCTGTTAAACACACGGCTAATCCACCTCTTTCCTCCTTGCTTGCATATGCATAGCAGATTAGGGGCTTGTTTAGGAAGCAGTCAGGAATCTCTTTGTTTCCTTCTTTCAGGTACAAGGTGAATTAATCCGTTTGGAAACCAGCAAATCCACCTCTCCCTTCCTCCCTCCATATGCCTGAATTCTTCCAGCCTACATTTCTTGACAATAAAGACAGATAAAGCTCGGATAGCCTTATAGACGAAGGAATTGAGGCTGTTTCTTTGCATGTAAGTTTTCTAAATAAATCGCTTTCGTTGTTTAAAGCCGTGATGAATGGAGACACAGGGCCAGGTTGGTGGCTGGAACAGTACAATAGATGTAAGAAGGTTTTTTTTCTTTGCCATATAAATCATTCACATTGTTTAAGGTACATTGATCAATCTAATGGCTTGTAATAGGCTCCTAATTGCCACTAGGAAAGTACTGCAAGCTTGCATTTGAACGTGAAATGGTTCATGATCTGAGCTGAAATTCACCTTAAGCCTGAGCTCCAGTAATTACAGAACACAGAAGGAGCACAATGAGCGGTTGCCCATCTTTCCTCACCCTAATCCCAGGACAGGGGGAGGGGGAGGGGAGAGAGGAACAGACGACTGGGGGGGTCCAGCGTATTTTCCTCTTCCAAACCAGCAATTCATTAACGGGCGAAAGCTGCAGGAGATTTATTGGTCATTGTGGACCGAAGAGAACTTCGTAATGTCAATCATCCTGCCTATTACGCTCCCACATATCTCTATCTGCAGATAGACAGTCTGCTTAATTACAACCAACATTCTGAGTCATGCCTGGCTAAAAATGCGATATAAAAAGCCAGGACGGTATCAGAAGCGGGATAGTGGGAGGAATGTGGGGACAGGACTCTAGTGCTGTGAGAATGCCCTGGCGAGGCACCCGCCCCCCTGCCGCCGCTCCTCTGGCCCCGGCCCGTCCCGCCGGGGCTGGCGGAGAGACAGGAGACACCCCCGAGCGGGAGGACACGGGACACCCCCGGCCGGCGGCTGCTGCGGGAGCTGCCCGGCTGGGCGCTGAGGCCACTGCTCCTCCGCTTAAAGACAGACCTCGTTACCGAGTCATCGGAGCTTCTGTAATGGGCTTGTGTGAAAAGGTGGTTTTACGCTCCATAAACGCGGGTCCTTCCGTTTACTAATTAAACTCCTTCTATTTAGAAACACCTTCATTTTAAGAAAGCTTTACGAACGCTAGCACTGGCTGAAATTCAAACTGGCTGCCGTCTGAGCTCGTCAGGTCTAACCTATACATCGTAACAGCAACCTAACGCATGTGAACCAAGAGAGAAAATCCTCGCACAGTGTTCCTCAGACTTTCCTACCAAGGCAGAAAACAAATCTATGATGCTGTTGAATAATCTTCCAATAATTGTAGTAATTAAAATCATCATACAGTCTGCAGTCGCCTTCCTTCCTTTGACACTAGTCTTCCCTTGAATTGTTAACGTGTCTTCGGCTGAGATAAACAGAACAAGAGATGTTTAAAATACACGCTACAAATAAATTTAGAGGAAGAGAATTGGTTCCACCGACACGTTTTTGACTGTGCTCAGTAGACGAGAGCATTTCTAAAACTACCGTGCAGATTTTTTAAAGGTAGGGTAATATGGGTCGCCCTGTTACTCCTAAATAGTGTCACCTTGAAGACCGAGGAGAAGATGAAAGTCCAGCCTGATGCTCCTCCTCGGGGCTCTGTGTGCAGGGGGTGAGGGGCAGAGGGAGGGGCGGGGGGCGCGCATAATGGAACAAATACCATACGAAAGCTCAAGCAGAAATTGCTGGAGAGTGCCATAATTTTCATTTAATATCCATGATCTGTTCGATCCCAGTGCTCATTCCCTTTTTATTAACTATGAAAGTTTCCTTCTAATCAAAAGCTGCACTTCATCTTTGCCCACAAATGAAAAAGTCTACAGCAGAAAGAATTCAGTGCACTCAACAGGCACCAAGGTCTGTATTTTAACACCATCTCTATATATCCTTCCCCCCTTTAATATCTACTCTTGGGCAGAATAGTGGGGAAGCCTTTTCTTAACTGAAGTTATTAATTTATCACCAGGTCCCCCTCTGCGTTGCTCTGATAGTCAATGGTAGTTTCTAAATCACGTAAATGAAAAGTGTAATCGAGAGAGGGAGGGGGATTCGCACGGGAGTCCAGTTGCTAAAGAAAAAAAAAAATGTGGCAAGACGCAATGATTTGTCTCGACGATGAGCAGTTTGCCTGTTCCCTGCCCACGTCCTCTCTGTTTGGCAGAAAATAAGCCTGCTTCTCTTGAACTTGGAAGGCTTTGCCCCTTTCCCACCCATAACGTCCATGTGTAAAACTCTGTGCCCCTCCTAGGATTCGGGGGAAACTGTACAGCCACCTTGCATTTAACTGCTCTTATATCGATTTATTTGGAAAATATTTGGCAGCTCTTTCCCAGAGCTCTGTTTGAACAGAAGAGCCATTTCATCTGACGCTCTTGAATATGAACCCAGGAGCCTCCCAATCAGCTGTAATGAACGAATTGTTTCCCAGCTTTACCTCCTAAAGACAGCAACTTTAGTAGTTGCTGTGATCAAAAGACACGCGTAAAGGGAAGATGGGAAAAAATATTGTTCAAAGGAAGTGAACTGCTGCATTTAATTAGGCTATTCTTCTTTATTAGTATTCATATTGAGATTTTTTTTTAAGATTTATGTTGATTTAACCGTAATTTATTTATGATGTAAATATATTCCAAGATGAAAACGTCACGGATCAATTGTAAAGGACCCGGATACATAATTTTAAAAAATCAGTTTCAGTTTATATGAGGTTCTCACCCCACTTTCGCTTCTTAGTCAGATTTGTTTATGCAGAATCGACATTTAATAGTGCTAATTGCACTCCAGTTAAATTGCCCTGATTGCAGAAAGGGAAGCAATTTTCGTGCTCTCTGTCTGGGTTTGGAAGAAATTGTTTTATATTCACCTCTTTATAAAGAAGTGGAGATAAGGCACCGAGCCTTTGCACAAATTGCACTTATGGGCTGACTGGCAGCATTCAGGCGCTATAATAGAGCATTATTTGGCCGTTTTGAATAATGTAAAGCATTTGCTGAAAGCTATTCTCCTGAAAATTGCTTTAACTTTTAAAAGGGTGATGATTCACTCCAAACCAGGCCTTTGTTACATTGTCATTATCCCCCCAAATGTTTTAACAGTCAGCTCAACACTTTAGCATAACACATTGATCTTTGTTTAAAAACTCGATTTTTTTGGAGTATGAAAAAATCTGCCAGAAAATACTTGACCCCCTAAAGATTTGAGCAGCGTTCCCCCTTCCGCCGCCATCCGCTTAGCCTTTCCACCGGCTGCCTAGTTCCTGCGGATTTTAGTGACTTTTCCGCTTACAAAGGGGGCGAGGAGGCAGCTGCGAGGCGGACAGAGCCGGCCGGCTGCCTCAGAGCCATGGCAGCCCGGCTGGGCGGCGGGAACGGGCGGTGGATGGGTGGGTGGATGGATGGATGCCTTCACTCGCGGAGGTAGAGGCAACATTTTAAACGTCACGCTCTCGATCTGCCTTCCAGCCTGATTTTATCGATGACTCTCCTCAAGGAGAGGCGACAGACCCTCTCCCCGCGCCGCCCCGGGGCTGGCCAGAAGCGACTCGCTGCCACTTGACGGCCACCTCGGCAGGCTCCTGGGAAGGAGCGGGTCCCCCCGGAGGAGGGGAGGAAGGAGGGGAGGAAGAAGGGAAGGAGTCACCTGTTGGGCGGTTGCTCCCGGGTGCCCCTGTCGGACTCCTCACCTGGCCCGCGGGGGTTATGTCGCTCCCCCCGCCACCGCCTTTCAGTCGCATCCACCCGTCGAGCGCTACAGCCCCCCTGGGTAAAGACGCCGCTTCTGATCTGCTCCAGGCAGAGCTTCCCGGGAAAGGCTCTGCCATGAGCTTCCCGGACCCCTGCGCTGGCTGCGAAGCAATGTGGAAAGAATTAAGGGCAGAAGAGTTATTTCCTCCTACTGCCCCGATTCTGTTTAATACGCGGCAACAAAAAGGCGAGCGCCCTTTGAAAATAGTCTTAGACGTTTAAATAAAAGCTAATCTCCGGGGACATCCTTCCCTAGTGTGGCAGGCGCCCTGCAGATTGCATAACGCACTGTATAACAAAACACAACGCCCGCCTTATTTAAGCACGAAAAACAAACAAACAAAAAAAGAAAACAAGTAAAGAAAAGCGAAATCCTCTCAAATTCGCGGCTTCTCCATCTTGCTCCTTAGCGATGCCCATTTTGCATCCGCTTGGAGGTTTTACACTGGATGGTTGAGGCAGCACCGAGGAGAAGAAAATACTGACTCAAATGCAGAGCAAGCACCAGGCATTGCTCGAACGCACTCGTATTTCTGATTCAGAGCTGTACCCAGATGCACTGAGGACGGCAGAAGCAGAGGGAAAAGCTGCTATTCCCCGCCTTACAGAGGTGATCGCAACGATGCAAAGTTGCACACCTATTGATCTTCCGGGGAACATAGTGCAGGCAAGTTCTAGCCAATTACTTAAGAAGCCTCCAATAATTACAAATCAAAGTGACTAGTTTGCAAGACATTGAGGAGCTGAGGTATGGACTTACATTTCGCACATGCAGAGAGCAGGTAAAGTCTCTGTCGCTCACTGGGCGTGTGGAGTGTACACACAGTACAGAGGCCACAGGAAAGTGCTGGGGAGGCTTATTCCAGCAGCGCCCTAGCACTGCCAGGAGAGAGCAAGCCTTCTGCCATTTAGCAGCACTATTTCCACGGGGGGATATGAGGCTTGAAAAACGTGCCGCAGGCTGCGAATTTGACTTTCAAAGTATTTTGCCGGGGATTCCTCTGTTAAATAAAATCCTCTCTCTTAAGTGACAGGATGTCATATGCCCCTTGTCCCCCCTCCCGCTGCGGTACGAGAGCAAAGGGATGCCTGTCGGTTCCCTGCCTTTGGAAATGTTGGCGTTTTCTATAACAGTTCCTTTTGCAAATAAAGTAAGAAATACGTTGTGCCCGGAATCACCTCTAGTATTTAGGAAAGCAAAACAAAAAAGACAAAGTGTTTTCATAAAATGTCATTAGGTGCTCTTAGGTTATTTGTATCCAACAGGGACAGCTGCCCAGCGGCCTGTAAAGGAAGCAAAGGGCCTGTTGAATAAAAGCAATGCAGGTATGGCTTACTGGACGCGAGGATCGCAGGTGACCGAACAAGCAGCGAGGGATCAAACACCTCCTGCACAGTTCGCAGGCAGCGGCGGAGCGGCAGCAAGCGTGACACCAGCCCTCCGCCGAGGCTGACCCCCGCTTCCGACTCCTGCCCTCTGCGGCTCTCCGCTCCCTCCTCCCGCAGCCGGCCGGTGCCGGGGCAGTGTCACCGCGGCCACCGGGAGTCACAACCCGGCGGGCAGCCGGGGTTTGTGGTTAATTGCAGCGCGATCGCCGCAGTCCGGAGCGGGGAGTTTTCTCCCCGCGCTCTGACTGGCACGCGCCCCGAGCCCCGGTGCCGGCACCTCCGCGCAGCCTGATTGGCTGCCGGGCCGCTCCGGCCCGCTCCGCCCGCGCCCTCATTGGGCGAGCGCCGTCGCCAGCGGTACTTCAAAGCGGGCGCTGCCCGCACTTAGGCAGAGTTTAGCCCCGCCGAGCCGGAGTGTCCTTAGTGCCGCCGGGCAGCGCGGGGCGCACACCGAGCGCCGTCCCCCTCCGCCCCACCGCCCAGCACAGGGACGTGCTATGGCTACGTCTATCCTCGGGGTAAGTCGGCACCGCGCTTTTCCTCGTGGCTTTATGCGGCGGCTTCGCTGCCCTCTGGGAAAACTGTTGCTGCCGCCTCGTCGCGGCTGCCCTGGTACGAATCGCGGTGACCCGCGGGCGAGAGATAACCCCGACCCGCCTCGGCGGGCTGCACCGCGGGCTTCCCGTCGGGTCGTTCGCAGAGACGTTAGTCTGAAAACTCGCTTGGCCGCACAGAAGTCGGGCTGTTTGTGCTTTGTTTTGTTTTCGCTCTCTCTCTCTTTTTTTTTTTTTTTTTTTTTGACTGGAAGCGCTACCCTAAATTTCCAAATATTTTTTTGCCTCCCTCGGCTCTGCCAGTGGCGTCGGTCGGAAGGTTCCGCACCCCCTTTGCCCCTCTGCCATCTCGATTTTCCGCCGCTCCTGTACGGTGGTTCGAGGAGATGCCGCTTTTCGTTTCTACGGGATTTTCGGTTTAACGGTGGGAGGCTGGACCAGCCCGGCGCTGCGCGGGGCGTCCCGAACCACTCTCTCGGAACACGCGTGTAGCTCCCCGCCGGGATCTGCTTCCGATGTAAATCCGTCGGGCGCCGAGACGGGTTCCTGGTGGCAAACGAGTTGTGCCGAGCGGGGCAGGGCTGGAGCCTTCCTCCAAAATAAGAGAAAACTTTTCCGCAGTGCCGCTCGTCGCGCCGCGGTTCCACCCGCGCCGCTGCGTCCCCGCGGTAGCCTGTCGAGGCGTCTGGGTGAGGCTGACGGGCCGGCTTTGTCTCTTCCGCAGGAAGAACCGAGATTTGGAACGACTCCCCTGGCCATGCTGGCCGCCACCTGCAACAAGATCGGCAACACCAGCCCCCTGACCACCCTGCCCGAGTCCAGCGCCTTCGCCAAAGGAGGCTTCCACCCCTGGAAACGCTCCACCTCCAGCTGCAACCTGGGCTCCAGCCTCTCGGGCTTCACGGTGGCCACGAGCAGGGGCTCCAGCGGACTGGCCAGCGGCACGGGCACCGCCAACAGCGCCTTCTGCCTGGCCTCCACCTCGCCCACTTCGTCGGCCTTCAGTAGCGACTACGGCGGCCTCTTCTCCAACTCAGCGGCGGCGGCGGGCGTGTCCCCGCAGGAGCCCGGCGGGCAGTCGGCCTTCATCTCCAAAGTGCACACCTCAGCGGCCGAAAGCCTCTACCCGCGGGTGGGCATGGCGCACCCCTACGAATCCTGGTACAAGTCGGGCTTCCACTCCACGCTCTCGGCGGGCGAGGTGGCTAACGGGGCGGCCTCCTCCTGGTGGGACGTGCACACCAACCCGGGCTCCTGGCTGGAGGTGCAGAACCCGGCGGGGGGGCTGCAGAGCTCGCTGCACTCGGGCGCCCCCCAGGCCTCGCTGCACTCCCAGCTGGGCACCTACAACCCCGACTTCAGCTCCCTCACCCACTCCGCCTTCAGCTCCACCGGTTTGGGCTCCACGGCCGCCTCGCACCTGCTCTCCACCAGCCAGCACCTGCTCACACAGGAGGGCTTCAAGCCCGTGCTGCCCTCCTACACGGACTCCAGCGCAGCGGTGGCGGCGGCCAGCGCCATGATCTCGGGCGCCGCTGCCGCCGCCGCCGGGAGCGGCTCTGCCCGCTCCGCCCGCCGCTACTCGGGCCGCGCCACCTGCGACTGCCCCAACTGCCAGGAGGCCGAGCGGCTGGGGCCGGCGGGGGCCAGCTTGCGGCGCAAGGGGCTGCACAGCTGCCACATCCCCGGCTGCGGCAAGGTGTATGGCAAGACCTCGCACCTGAAGGCGCACCTGCGCTGGCACACGGGCGAGCGGCCCTTCGTCTGCAACTGGCTGTTCTGTGGCAAGCGCTTCACCCGCTCCGACGAGCTGCAGCGGCACCTGCGGACTCACACGGGCGAGAAGCGCTTCGCCTGCCCCGTCTGCAACAAGCGCTTCATGCGCAGCGACCACCTGAGCAAACATATCAAAACGCACAACGGGGGCGGCGGGGGCAAAAAGGGCAGCGACAGCGACACAGACGCCAGCAACCTGGAGACGCCGCGCTCCGAGTCCCCCGACCTCATCCTGCACGAGGGGGTGGGCGCCGCCGCCCGCGGACCGGGCAAGGAACCTACCGCGGGGCCCGGCGACTCCTAGGGGCAGCGTTCCCTGGCCCCCCGGCGCCGGCGAGTCCCCGGCAGCCGCCCGGACCTTGCTCCGCGCCGGCCGGAGGGACGTGAGTCGCCCCGCCGTGGACGGCACCCGGCGGCCCGGGCCGCAGCAGGCAGGCCGGCCGGCGGATGGCGGGGCCGGAGAGGCGCGGCCCCCGTCCCGCCCGCCCAGTAGGTACCGAATGACACTTTCTTCCGTTTCCTTTTTTCCTTCTGTTGGAAGGGAGGCATCCTAGGAGAGGCTTAAGGTGAGAAACGCAACTGCAAGTCCGAGACGGTTCCTCTGTATCTCATAAACATCTGTATAAATAGCGTTAAAAAAAAAAAAAAAAAAGAAAAAAAAAAAGAAAACCAGATCGTGTTCGCTTATTTTTCTTGTAAATGTTGATCTGATAGGGGGTTTGGGATTTTTTTTTTAATTGGTGAATTCCTGAAATTCAGGGAGGTTTTGGGGTATTGGTTAATTTTTTTAATTATTTTAAATTTCTGATGCACTTTGTGGAAGTCAGTATATATGTAAAAGATATTTAAAATGTTGAGTTAACATTTCACTCGAACACACGTAAGTTAAGGTCTCTTAAAGAAATTAAATGCGTTTATCTGTATGGAAAAAATCTTGACATATTTTCATTTTGGTATTATTAAAGGACTCTGAACAATATACTCACGGGTTGGTTCTTATTCGTGCCCGCTCTCTCCCCCCGCCCAGCCTTCGTAGGGGTCAGATTTTTAGTAGGAGCACTCGCACCGCTCCCTGTCTTCCTTACAGTGACTGGGATCAAAAATACAGCAGACAGTGAGAGCCGGGAGGGGAAGGACCAGCCCCCGGGCCAGGAGCGCTCAAGCGCTCCGGTCGCTCTTTTCAAGCCGCCTTAGTTTGGGTTTATTTTCTTTAAGACACATTTAAAGCGAGTTCGAGCCCCGCTACACCAGCCGGAACCATGCCGAGCCGTAAGCTCCTTTTGTGAAAGCGTCTCCAAAATCGAGTGAAACCGAACAGTGCTGAGGAACTATTTATTTAATTTAAAAAGCCTTCAGCGCCACAAGGCTGCCTAGGTTTGGAGGTGATCTCGGGGGAATAAATCGCTAGAGTCAATACTCCGGAAAAGACATTTCATGCCTAAATGAAAATCTTGTTAAATGTTATTAATTTTGACTTAGAGCACACAGCAGCCCCCTGTGCCTTGTATTCCCTTATTAGGGATTCATGTCTTATCAAATATCTAATTAATCTCCTAGACATCATTTGTTCTGGCCAACTTTATCTCAGCTGGTCCACGGGGAAAACTCCGAATATTCTCGGTGACAAAGCTCCCTTGAAGATCCTTTTAATTGTCCAAATTAACTGCACCAAATTTGCATGTCAAACGGTAAAGGGCAACCTGAGATAAAATGTAAACGTTTTAAAAGCCCCAAACTAAGCACTTGATTTGATAACTAGGCTTTTTAATGTTATGGAAGACAACTGCTCCTTTCCTTTTCAAAGACAGTTGATCTATGCAAATAGTGAATTGGAAATGCTTATGTCCCCATGCAGTCAAATGGTCCTTGCATGTTATTTGAATATCAGTGGCTCTGCTATTGAAAAGGTTCAAGGATGCTCTCTGACTTCTTTGTGATTACTCAGTGCAGCGTCTTATTCTGAAGAAAAAAAACTCAGGAATAATTAAAGGCTGGGCTAAGGCCTGGGAACACATTTGGGACAGGAATCTCATTTAGACAGGCTCTTTCAAAATAAGGCACAGTTAAATTGACCAGAAGGCAATTATTGAAATGAAAATTATTTTCACTCCCTTTGTCTCCTGACCACCAACCTAACAGCCACAGTATTTTTTAAAAAGGCAAATTGTTAAATGAGATAATTGTGTTATTAAAAAAAAAGGGGGGGAAAGAAAAAAAAAGTTAATTTTGTCTGCCCAGTACAGATTGGAGGAATACAAATATTTTAATCCTCCATAAAACAGGGAATGCAAATAACATCGGGAAACGGATTCTGCTGTCGGCCACCAACCGGAATAAAGACGTTGCGTTAAAGAAAATACATCTGCCGTGAATACTAATAACCGCGTCCCAGCTCCTCCGCTCCGCTCTCGCACAAAAGCTGCCGGGCAGCGCAGGCACCGCCTGCGCCCCGGGGCGGCGGCGGGAGCCCCGCGGGCCGTTCCGCGGGCAGAGGGAAGGATGGGCTCCCGGGCTCCCGGGAAATGCACCGCGCATCTGGCCGCCCACAGCACCCGCCCCGGAATTTTCCTGGCCGAAAGCATGCCGGCAACGTCCCTGATCCGCCGCCCCCGCCCCGCCGGCGGCTGGTGCCGGCAGCTTTCCCGGCGGGCCCAGGAGGGGGAGCGGAGAAGGGGAGCGGGCAGGGGCCGGGCTCGGGCAGCGGGAAAATAAGCAGCGGCGGGACACGGCTCCTCTCCCCGCCGGGGGTGCTGGGGTGCGGAGGAATGCACCCGCGCGGGGTGCTGGGCAGAAGTCAGCTTTGTTTTCGATTTATAATAAAACACATCAAAGGAAAGCATCCAGGTCCAGTTTCTGGCAGGCCGGGGTTACAATTCTCAGCTCAATGATCAAGGACCTTTTTGCATTGCCTTTGCCCCTTCGGGTCAGAAAACGTCCATCACTTACAGACTCCCCAGAAATGAAGAAGGGAGCAGCTCTGGGCCCCAGCGCCGGTTCGTTTAACCGGGAAAATAGAAAGCATGTCACCTTTTTAAAAATAAATGACACCATTCTTTCGTACATGTTGGCGATAATTATATGGTCTGGGGAACTTTTACACAAAGAAAACTAAAGAACAGACGGTGTGAGAACCGAAAAATAAATCTGATTTCACTGTTTGAATCCCCAGTTCAGCAGCACCTCTTTGGGGGGAAGACGCTAACCCGAGAGCACCGGGAGAGGGGTGCCCTCCCGGGCTGCCGGAGCCGGATGGTAGAGCCGGGCTCCCCGCCGCCTGGCCCCGCTCGCCCCGGACTTGCCCAGGAGCTGAGCCCAGCTCCCATTTCCAGCTCGCCGCAGCTACCGCTTCCCACCCCCACACCTCACGGTCCACAGCTTTAAGCCGGCTCCTCGAGCCCGTTAAAACACCGCTAAAAAACAGCCAGCGACAGCAACCACCGACCAACGGAAAAAGGTAAAATGCCAGGACAAATTATTTAGTAAATGTCATTCGATCGCTGGGTCCCCGGTTCGCAGGAAGCGTGTCCCCTGCCCCCCGCGGCGAATTACAGCCCTAACGACATGTTTTACACTTAAAAGGTAACCTTAATGTTTTTGTCCTAATGACATAATATATAAACACCCGATCCAGTGCCCGGACAGTATCTTAATTGCGTCTTTCGATTCAAATGGAAACTTTATCTGCGGGAGCTGTAATTTATTTGCAGCCATTATCTGTTCGCCAAGATCCTCTCCCACCCTTCCAAAACGCAGATGAAGGGAATCTAACAGAAAGCCCGCCCCTTTGGGTAATTGGTGTACTAAGTGTTTATTTTAAGTGAGAATAATTTAGCTACAAATTTTCTCCAGGAATAACATTCTTAGCGCATTAAAAAAAGAAGCCTGGAACCCGGGATTCACGATCGCGCCTGGGCTGCCCCAGCCCGGGGCCCACAGCAGCTCCTGGGCGCCATCTAGAGGCCGACACTTCCCCGCGCTCCGCCGCCCCCGCGGCGGGTCGGGAGGCGCGGTCGGGTCTCCGGCGGGGGCGGTGGCGCTGCGCGGGCCGGGACGCGGCGAGAAGCCGGCGACGGCTGGAGGGGGGCGGGAGTGGCGGGGCCGGGGGCCCCGGGAGAGTGGGCTGGTTGGGGTGAACGTTTGCCGGAGACGGCAGGGGCGGGACGGGCCCGCGGCGGCAGCGCACACCCACCTGAGGAGAGAGGTTTGCAGGGCGGCCGGCGGCCTCCGCAGCTCCTTCGGGGCCGTTACCGGACGGGGCGGGTGGGCCCTTAGCGATTAATGCCGGCGCCCCGCCGGGTGTGGGTCACCGCTCCCCGCCCACCCGCGGGTCTCCGGGCCGACCCCGCACATGCGGCCGGGGTACCGGGCGCGGCTCCCTGCGCGCACCGGGCAAGGCTCCGCCGCCTTCGCGCCGCTGTTTTACCACAAACCCGCGGCTGTGCCTATTTTCGAGATATGCTAATTGCTACTTGGATGGCAGGGCGCGAAGTCCTTGTCCGTTTCCTAGTACAAAGTAGGTTGCTAGAAAATTTGAAATTGCCTTTCAGCCTAAAGCTGCCTTACCTGAATGTCATAATTACAGTAATTATGTACATCCAAATTACATGCTAATTAAATTAGAATCAAATCGTTCTAAATCGAAATGAAATGAGGTAGCGAGAATTAATCAATGACAACATAAATAGAGAGCTTCCTTCAGGGATATTTATTGTAACGATCCAAGCAGGAACCTGATCTGGAAGTCACCTGTTTATTTACTTTGGGAACAGTAATAATTTACGGTTCAGCATTAAACGATCGGTTCCGCGGGGCGGCAGGGCCCAAGGACGGCCCCGGGACGGCGGCTCTCCAGCGCCCACCTCCCGGCCAAGCCCTGCCCGCCCCGAGGGCGCTTGACGGAGCCGGCTGGAGCGGGAGCCCGCCCTGCCCCTCCGCCGCCCTCGGCCCGCCGGGGTCGCCCGGCAGGAGAGCGGCCGTTAGAGCCGCCCGCCCGCGGGGAGCCCCGGCCCTCGCTCGGCTCCAACTTCTCCCGCTCCGCCCGGGGAGTCCCTCTCCCGGCTCCCGTGGCTGGCGGAGGGCTGCGCCGCCTCTCCCCCGCCAGGCTGAGGGAGCCACCTCACGGTGCCGCCGTCGCCGGCCGCGCAGCCCCGCCGTGCGGCAGCGGGTTAACCCTATTCCGCGTTTTTTAATAAAAAAAAAAAAAGGAAGCTGCTCTTACCGTCATCTGTGAACCGACAGCACCTCCTACAGGGCCCGGGCACCTCTGCCGAGCAGCTGCGCTGAGGGCCCGGCGCGGCGGCGGGCCCGGCCGGGCTGCCTCACCGCGCTGCCCGCCACCCCGCGCGGAGTCCCGCAGCTTGTGCGGGGAAAGCCTTGGAAACATCGCCCTAACGACCCTTCCCCTTCTTCTCTTAGTCCGGTTTTGAACCCACCGTCTTTTCCCGGCGCAGCCCTGCCACAGCCGCCTTGTCCGGCGCGAAGGGCCGCTCCTCGTGCCGGTGAGATGGCACAAACTGCCCCAAGGAAAGCACCGAGCAGTGAGCCTCTTCCTGCAGAGCTGCACCGGCCTTGCCCAGGGCTGGCAGGGCTGCACTGAAAGCACGAAAGGTGTCGCAAGGGTGAGAGTTTTGTTTCAAACCTCTTCAACAGGCAGCCCATGAGACAGTCGCACCCAAAACGTCGTTATTCTTCTGCTGTAGCTTTCGTTCACAACTGCCATCCATCACAACAAACCCATGCCATTTGCCAGTCTTTTCCTATGTGAAAAGGCAAGTTGTACACAGCATGCGCTTTACATACAAAGGAATAAAGTGCGGAGCCCACAGAAATGCCTGCAACCATAGACGTCAAGCTGTCCTTCCTTCTCCAGGTAGGCGTCAGTTGCATGGCAGCTGGAAAGATACTGGTGAGCAGATTCCTATGCCACACACAACAATCAGACCTGTAAGCAAGAGACCTTTCTTCAGATGCACCTTCTAGTACTTAACTGGCTATTCCTCATTATCTTTCATGCTGCACTTACCATGGAAGTGTTCTACCAGAAGATGCCTTTTCCCCTATCATGTTACTCTGTCCTCTCTTACACAGAGGGATAATAAGCTCTTCAGAAGAGGTTTTGTTTAGATTGTTCGTACAGGCGTTCTGGCCATCTCCTCCTGCTCATTCTAAATCGGAGCTTCCATGTGCACATTAATACAGGGCCTGGCTCCATGGAATTGTGCATGCCCTTCAACTCCCAGCTGCTTCAGCAGGAACCCAGGAGCAACTTAATCCACACACAGTTAAAAGGAGGTGACATCCCTTAATGGTTCACACTTCCAAGCTCATTCACTTGCACTTAGAGATAAGCCAGCTCACTCCCAGCATATATTATACTCTGTGTAATATTGAAAAACTTCTGAGTGACCATTTTTAGAAGTAGAAGTAGAAGTCCCATTTGTCCCATGGGTGAGGAAAGGAAGACAGCTTGCTGGAACACTGGGTATGGTGATGACTTTTTCACCTGTCCACTAACTAATGTACTTCCATCTGCCACCCTGAAATGGCAGAGAAGCATTGCCTTTGAAATAAAATCCTTGTGAAGTGTTGCCTCGTGCATTTGCATTGATTCTGAACTTTGGAGAAGGCAATTCTTACTGTTTTTAAAGAATACAGTATTTTATTAGAGTTCACCTTCACAACAATGTGTGCAGAAAGTGACAAACAAACTTAAAAAAAAAAGGAAGTTTGCTCCATGAAAACAAAAGGATGACTATTTACATTAACTTTCTACTACAACAATACCTGAAACAGTCGAGGCAGTAAATATTCTTTTCATGTCTTGAGAGATTATTGAACAATAACTTGACATTGTAGTGACACATACCAACAGGAGTTGATGATGTTTAGATAGCCCTGACCAAGCTGTACACTGCAGGAGGTCAAAAAATGTTGGCTACACACTTATGTGAACTATGTGTCTCTGTTGTTTTAACTCATGAAATTGATCTCTTACAGGGAACTTCAGGAGAAATGCCTCAGTATGAAAAAAACAAACCCTCTACAATACAATGTTTTGATATCTGAAGCAGTGATTTTATCCAGAACTATCTCAAACGTTTGTTAGCGTTTAACATATCCCAGGACTCTTCCCAAATTACTCTGCTTCTCCTCACAGTTGCATCTAAACATAAATCTTCATTGACAAAACCAAGGATATCACATACTGCTCTGAAATATTTTAAACCACTAAAATCAGGTAGATGAATTACTGCATGTATACAAGAGGTATTTGCCAACAAGTATATTTATACAGTAAGAAAAATATCATAACATTTATACCTAATTTACAAATATTCCAACATTATAGAAATTATGCTGTTGACTATATGCTAGTTACAGGGACTGGAAAACGAACAGCAACATGTAATTGAGCCCTTGTTAAAGGTATTCATCAAAAAATTGGAGACATTCTTGTTTGCACCTGTCCCCTACACTATCTGTTTTTTTTCCTCTCTCTGCTTCTGCTTCTACTGCGTCTGCTCCTGTCTCTGTGTTCCACTTTGCTGCACTTGTCCCCATACCTCTCTCTACATTTTTTCTTCTCTCTGTGCACCTCTGTGCTGGGGCTTCTGGTTTCATTTTTCCTGTGCCGCTCTTCACCAGGGCTTTGACTTGGACTTTTTCGTATTTGCCTTTGCCTGGAACTGCTGTGACTTGTGCAAGGGCTTCTCCTGCTCCCCTCATCCACGCTTCGGCTTCTGCCATCCCTCTCCTTTCTCTCAGTCTCTCTGTTGTTGCTGCTGTGGCATCTGCTTTTGGACTTACTTTCCCCCTCACGGGAGCTCCGTTGGTTGTTCTCTGCAGAACTATCTTGCTTTAAAAGTCTGTACTTCTCCCCATCTCTGTCCTTGTTACCGTGCCTACTGGAGAGATTTTCAGAAACTTTTTGCTTCCTGGTCTTTGCTTTTCCTTCTGAATCGCTGCTGCTGCTGCTGCTGCTGCTGCTGCTAGCCTCTGAAATCTTGTCTTTTTTCCTTTTCTTAGAATACATCTTCTTTTGTGCTGCTTTATCTCTGCTGTCAGTCTCACTCTCACTGCTGCTTCCTGAAGTCTCACTGGAGGATGAGGAAGAGGATCTCGTCTTATGTTTCTTGTGTTTACTTTTGCTCTTTTTCTTTTGCTGCTTTTTCTTCTTTCTGTCTTTCTTTTTGTTTTTCTTCTCCAGACGGTCCAACTTCCTTTTATTTTCGAAATAGAAGAGTAGCACAATCAGATGTGTTAAGATATTCTCAATTACAAAGTCACCGTCTTTTAAAAAGTTCACTACATCTGATGACCTACACAGTAAATACACTATTCGCCATAAAAACACGTTGAATTCCTCTCCTTTTTCAGCAAAGTATTATTTTTAAACTTCTAACTGACATTGACCACAGTGAGAATCCTCGTGTAATCCACTGCTGCTCCCGCAAAACAGGAGGAATATGATTTTTTATTTATTTCATTTTTAAAAAGATAAGTAAGATATATCAATTTTGGCCTTGTAATTAGGAATAAATACATTCGGTACTGTATTTTTTTCCTTGTCAGCCTGCTCTGGAGACTTTGGAAAATTGCTGCTTTTGTTTGTGCATTTTTATGAGATTTGGAAAATGAAAAAAAAATCAGTTAGCATTTACTTCCTATTAATGATGGAAATTGAGACTATAAAGTCTGTATCTCTGAGTTCTCCAGGCAAATAATATGGATATTTTCAATAACTTCTGTCACAACTAGAAATTTACATTTTCTAGTCATACACATGCATTCACTGCTATTTGACTACTTTCACCTAGTTTTTATTTTGCTTTCTGTGGTCATTCTTCTCAAAAAATCAGGGACTGAATAGTGAAACTACTTTCAATGTATGAAAAAAAATCCCTTCAGACTGGTAAAATCTAAAAGACCCAAGTATTTACTAAACTTCAGCTTTCAAAATAGAAAGTATTATAATTTCATTGTGTCGGGCCAGCAGAAGTTCAAACAAAATACTGCTGTAAAGTACTCAAACTACATACGTATTCCTTACTTAAAAGGAACATAAAATACACCAACCATTTTCAGAGAATGCTTTATTACATATGCTAGTACCATAGTACCTCACTTATGTGCTTGCTTAGCCCTTCACCTTTCTCCCCTCCTCCCACTCCCCCATATAGAGAACATGTTTTAACCTAAAAGGCTGTTTTAACTAGTGATACCTGTGTGGGACCTACCAGGCAGTTATTTCAAGACAATATTGCAAATTAACAGAGCAAAAGCAAAAAAAAAAAGTCACCTGACATATGAAATCAGTAGGACATAAGGAGAGACTGAAAACCTCCTTAACTGTTCATTAGAGCTCCAAACCTTAGGGAGGTCCCTCTGTGGGGCAGGAAACCGCAATCCCTGCTCTGAGGGCATGTGGGGCTGGGCCGGCCTCGGCTCTGGGCTGCAAGGTCACAGTCCGTTTAGCCCCACGGGAAAAGATAACAAACTTTGCCAAGTTGTAAACCAGTAAACAAGAGCATAGAATTTTTAATCCTGGAAGATGCTGTAAACGACAGACGCAAAATAATATTTTGAAATAGCAACTGACAGCATCTTCAGTGAGGCAATTATTGTTATTTCAGCATCCCAGTTAAATTGGAAATGAGCCCCAGTGCGAAGGCATCACAACTAGATTAGGACAGCCAGATTAAAACAAAACAAACAGATGAAAAACCCACGCTGCATAATGCCATTTGTGGTCAAGTGTATGTTAAACTAAGCTGATTTCCTTCTGTATTGATGGTGCTAAATTCTTCACTGGCATAAAAGAGTCAGAGGGACCACCATGGAGACAGAACTACTGGTGATACAGATCCCCTCCACTAGGTACCACACTTACCTTAGAAGTTTCTGTTTCTGTTTGGTTGACAGTGACTTTAAAAATTCAACTTCTGGATCATCATCTTCACTTGCAACAAATTCCTAGGAAGGTAAGACATTAAGTTCTTATATATAAAAATAATCTCTTAATTCAGATTTCTGTATTAAAAGCGATACCTCTATGTACCTTGTTTTTGCACAAGCACAAATGTATTTGTATTACTAAGTCAGCTTAAGACTCTTTGGAAAGAGTGCTAAACTCGCTACAAAGTGAACCCCCCCCCATTCTGTCTCAAAGCTGAGTAGGTGTTATAATATGGGGGTTATACAAGAGGAGTTATTAGTAACATGAAAAAATCACTGCTAGGGAAAGAAACATTTATGAAGTAGTTAATAAAAATGAGCCAATTTTGGAGCCCACATGATTCCCCAGGATAAGTCACTCCATTGTTATCATGCTTGGATGAATAGGTAAGACGCTAGTCCTTCTCGAACCCAGAGTAATTTAAGCAAATTACTTCTCTGTCTCGGTTTAGTCATTAGGAAAACGGGTATTAACACATCTACCTCACTGTTGTGTTATTAGTCTTTAAACGTTCATAAAGTGTTCTAGCAATGCAAAATACGGCAATCATATAATCTACATACAGTAACGCAATCAGCAAAGCACAGCTACTTTGAAAACCCTGAATTCTTCAAATTACGTGCATCTGGTACACTACATTTCTCCATGATGTTTTTAATTTTAGCCACACTCAGGAGGGGAAAGATGAAATGAAGATTAAAAAGAGAAACCACACCACACCTGACATAAGTCAAACATACTGATATCACTATGATTCATTTAACAGTGCCCATGTGCTACATTTTTCTGGGGTATACAGCTTTTTTAAATGCAAAGGTACATCCATCTGTGGAGAGACAAAGAATTGTTGATTTACTCAAGATTTCAAGACCAGCTGAGGGCTGGTCTTGAAAAACCCTCTTTACTCATGGTTTGACTATCCTGCCACGTGAACAACAGTTGTTTCGTGGTGGCTCACTCCAGGAGCGCATATGAATTTTTCACTTTACATTTTTGTTAAAGCACCTCAATGGGAAATTTACCCTCTGCAGTCTAAGTAAAGACAATTAAGCATTTTCACTCCCAGAAATAATAAATGTAACAATAGTCAATCAAGTTAAAAAATCTTCAGACAGCATTCCCGGCAGTAATTATTTGCGCATACTTCCTCAGACTTTATCAGAAATATGTGGCAAAACCCCTAACCACCCTCCTTAAGAAAAACTCAATTTCTGGTCACCCAGAGAAGAGATTTAATGTATTACAAGTGGTTTTAAAAGATGCAATTTATGATTCACCATTCTGGGTAAAACAAAGCTGGAAAACAGTAAGGTTTTGGACATTTTTGTACTGGTATAGCTATTCAGCTTTCCTATGGATATGCATATTTGAAAACATTAAGTAGCAATTCACAAGCAATCACATTTAGATTTACAGACATTTTCAGCTTACTGGTAAAAAGATCATTACCTGTGATGGATCATTCGCGGTCAAGTTTCTCCCCAGCACATTTTGTTTCAGTGCAAACCCACTGTTTCTCATCTCCGCTATTAGCTCCGAGGGGTGCATTGATGGCCCTGTTCACAAAAATCACAGTTTGAATGTATCATTTATATCTCTCTACCTTTTTTGGACTCCACAGTAGGAATTCAGTTGAAGCTTTGTTAAGTAAAATCATAGCTAAATCAACTCAATAATCTTCTGCTGAGCAAATAATCAGATATGATTTTCTAAAACAGCAGTCTGGAGATTCAGAATAGAAAATAATTGCATTTTTCTTTAAGTACAAGGGGATTCTCTTATGTAACTCTGTCATGTTGAAAACAATATATTTAGGTAAGTCTAGTAATATATTTTTATTATAGTAAAAAAGAAGAGGAAATCTAAAGAAAGGACATTAAATACAACTTTTAGGTGCCTGCTCTCCTCTACAACATGGGGGAAATGCACTTCTAATATGTCATTAATAAGGCATTTTTCATAGGGACAAAAATTTTTGAACTTAGAGGTAGAAAGTAGCCACTATTAGAAAGTCCATATACATATGGAAAATAAATCAATGAAAAATTTATATATATCCTTACTTATTCTAGCAACCCCCAAATATGCCGGGTCTCTAGGCTGTTATTTCCTTGGAGATTTCTGTTTTACCAGCTTAAATAATACAGTACATATTGCATTAGAGTAGGTGTTTGGGATTATGCACGTGCTACCTCTCTTTGCAAATATCTAACAAGGAGGAAAATACAGGATGTTTTTTCAGTTATTCAGAGTTGGCTGCATAATTTATAAACCCTGTAACTTATTATTATTTTGCTTTACTGAACACCTGTGCTCATCAAAACCTCATGTACTTGTCTGACGAGGTACTCTTTCTTCACCCTGAACATACACTCCTTTGTTAGGTCACTCGCAGCGAATTTCCTCACCAGTTCATTCACTCTGCTTACTGTCATGGATAAGGTAAATCTAAATGAGCAGCACTGCAAAACAGAGCACGGAGCATGCAAGTACTATTACTTCAGCAAACTAATTGTAAATTATAAGATTAACTAGTCTTATAAAACATACTGATCCGGTTTTGTGGATTTAATAGTTTCTTAGTTGTGGAGATGGACAAAACTCATACATTTTTACAACTGAAATGTATGGAAAGTAAAGGGAGAGTTTTACTATAGAAAATACATAGACAGTAAAATAGCACTTTCTCAAAAATATGTCAACTTTATCTTTTGTATAATACACTGCTTGCAGAAACAGGCCCAGGTCTAAAACAGGAAGGAAGAACTTGTACTACTGACTTTCTTTTCACTAGCTCCTTATTTTTGCCAGGCAAAAGACTTTTCTAATGAGATACCTTTTCGTCTTTAGTTGAATTTAGATTTTTATTAGGTAGGAGGTTATTTCTCCCTGCCTATATTTTACCAGAAGTGTTTTTTCTTTTTACATGTTACAGTGTAATCGTAAGCTCACTGACAGTTAATAAATGTATATAGGCTCCAGTGTCTACGTTTTTGCTTATTTCAAATTTAAAACCACGCCTTGCTTGCCCAAATCTACTCTGGCTGGAACAGAAATCAACACTAGACGGAAACCCAACAACAGAATTTGATACCAGCTCATGTCTTGATTTGAAAAGGCCACATAAACCAGCCATACAATTCAGTCAAATACTAAACCAAAACCAAGCCCAGCACAAGGAAGCTGAATAGAGACAAAGTGTAGAGTCATGAAGGAAGATTTCACCATCCCAAAGAAACCAAACCATTTGCCCAGACTGAAACCTGAAATCCCCCTGTTACTCAAAGGCAGTAAGAACCACTGCCTAACAAAGTAACCTAAACAATGTGCCAGCTCTTATCCCTTCGGTGCCTCAGCATTGTACCATCTTGATTCTCATGAGCGCGATTAGATAAATAGAGGAATACAACCTGTCCAAATCTATACAGGATTTGCAAAAGAACCAAGACAGAAGCCCTCACTCTGTGGTTCTATGCAAGAACTGCTGGCAGAATGGAGACCAGAGAGGCCTGAAGTCATATCAGCTTTCAAAAGCACAGTTCAAAATTATTTTATAGAAGCAAACCTTTCAGACATTCTTCGTGCACAACACTGCGAAGAGGTAAGCAAAATTATATTCTCTTTTACACAAAAAGTTTACAATGAATGCACAGGGCTATTGATTTTTGCGCATCTGTGCCCAGTGGCCGCCAGCTGTGCTGCAAGGCACAGATCCCCCCGAGTGAACAGGGCCTGTCGGAGCGGCTGCTCCAGCTGGGATCCAACACACAACTGCAGGGAAACTTCTGAGTTAGCTTCCATAGGCTTTTTAGAGGTGAAATCAGCACTAAGTTTAAAAAATAAAAACACGGGTTAGAAGGAAAGTAAGCCAGGCTAAAAATAAACCTGAGTTCCGTTTCCTTGCTTATTAATCAACACCAAGGAGACATTCACAGCTCCATCTACGATATTTTAGCCACAACACGGTATTACAATTACCATGACAAGGACAGTTAACAAATCACTGTTATTCCTATTTTGTGGATGTATACAAGTTGTATCAAATGTACCTATAGAACCTTGAGACTAAAGTGGTTTAAGAAACAAATTATTCCTGGTTTGGTTTCCCTTTAATTGTGGTGAGGGAAACAGTAGTTTAGGTTCAGCCTAGCTTGTGAGGAGATGCAAGAGTCTCCGTGAAGCTTTACTATGGACATTATTTTGATTGTAACTAAAGGCTTTAAAAAAGACTAGAAAATGAGATTCAGAAAATAAATCAACCCCATAAATGAAAGTATAAACAAAACACAGTCCTATTTCACCCCCTCTCTGTGTGCAGACCCTAACCAGGCAGGACACAAGCACGCTGTCCCCAGGGTTGATTGCGAAGGGCTCTCTTGCAGCCTGGGATCTTTGCAGTTTAAAAACATTAACATTTTTGAGAGGCTGACAGAGGTCAACCTCCTCACACTTTTTTATCTGAACTGCTGATGCCACCGAACTTCTCAGTTGTGCTGCCTGATGACAGCACGAGGGCACCACTACCTTTGCTTAAGTAGCAATGCTGGACCACAGCAGGGACAAAACAACACCTGACCTGGGAAGTCTAAAGAGACTCTATTCTACCTGGTTACAAGTACAGGCCAAGTTCTATTAAGACATTATATCTGACCATGGCTGAACAACTTAACAGCAAATCTCTATTACTATGTACTTTCTGCAACACAACAAGAATCAAGAAAAATAAATATTCTTGTAATTAAATTTCTTTGCTTGGAATCAAATGCTTGGTGACATTCTTTTCCCATCCATGCCTCAACATACTGCTTTCGATTTATACTTTAATGATTTTGATAAGCAGATCTGATTCTCTTTGAAATATCAGTGACAGCTTGAGGTCTTCCAGGATCCCTGGGCACAGCAATTTTGTGTGACAGCACTGAGGGCTGTGACGTGCTTCTTTTGGGGCTGTTTCTTCACAAAACCTTAAAAGATGTAGACGCCTAAATGTGTGAGCAAACCATCACATTCCCATTTCCACACTACAAAATTAAGTAGAGGATTTCTCCTGGCTAATACAAATGAGGAAGACAAAAACTGTAAAAGAAACCCCCAAACAGTGAACCTCACTTAACAGAGGTTTGAAAAACTCAACTTCTCAGAAGTGTCCTTGGCTTCCTTATTTAGGAGCTAAAATTTAACTCTTGGCCTGACCAGTACACCACCTTGGCAGAGGGGCCTCTGCCTCTGTTTGGTGTGAACCGACAGTGGAGTCCTGCTTGTTGGAGATGTGACTGTGCCCCGTGTGATCAAACTTGGTTTGCCTGGTAAGCCAAAGAGATTAATGTTTTCAACCTGTCTTTCGGTTACGACTACAGTTGGGTCATCACCTTCCAAGATCCTCAGACAAAAAGACAAAGTATCCCTGACAGCCATACATCTTCATCTGGTTAAGTTCCAATTAAGTCATAAACTGCAAAATCAATGGTAAGATTGAGTTGAGAGGCTCTCAATTGGCTAAAATCTTGGTAACTAGTTAAGTATTCATCAACTTGCAAAAACTCACTCCTACATTAGGCGTAGAAAAATACTTGTGTACTCCGAAAACCAATGTCCTCACATATGCATTTCTTCTGGACTTGTGAGACGGCCCATGAAGAAGGTTCCTGCGTGATCTCGTGCAAGTGCAAACATCCAGAGATGGCATCATGCCGTGAGCTGACAGAACGTTAGATATAGGAATCCTGTAAAAATAGCTGATCGCTACGACTCCTAACAACTAGTCTCTCAGAATTCACCCATCAGCAAACTAAAAATAAGTTCAAAGTTACAATGTTTCATCATCTGCTTCTTATTCTTCCCGAAACAAGTCAAATACAGTACCTTGCTATTTTTGAATGTGACTGTCAAGCTTATTTTCTGGAATTTACATTTTGATAAGGAAAAAAAAAGAAAGAAAAAGCTTTAAAACTTTTCCAGATGACACTAGTTTTAAACTAAAACATTTATCTGCTTTAAAATTAATTCATAGTCTGAGAAAATCTTTTTATCACATAGTGGAATTAATTGCATGCTGATATCATACTTATTTTTGTGCCTTAAGACAACTGACAAATTGTTAAGTTTTCTACAGCTAAAGGTACTTAAAATTATATTAAAGGCTTGCACAAAAGAGGCTCCATAGCTAAAGACCCACCAAAGGATTTATACAATATTTTTTAATGGTCTTTATAATTGTCAAGAAATAGTGCTGTCAAGCAAATAGACTACAGTTTCTTCCTGCTTCTTACTTCCCACAGAAGTTCTTGCTGCATTAATTTTCTCTGTTATCTTCTGTTTAAAATACTATTTAAGGAAAAAATCCAGATAGCTCAGTTGACTCAAAGGGCACAAAATCTGGAAACTCAAACACTTCAATGAAGTGAGAAAAGGAGGATT
Organism: Columba livia; assembly: GCF_036013475.1. NCBI lineage: Eukaryota > Metazoa > Chordata > Aves > Columbiformes > Columbidae > Columba > Columba livia. The sequence continues at coordinate 22,858,377 of NC_088608.1, forward strand.
GTAGTCTTCATAAAGTATAACCCGAGTGCAACCTTAGCTTGACAGCTGTTGGTTCATCTTTATAACATTCCTACAATTAAATAAACAGAAAAGCTGTAAATAGAATTTTCCTGAAGCCTATGTGAGCATCAATTCCACTGGGCTGCAGGAAGATATCATACCAGGATTTCTACAACATATTGTCAATTTGTTTTTTTAAAACAAAGAGCACACCAATTTCTTATCACACTTAACTGAGATCAATTTAACAAAATCAAGTCTGCTTCTATTAAACAACCAGGGGGGGAAATATAATTCTGGATTTCAATTACCTAAAACGCGCAGCTTTACCGAAAGCTCTCCCAGCCTGCATTACCACCCCCGCTCCTGGCTCAGAAACACGAGAAACCTATAGCTGCAATTCATTTTGATTCCGTCTTCTGCATCTCTTGAAGCTCCAAATGCAGAGTGTCTGCAAGGCTCTGCTGTTGCCAGACGCTTGCTCCAAGAGGCAGGGGCACAGGCCTCCTCTCAGAACAAGGCTGGCTGTAACGCACCATCCCGTGGGCATCCATTGAAAACGCCTGAATCACTTTTTTCAAATTATCCCCTATTAGAGAACAGTATGCTAGAACCTCTTTTCATAACGACTGTGATTAAATACCACTTTTTCTGCAACAGTTTCAGTGGCAGCAGGGACAAACCATAATGTTATGATTGCCACTATCACTAAAAATAGCAGTTTTACTTCTATCTACTCATGACGCATGGTCTTGACAGTATCTGCTTAATTTATTGATAAAAGCTTTGACTCCAGTCACCAGTGCAGATGAGCAAACTGAATTATTCTCTGCAATCAATTAAGTTTTAAATGGATTTTTATTGTGGAAAACAGATGAAAAGCAAAGAGATGAGAAGCAGTAGCAGCATAACCACCATTCCCACCTGTGGCAGCAGAGATTACAGAAAACAGCTGCACTTAGACAGTGGCTGCAGTTATGTATTGTTATGCAATTAAACAGACCACTCAAAAGTTACTGAAGAAGGCAGTAGATACTTCACAGTGTCACTGTGATTACAACTTTTTTACCTTTAACAAATGCTCATTTTGTGCATCATTAAAACAGATTATTTAGAATAGGGCTTTTCTAGAGCTTCCCCTTACTGAGAACATCTCCTCGTGTGGGAGATCTTTCAGTTTACAGATGCACTCATTTTAAACTAAAAATATCACCATAATCAGACTTCTGACTTGGTAACAGGGAGATAATTTACATGACTGTAAATGTAAACGAAGTACACTGGCCTATCTGCTACCAATTTGTCACTATACATCACGCTCAGTACATTCCACTCTACCAAGTTTAAAAATCTATTTACTAATTAAAGACAAGATACTTTCAAGGCTTATCCTTTATTACTACATATTTTTGTGAACAAAGTAGGCCTAAAGCATATTGTCTTCATTCTGTCTCATATGCATCTTGGACAACACGAAGCCATAACTCTTCCAACTTGAAACTCGATTTTCTATGTAACAGTGAAACTACGGCTATGCTGTGCTCTTGAAAAAGAAATAAATACTCCAGGGAGTATGCAAAGAGCTCTTTCACATTAAGTAGGTCTGAGAAAGGCATTCTGCTGGTGGGTTTTAGTTTAGCACACAAGCACATGAAGGACAAATATACTCTGAATTCAGAATGCTGCCTTTTCTGGGTGGTAGCAAAGGCATAACATGATACACGGCTTCTTAGGTTTTGCTTTAAAAGAGAAATTAACTTTGAAATCAGCACAGACAGTTTTGCTAATACATCCACATGCTTTTTTTGTGCTCTCCATAGAGTTTCATGTGGTTGGTTTTTTGTCTGTTTGTTTTTCATATGGGTTAAAAGGAAAATGGAAAAAATTTACAGACTGAGCCTAACCACACTGTATCGTTTCTGCTCTTTCACTGCGATTGTGACACAGATAAGAGTAGACACGTATCTGAAGGGCAAAAAGCTACTATCAAAATTCCGTGATCATGATCCCGGCCATGAATAACATAGTACATTCATGCTGCCTCCACTGATTCAGAATTGATCATTTTTTACTGATAATTTTTCCATCTATTTCAGAGATGACGGCATTCAGACCAGATTTGGACTTGAAAGCAACTGCTGCAATTGCTATTGAGAGAAATAAATGAACAAAAAACCCCACACCTCTGGCTTTTAATTAGCTCTTCTCCAGAGGGTCTGCAGTTTAACTGAACTGAACACTTTAGCACAAAATCCCAGCATAATTTGCCATGCTTTTGTCACAGGGCATTTCAGAAAATTCTGAGTTTCGTTTTTACTTTTCTATTATTTGAGTAGTAAAACCCATTTTACATTATCAAACTACTATAGGAATACATATTTATTGCTCAAGTGCCAAGCAGAAGATTTCTAATAGAAATATGCATTTTATGCATTCACATCAAATGCAGAGGCTTCCAAAATGTAAATGGAGGATTATTCTAAAATGTGAATTCTTAAACTATGTGACGATTTAGTTAAGGTTCCTACTGTTCACAATCAAAGGTCTCAGCTGCAGATCACAAAGGAAGGTTTCATACACTGTATGTTTCTACAGATGACCGTTTATACAAATATTCATAGTTAACATAGTAAAATACCTTTTATTTGTTATTATAGAGTCAAGAGAACACTTAAGTCAATTCCTGCATTCCTGATAAAATGCAGATTTTTATCTGTTGAGAAACAAAAAAGCACCATTTGTCACTGAAAAAATGCAGCGAGATATAGGCACAATATAACACAGACAGATTTCCTTTTTTGCTGTCTCCATACGACTGATAATTTTAACGATTACCATGGAAAGGAATTTCACCCAAAAGCTAAAATATCTGTTGAACACACTAAGTGACAGACTGATGGAAACCATGACCACAGTTAATCTAGGGGCAGTCAGGCTATGAAAGGAGAGCGCACAAACTCTACGAGCCGATAACGAGTTTGTAGAACGCTGCATCTGCATAGACATAACTAGAGTTTCTTTATCTTCGTAGACCATAAGACACTAGAAACATACACATGTTGCTCAATTACATTTTTACCATTATTTGTCTGAGTTTTCCACAACATGCTCATCACTTTACGGTACTCTGTTCTTGGTTATTTCATTGGACAGATCACACATGGAGCCAGCTGGCTGTACGAATTAGGGGGTACTAATTGACAGGAAGCTCAACATGAGCCAACAGTGTGCCCAGGTGGCCAAGAAGGCCAACAGTATCCTGTCCTGTATCAAAAACAGCATGGTCAGCAGGACAAGGGAAGTGATCCTTCCCCTGTACTCTGCATTGGTGAGGCCACACCTGGAGTATTGTGTTCAGTTCTGGGCCCCTCAGTTCAGGAAAGACATTGAAGTGCTGGAGCGGGTCCAGAGAAGAGCAACACGACTGGTGAAGGGACTTGAACATAAGACCTATGAGGAGAGGCTGAGGGAGCTGGGGTTGTTTAGTCTAGAGAAGAGGAGGCTTAGAGGTGACCTCATCACTCTCTATAACTACCTGAAGGGAAGTTATAGCCAGGTGGGGATTGGTCTCTTCTCCCAGGCAGTTAGCAACAGGACAAGGGGGCATGGGCTTAAACTCTGCCAGGGGAAATTTAGGCTGGATAGTAGAAAGAAATTCTTTACAGAGAGAGTGGTCAGGCATTGGAATGGCCTGCCCAGGGAGGTGGTGGACTCACTGTCCCTGGAGGTTTTTAAACTGAGATTGGACATGGCACTTAGTGCCATGATCTAGTAAACGGACTAGAGTTGGACCAAGGGTTGGACTCGATGATCTCTGAGGTCTTTTCCAACCCAGTCGATTCTGCGATTCTGTGAAAACATTCGGAGTATTCCATAGTTGAGAAGGATGCCCAGCACCCTCTGGGCTCATGTTTCATAAGCCAAGAGCATAAGAACCTTTTTTATCCTTAGCATCCCATTTCTCCTAACTACATAATTCATAAAATTACTGCCCCATTTGACACACAAGTCTTATTTCATAAGATAGCAATACCCTCCTTCGTAAGAAAATAATAGATTCCTAGCAGGTTATTTGTTCTAAAAAATCACACGAAAAAAGTTGCAAGTGTTTAAGCTTTCACAGCTTTATAGAAGTTCTTCCCCCTGACTCCCACCCCTCATTGAACAACATAGATCACCTGCAGGAAGGAGAAGAAAAAAAAAGAAGTTGCAGGCAATTCTGAAGTGAAATAACAATATTACTTCCAAACATTTTGCACAGAAAATCTACCAGTCTCTGTTCTAATAGACTCAAAGGCTTTTCAGGCTTCAAAAAAAAAAAGTACTGAAAACCACAAAAATCCACAGATGCTGCTGGTTAGTGATAAAAAAGGGTTGTAAAAACAGGCAAACTTTTAGATGCTAGGGACCTGCTTTTGTTGGTATATATTACATATTTTATACACGCATATATACACAGTGGCACATAAAGTCGGAACCACAACTGTTATTTTCATCTTGTCTGGACTTTGAAAGTTAGGATTTTGTCAGTAAAAAACCCTGTAAATCAGTTTAGCCCAAAGAACCATTTTGATTGCCTAATTTAGCTTGGTAAAGGAGAAGTAAATCTTATAAGTTGGTCTCTGTAAGCCTCACAGCTGGAACATTCTAACACTACTTTGCAGTTTCCAGTGATCAAAGTAAGTTACTTTCTATCTACAACTAAGAATTTCATAATGGAAATAATGCAACACCAGGGGGTGCAGTTATCATGAAATAATTACACTCCTGGGAGATTACAGACAAGGCTGTACCCCAGGGGTGTGATTATCCCATGATAACCACATCCACTGAAATTGCCTTATTGCAAAAATAATCTCTATTCACCAGTGAGATATTATTCAATAGGCGCTTCTTTAATGGTAAGATTATTATTTTTTTTTGTATGAATTACCAGCTAGATTAGTAAAACAGTCCCAGAAGCAAAATAACCAAGCCACCGTGCCTAAGTTAAGGTACCGATCGTAATTATTTTTGTTTGCTGGAGCGCTGCTGTGCATGTCAGATCCCGAAAGCCAGCAGCGTCTCCTCACAGCACACAGCTCTGTGCCACAGACACGCGTTCGCCCCGCGGCAGCTCCACTGGCGTTAACTGAAGTCCGTGACTGGTCTTTGCACACAAGGTATTCAATACCGAACCCAAACCAGCAATTGCCAATCAGTTCATGAGCAAAGGGGAAGATTACAATGCAGTCTTATAATAAGATTCAAAGACAAGTATCCTTCTGCTGAAATAAGAGAATCACAGCTTATAGAATTTATAGGAAAGAAAAAGCCTATATTGGTGGTTATTCTATGATGTGAAAAAACAGGTACACAGATGATCAACAGCTCTTCTTTTTCCTCACAGAGAAACCGAGCAAGAACTTTAGATAATGCAACTACATCAGGCATAAGAGTTTAATTTTAATTCATTTTAATTCAAGCATTTCCTCTGAGGTTGAAAAAATAGTCTGAGCCCAAATAAGACATGTTGTTTTGCTCCCTTTCTGAAGAAGGAAAATATTAGAACAAAACACAAACTGAACTTCTATGAAGTGCTCTTGAATATTTTCTTTGTGTGTTGAGATACATGATTTATATAGTGTCAAAAGAAACAATAGTGACAACTAAAAATCAAGTGTGTAGTTCTCAAATATCCAAAGAATAAAGGATTTTTTTTACCACCTTCTAATAGCTGACTACTCTGGAAAACTTCTGTCAGCAAAATATCACAAAATGCTGAAATGCAACACCTTTACTCATTGGTGGAATACAATATAAGGCATTAATTCACTGTTCTGTTCATGTGCTATTTCTTTCCTTTTTGCATCAGCTACTCCTTTGCATAAAACAGTTTCTGCATTACTTAAACTTTTTTATTCAAATAAGGAGTCTAAAGCCTACTGAAACTCACTGACCTGGGTATTTTATAAATATGTATATACACATCACTGCCTGGGCTTTTATTAAATGGAAGTCACCATTCAACTACAACATTTGTAGGCTCAGTTTTTTGAGGAAGAAAGGGAATGGTGGGGAAAGGCTGTTCTTGCTGGTTTTAACTCAATAATGTGGTTATCCTAACACAACGATTTTTTTACCCTAATTTTCTGTTGAAAGCTTCTGACCAAAGGGAAAGATAAAACATACCTCCAATTAGGTGAGTGCCCATCCTTTATACATGCATAAAAATTCATTAGTAATACTGTGGCTACCACTGTTTGTAGTTAATTTTCTTCACAGTAGCTTGTAGGATGCTATGTTTTGCATTTGTGACTGAAACGTGTTGATAACACAGGGACGTTTGAGTTACTGCTGAGCAGTGCTTACACAGAATCAAGACATTTTCTGCCTCTCACACTGTCCTGCCTGTGAGTAGCCTGGGGGTGCACAAGGAGCTGGGAGGGGACACAGCTGGACAGCTGACCCCAGGGACATGCCATACCATATGACGTCACGCTCAGTATGTAAAGCTGGAGGCAGTCAGAAGAAGTTGGCACGTTCAGAGTGATGGGGTTTGCCTTCCCAAGTAACCATTACGTGTGACGGAGCCCCACTGTCCCGGGGATGGCTGAACACCTGTCTGCCAGTGGGAAGCAGTGAATGAATCCCTTGCTTTGCTTTGCTTGCACATGCAGCTTTTGCTTTACTTATTAAACCATCTTTATGTCGATCCATGAGTTTTCTCACTTTCACACCTCTGATTTGCTCCCACTGGCGGGGAGTGAGCAAGCGGCTGAGCTGCCTACCCAGGCTAAACCACCCTGTTCCCTTTCCAGGGGGCATTGATCAGAACATGATAGAATTTTTAGTGCTTTTTAGTGCTGCAGTGTCTTGTTGGGAAATGTAAAAACACTGTTTTACCCTCAGCATAGGTTAATTTAACAGAGCTAACTGCAGATCTGTAGCACTGTAACAACTGGATAGAACTCTTAGTAATGCCATGGTAATTACTTACTCCCATCCCAAACAACACAGTGTTTAGTTTAAAAAAACATGAGTTTTATCAAAACACGTGGTGTAAGCTTTAACATGCCTCAGAATGAATAATGAGTCTTAAAAGAATCAGTGAATTCAATAACTCATGTTCTCATTTAGCTGTAATGTTTCATCTACGTACATGGTATTTCCAGAAGTCACAGGAGAGTAATTTAGCTTGTTATTAAATCAGATGAAGTTTTAGAAAAGTTGATGAAAGGATTGTATTCCTGGGGTTAGGAAAAGCAGACAATCTTTTATCTGATGATCTAATTAATAATATTACCACTTCCTAAAAGCCCCATATCTGCTATTAAATCAAGAACTTAACATTGTTTTAAACTTTACCTACAGCGTTTTTACACATAGTTTCCCTGAAAGAGAAAGCAGCAGTATCATTACAGCTGACTATTCAAATTCAAGAACAGTGTCTTACAAATTATATATACAAACCCTGATCTGTCACCCACCTCTACTCCTTGAAATCCTTCCTCAGACTATAAAAAAGTCTCTGCTCAGCACAGCACACTGTCTTCTAAGTTCCATAGTTAAAAATGAGATGGCATTGGCACAATCCGAGAACATTTAAGTAGTTTCGCAGCACTTTCCTTCACACAAAATCCACTGTATGTGCTAAATCCCTCTCTTTAGGCTTAGAATGACTGATTGGAAAGCAACCCAGAGAACCTCTCCCTGAGCACAGAACACCCACTAGAGTCAAACGCTGCCTACATGTAGACAGTCAGCTCAGCCAGGGTTGAAGCAAGCAGTTAGTCTTGTATGGACACTGCAAAGTGTCTGTATTGCACTGTTACGAAAAACAAGGAGTTCATTTTCAAGTTTGTGCAAGCAGGTACAAATACTTTCCACCTTCTCAGCCAAGCACTCCTAAAATTTACCCTCAGCATTTGAACTCAGAAGTAGGGGATGGGGAATTAAAAAATAAAAGTGAGTTCTGCAGCGCAGAAGCACATCTCATGTGTAAGAGCTGCACAATGTAATTCTACCACCACCACACACTCCAAGCAAAGTTTCTAAGGTAAGAAGGATGCAAGAAAATTATGTAGTGTTATAACCTACTGAAAATAAAGGCTGACAATGTCAAGTACAGGACGGCTAATGTAATGGCATAATCATCAGACAGCGCCTAAAAGCAGAGATGTGTAAGGGGCACTATTTCCTTTAACTTAAGCCTTCCAGGCCTCATCTCAAAGACACATCTAAGTGATCTCATTCTGAAAAGCAAGATCGTTGGTAGGCTAAATATGTAAAAAAAACTAAGAGCTACTGCATAAAATAAATAACCTGAGGAAAAACAGAAGAAAACCATATGTTCTCACGTGTGCCATTGTAATGGTATCCCCGCAAAACGGAATACACGACACAGCGCAGGATCTTAAAGTGCAGCACAGCAAGTCTGAGTCTCACCCCGCTTTTCTTTGAGGTACCACAATTTTAAGAATATTAGAAGTGTTATAAACTTAGGTCAACTTAGAGAAAACAAAGTATTATAGGAAAAATTATCCAATTTGAGTGCTTATATCAATTTCTTTAAACCTCATCTAACACTAAATGCTGTGTGACTCCAAGTAACAGGAAAGCTGATAGAGGAAAACAATTGTAGTTCAGGAAGCAACAAGAAACCAGCTGAAAAGAAACCAGGCATTTGGGAATCTAGGCTTCAGTTGCTTGTTCACTTATGCAATTACATATATCAGAAAACCTTTTTCCAAGTGATTAATGAAGATATACTGAAATATTCCAGCTCTTCCAAGCAGTTTGCCTGAATCTGAACTGGGACAGGCTTTGACCACCCATTACTCTTTTTTTTTTGGGTGTGTGTGCGTGTGTGTGTGTGACACAAATATTGTCATTGTAATATAAACAGATTGTCATTCTGGTATAAAAAAAAAATCTCATTGCAGCTTCTTAATTTTTGCCACAGATACAATCAAAGCAACAGTTATTATGGACCTTTTTTAAAAATGTGTTATTAATGAGAAAATTAGGTCCCCAACATTTGAAATAATTAATTTGAAATTGTGGAGTCTACATTTGGCATAACAAAGTGTTTTCCCCTTTTTATCAGCTCTTTGAAGTAAGATAAATGTAAACCTTCTAAAATTAAATCTGATTAGTTCCCCCAAGATTTCTAACCAGCACCATTAAAAGACAATCACTGCCTACCTGAACCATCACTGGAGACTGAACTTGCGTTGATTCCAGAAAGGCCAAATAAAGGACATTCGCGATCAGTGTTTACATGACCCCACTTGTGGCATTTAATACATCTCACATTCCGCACCTAAAAGGGGGAAAAAATTGACGTAATGTAGTTAACAATACAGCTTAGCATTTACAGAAATGTCTGTGTTATTTGGCACAAGAGAAGCTTTTAAACTCACTGAGAAACAGATGATAAGATTAAGAGAGTCCGGTTCTGCAGTTAGATAATATTTGAAATACACCCAAGATATCCACAGAGTGAAATTTATGTAACTTGCCTGGATACCAAAGGGCTGATCTCTGATGTTCATATCATCCTTAGCATATCTGTTACACAAAGAAAAAATACTCAGTTAATTGTTTTTTTAAACTATCATATACAAAATTACCTTTTATTATTAAGTGTGTATGCATTTCAGAGATATACTTCTGACAAACACTAGTTTTAATGTGTTTTCAAATATGGATGCAAAATTCAAACAAAAACTAAGCTGATCAAAGAAATAGTTCCAGGTTTACCGGTTTTACTAATTAACTGCCAGGACATGATGAGATTACACAAGTGACCTGCTCAAAAATTAAACAAGGGAAGAAAAAAACAGGGGGGTACATGGAGGGAAGGATATGAAAGGTAAGTAACAAAAAAAAATGAACTCAGATAAAATCCAGACATCTTACTTTTCTCGAGGGGCGACTTTTTGCCATTCAAATTTGTATTCAGTTTCTCCTTCTTGCTATAAAACAGAAACCATGGGAAGTTTAATTTTTTCAAATACATTTTAAATAAAAAGAAAACATAAAGAAATGATGTAATGAAATACCTCTTTAGTTTCCTCTTTGAATTTTCAGAAATCATGGAAAGAAAATAAATGATACGTTAATTATACATGTAAAATGTAGCTGGTGTCTAAGCTGAAGACAAAACATTTTACTGTTTATACTCATACAATAGGGCTAATACTCAAAAAGTTACTTTATTTAAATAGATTTCACTTATAAATGATCAGCCTCTAGTATACGGTTACAAAACCTGCAAAACCAGAACCATATGAAATCAAACTTAAACTTCTTTTTTTTTTCAAAGGTAGCAACAACGCTTAATTTTAAAAATAGATCTTTTAGCAAAAATCACTACTTTAAAATTGCATTTGGTCTAAACTTAACTTTAAGAGCTTTTAAAGTTGAATAACTGCAAAATTTGCTCTACAAGAACCAGCCCATTTCCAGGGGTTTTTGTGCAAATGGGAAAGATGCATCTTAAAGTGAACATACTACAGTAAATTTTCTTAGTTCTGCACTTGCATTCAGATTTTGCTAAAATTAAGTGACTAAATATCCACCAGGTACTTATTAACTTCTGTTTATGAATGTACTAAATACACCCATAGATTGACCCACCAGAGTCAGGTCAGACAGCACTTTTGACTACAGATTCTCAGTATTTACTATTTATAAAGCTTCTATTAATTAACTTCTTGCTTTAGTATTTCCTATGCTTGACATGCATCAAGCTGAATTATGGGCAGAACTTTAAAGCAAAAGTGACCCTCTTATTTCTAAAAAGGAGAATAGGCCAAAATACAGGTTAGTGTAGTGTGAGTCACTGCCTTGGTAGTGGCAGCCAACAGCTTTATAATTGGCTATATTTGGTCACAGACAGAACTTCTACTGTTGCCTAGAAGGATATTTTATCCGTTTCTTCCCTTCACATTGAAATGTTGCTTAAAAGAACACAACCACTTTCAGTTTGAAAGAAATCAAAGTATTGTGAGACCAAAGTTATCACATACTATGTACCTCCGCCTATTCCCACAGGAAGAACTAAGAATCATCCCTTCTAGTGTTACCTCACTGTGGACACGTTATTTTAAAAGAAAATAAACTGTGCTTATTTCTTCAGAGTCTTTTTAGCTTTGCAGTACTGTCTGCTCACAACCAGGAAACCGCGGTACCTTTCTTTGCTCCAGGTGGGGCCTCATACATGAAATTAAGACCATTCTTGACACGCTCATCACCCATAAGCAATCTAAATAAAAAGGACAGAGTTTGGGGTGTTACACACCGAAGAGTCACATTGGTATTACTTACACACACAAAAATAAACCTGCAGCAGGAAACTGTTATAGTAACTGGCAGGTTTTTTTGTTAATTTGAATAACAAAAGTTGAGTGTCAAAAAAACCTGAGAGACCAGTCAACACTTTTGTATGCTTGTGTACCAAAAATCACACATTTCAATCACAACAACTGAATTGTAATTCTGTGTCCACTGAATTATAAAAGACAGATGTCTGTGTGAACCACACATAGTTTTACACAATGTTATCTGCTGTTCTGTGTCATGTAACATATTTTGAAATCAATTAGAAGACACACAGAGGCTACTTTAAAGAGGTTCTTGTGAACTCTGCTTAGTCAGATGCCAATTTATGAATTGCTGTCCTCTCCTACTATGGTCAGTGGGAGACAGTATTTCAAGTCACAATGTTCTTCACTGCCGTGAAAACAAGAGACGGTAGGAAGAGGTGTGCAATATTATGCCAGTTCTCACCTGTTATCATAGGACTCCTGTTCTTTCAGATACTGTTGCATTAATTCTTCTTGTTTTTTCTTATCATATGATATTTTCTGTTCGGCCATCCATACCTAGTTAAAACAAGTAAGTTTCTACTTTAAACAAATCCAAAAACTACCGCAAAATGCATTCATGTATAAATGATGAACTGGCTTAATCTATTGAAAATATTCAACAAGGGGAAATTCCTAATCACATAAAATAAAGTTATTTTTATCCAGTATTTCAACAAATGAACTTCACACAGGCGATGATTTTGATAAGCTACACCTCAACAACATTTAAGAACTGAAAAGACACGGAAAAGTTTAGTGATACGAAGGGAAGAGCAGGCTGAGGAAACACTCTGGGGTGCCGCTGTCTCCCCTGTACCGACACTTCCCCACCGGCCCCCAGACCCCGGGCTCTCTCAGGAAGACAGAGTGGGAACCGGGTCAAGGCAGGTGTCAAATATTGGGAAAACACGGGCACGTAGTGACAGGTGGGATCTTCTTGGACGCTGTGTGGTGTCTATTTATCCAGAGAGCCAGATGTTGAAGAGCTGGAGCCAAGCAAAGGTGAGAGTTCCACACACCTGTGAGCGAGTAACCCTGAAGCTTCAGGTATTTCTGAACTCCTTTTACCCGCCTCTTCCTTCTCCCGCGCCCCAGCCCCGACGCCCCTCAGGCCGACATGCGCTGCTGTGCGGCTGCGGGGCCGGGAGCCCGCCCGGGACACGGCACCACCCGGCCCTGTCCCAGCTCCCCGGGCTCCCCCGGTGCGCGGCGGGCGCGGCCTGACTGACCGGCCGGCCGAGGGGCCCCGGCGACTCGACTCAGCCCAGCCACCCGTCAAGGGCCGCAACGGCTCCGCCGCCGACCCAGCCCCCCTCACCTTCTTGATGTTGGACTTGGAGGCGGGGTGGAAATCCTTCTTGCACATGAAGTTAGCGAACGACTTCCCCATGGCGGCGGCGGGGAGCGGGCCAGCGGCTGCCCGCACCGACAAGGGCCCTCAGCCGGTCGCCTCCGCCCGGCCTTCCGGGTCACAGGGCGGCCCTTCCTGCGGGGCGCGGCGACAACGCCGCTCCGCTCCTCCCCGCCCCGCCGCCGCCACCGGGCCCCGAGCAGCGCCCGGCGCCGCCAGCATGGCCCTCCAGCCTCCGCCCCGCTCCTGCGACACCTTCGTGGCGCTGCCGCCCGCCGCGGCGGGGGGTCGCGTCGTCTTCGGCAAGAACTCGGACCGGCCGGCGGACGAGGTGCAAGAGATCGTCTACTTTCCGGCCGCCGCGCACCCGCCCGGCGCCAGCCTGGAGGTGAGGGCCCCGCCGCGGGGCACGGCGGCAAAACAAACCCCTCTCGCCCTGTTTTCTGTGTAGCCGAGCCCGCCATCTGAGCGGTTAGTCCGGAGATGCTCGCCGCAGCGGCGGCGCGGCAGGCGAGTTGTGGTGCTGCGTTTGGCGTTGGTGTTCCCAGCGCACGGACGCGGCGGTTCTGTGGCTTTGCAGTGCACGTTCGTGGCGGTGGAGCAGGCGGAGCGGACCCACGCCGTGGTGCTGAGCCGGCCCGCCTGGCTGTGGGGCGCCGAGATGGGCGCCAACGAGCACGGCGTGTGCATCGGGAACGAAGCGGTGTGGGGCAGAGAGGAGGTCGGCGACGAGGAGGCTCTGCTGGGCATGGACCTCGTCAGGTCTGCACAGGCTGTTTCGGTAACGGGTACTGGACTCGGAACTTAGCTGTCGAACATTTGGTTTGGGTGATACGGGGAAATATGCACTTTCACTTTTAAATGATACGGCTGTCTCTTCTGCTGTTCTAGCCACCGTTAAAAATAAGTATTTCTTGGCACAGGCATTAGATCTCTGCCAGGAGCTGGGAGCCTGTGGAGATATCAGGTGCTAGAACAGAATCTGTCAAGGAAGTCGTCAAATGTTTTTCCTTCTACATAGTCTATGCTAAACTGAAACAAGACTCTGAACTGGAGTGCAGCCGGACTTCAGGAACTAGATTATTTTTTTTTTTTTCCTAGGGTCTGCTCTTATTTCCCTTTTCCCCTCATCTTTCACACACACATATTTTAAAGTTTCAGCCTTAGCTGCACGTGTCCACACAAATAATGCCAGCTTCTTGTGCCTGCCCTACTGGGCACCAGTGTAACTCACATTAACCCACAGAAGGCAGCCAGTTCTTCCTGGTGCTGTTTCCTGCCAGTCCAATACTCAGCCAGGACTTGCAGGCATTTCCTAGGAGCACTCTCCTGGCCTTTCTGCATTTCCATTTGGTTGTTTTTCCCCACGGTAAAGACACAGAGGACCCACTTCAAACAAGCAATGTAAGTGACTCGCTCCTTTCTCTCAACCAGATTGTATAAGCATCGGGTACGTACAGAGATAGCATTCCAAGTCAGTATGAATACTTAGGCTGAACAGTTGTATATAAAGTTTATAGTACCAAAGATAACATCTTCCTTTTGTTTTAGGCTTGGACTGGAGAGAGCAGACACAGCTGAAAAGGCTCTTACTGTCATAGTTGATTTGCTGGAAAAATATGGACAGGGAGGAAACTGTATGGAGAGCCACATGGCATTTACATACCATAACAGCTTTCTGATTGCCGACAGAAAGGAAGCATGGGTGCTGGAGACATCAGGAAAATACTGGGCAGCAGAAAAAGTAGAAGGTATAGATGATGCTCTTAGTTTTAAACATTTCAAATGCAATGACGGTTAGCAATTCTCCACTTTTAATTTACCATTTCATTAAGGCATCAAACTAGCCTCCAGATATTTACCCCTGCCTGTAAGTGACAGGAGTTGCATCCTGTGCATCAGTGTGGAGAGGACAGCAGTTTCACAGGGGCTTTTTCAGAGTCAGAGACGGCCATTTCTGCGCTTGGAAGACAGAGGACAGCAAGGTGGTCAGCATGAGAATGACAGCAGTATGTATGGTCTTAAAGATGGTGGCAATCGGTGACAATGCCATTGGGCGACAGGTAATACTGCCAGGATAGGTGCACGGGGTCCTGCAGTGGCTGCTTCTTCCAGTGGACTTAGAAGGACAAGCTGGGTCTTTGGAGCTCTAAGAGGAAGAATGGAAAGATGGGAATAACCAGGACAGAACCTGAAACATGACGTTGGCAATAGAAGTAAATGAGTCAGAACTGAGTGGCAGTGGCATTTCAATCAGAAGGATACACATAGCCCAGGCCAAAAATAAACCACGGGACTCACAGATCTTGTAGGAATCTCTTCAGTGCATAATTTGCTTTAGTAAGGTAATTGTAAACAAAATACCAAGAAAAAGCATTCAACGTATTAAAATGGTTCTTTCCTCACTTTACAAACAGGAGGTGTACGGAATATTTCCAACCAGCTCTCTATCACAACCAAGATTGACAGAGAACACCCAGAACTGAGGGAATATGCCAAAAGCAAGGGCTGGTGGGATGGAGAAAAGGAATTTGATTTTGCTGCCACATACTCTTATGTAAATACTGCCAGAATGACCACATCCAGAGGACGATATTGTGAAGGCTATAAACTTCTGAACAAACACAAAGGTATCATTTTTTATCTTTTTTTTTTAAGATATGCAAAGCATTTTGTGAACTATATTAAGTCATAAATTATGAGACATCTGATATGGGCAATTGCTCACATGATTTGGTGAACCAGAACTTACAACTTTTTGCCTAAAGGAGGAACGCTGACCTTGAAGTCTTCCATTGATTTTTGCCAATTTGTTGGTGAGGAAGAATTAAAACAAGGGTCAGGTATCAAACACACACACAGCAACAATAACAGCACTGAGAAGTCACATTATGACCAGAGCAATACTCTAAGACGTAGCTCTGAAACATTTTGACAAGCTTTATATTATTACTCTACCTCTGAAAAAAATAAATTAAAAATCAGAGGCTAAAATAGATTCCCAGTGGTTTGCAGCCACAAGTGGAACCTTGTGAACCACTTCAGTCTGGTACCATTCGTGCAGGCCTAAGGCAATAGCGCAGTATTCAGATACATATCTTGCATTTTTTTTTTTGAGATTTTTTTTCATGTTTTGTAGTTTCACTCTAACTGCTACTCTAGCCTTGTGTAGTCTAATAAAACACACTGAGAACAGAATAAAAATAATTTGCTGTACTCTAAGCAGGTGCTCCTAATCACTAACTTACTCATATCTCAGACCTCCACAGAAAGAAGCTATTACTTCTCTTCTAACTGCGTCCACCTGGCAGGTTTTTGCTGCATCTGTATTCACTTGCTTATTTGAAGTAATTAATCTGAACCAAAATTATACTGCACCCCTGCTTTTCTTATTTACTTGGCTGAGCTCTGCCAGACCAGGTTTAGCATTTAGTTAGCACATCAGAATGAATTACCTTTTGGTATCCTGCTCTAGTGATCATGTAAATCCTGCATTCATTTTGGGAATTGCAGGTTCTGAATACTGGAAGCATTTTCATAATACCTGTATTTACTTGTATTATAACAATGCTGAGATTCTATCAGTGTTTTCATTCTAAATCCCCATTTTCAGGCATTTACCTGAGCCATTTTAAAAATCACACTAGGTGTTTAGGTTATCAGGTTTCAGTTTGTTTAGATTTATTTTAAATAGATGCCCTAACTAAAAGCTATTTGGTTTATAGTATCAGTAAAATCACTGTTTTCTTAATCTACCCTTCTCAGCTTTTTCACTCAGTGGCATTACAGGTTTTTTTCCAGGCTGCCTACCATGTGAAGACCGTTTTTAGAAAAACATTATTTACATTTCAGAAAACAGGGAACGTGTTTCAGGAATACAAAATAACAAAAAAGTCTAGGCGAAAATATGCAATCTCTTCTTTCCTGCTGGACAAGTTGCCAGTTTTTAGTTGACAAACTGACTGTTGCTTCTTTTAATTTCTTTGGTTTATCTGATTTGCTGATTTTTTGAATTCTCTGACTTTCCCAGGCAACCGTGGGAATACTTAAGAGTGTTTCCTTGCTGAAATGTAGTGTTGCATGACTCACTCTCTCTAGGCAATTTAACCATGCATAAAAAATAATATTGGAGACATCTGAATTACAAGGAGAGTAATTACATTAAGAGGAAGCAGCAAGGCAATTGAAAAAAATAATCTTTATGCAGCTAGAACCTCACTGAGGAAAACACCAAAAGATTAAATGGTAGGTGATACCTTCAAGTGAAAAAAACAGTGAATGAACTAATGTTTTTCTGCCATGAGCACATGCTCTACGGGTTCACCACCTTCAGAAGGAAAGGGACTGCAAGTGCTGCCTGTTAGAATACTGCGCTGCCCAGCAATACCATGCCAGCATTTAAGCTTCAGTGTACAGTACACAAACAGAAATGTTATTTGAACAACAGATGCAGAGGCAGATGTGGAAAGGGTTTTGTTTCACCTGAGAAGAAAGAATAATTTTCATGGAGACATTTGGCACTATACCTCACAAAGGCAGTTGATTAAGGCTTCTTTACAAATGGATGTACTATTGTAGTTTCTGTTGATTCCGAGTACAGAACATGATATTACTCCAGTGCATGCTTTCAATTGTCAACTGGAAGCCTAAGTGCTTTGGAAGGTCAGATGATCAAAATTACAGGAAAAAAAAAAAGAAGTAACAGTCTTGGCATTTCATTTTCACACACAAACCCCATGCACAGTTATTATTTTTACATTTCCAAAGCAACCTAGTAGCATATTAACTATGCACAAATACCAATAACTATTATAGTGATTTATCTTGACTTCCACACAGCGCTCAGAAAGTTGAATCTTCAATCCAGGTATGCTGTTAGAATGATTTTTTTTTTTTCCTGCCAACACAGACAAACTAAAATTGGCATTGCTTATCAAAGGAAAAAGCAGCAGTTGTAGAATATGCCATTTCGTTGGTGTTATAAGTAGCACTGTGTATAAATAATTGTATTGTTTCTTAAATAGGATCTATCACTTCTGAAATAATGATGGAAATCCTTCGTGACAAAGAGAGTGGCATTAATATGGAAGGTGGATTTATGACAACTGGAAGCATGGTGTCTGTGTTGCCTCAGCAGCCTCATCTGCCCTGTATTCACTTCTTTACTGGAACTCCAGATCCTGCGAGGTGACGTAACAGCAAGTAGTTAGGATAAAAAGTTGCAAATATCTAAATGAAAAGTGTTGCAATTTGTCTAATTATATTCCTTTTTGCCCTTTTTTTTTCCTTCCCTGAAAAAGCACAATCACAAAAAGGAACATAATGTACATTATGTACATGAATGCTATTTACCAATCTACTTAGTGAAACGCTGCTATGACATTGACTTAAACATCAATTAGAAGGATGGGTTGGTTTTTTGTTTTGGTTTGGTTTTTGTTTTTTTTAAAAAACTTTTCTTTCTTGAAAGAAGGAATTAGAAGAATGGGAAAAATACAGCAATCTACTGACTTGACAATTTTAACACAACTGTAAAGGGTATCTGTTCAATTTTCTCTTTCTAGGTCTGTATTCAAGCCTTTCATTTTTGTGCCCAATATTACTCAGCTATTAAAAACTAGCTCCCCTACATTTGGTCACAATGATCCAGTTAAGAAGCAACCACGTTTTCAGAATAAGCCAGATAGAAGACATGAGCTCTATAAAAAACACGAAAGTGCTGCTGTGGTTATGGAAACTATGAAGGTATGTTGATTAAATTAGATTTCAGTGCAAGCAGGTGGTTTATATAAGCTCCTTGCTCACATTTTGTTAATGTGGATACTATTTAATGCACTTCGTAGCGCACCAGAAGCCCATCGTCTTGGCATCTGGCAGGCGCATGTTTCGAACACTAAAAATTGCACCTAGCGCTGTGCTGTACCCCCAGACAAGTACCCGCACTGCTCGTCTTGCAAAGCAGGATGCCACACATACCCTGTGCTAGTCAGATAATGGGGAAATGCTTGAGCAGCCACAGGCAGATACACAACTCCTGGTGCTCCAACCTCTCCAGGACACGAGGCGTGGGCAGGGAGGACCTGCCTTGTGCCATGGCTTGGGAGGGACTGGAAAGGAACCAAGACCACAAAGGTGAAGGACACAGGGTGAAGCAGGGAGGTAGTTGCTTACCTTTAACAGTAGCTTCTCTCCTGTTTACAGATACATGTTCTAAAAAATAAGACATGCCTGCTTAAGTTTTGGCAGCATAAATACCTAGAGCAGCTTTAATTTTATTTATTTTCAATCCATCAGACAAGGATGCAGGGAGATGAAGTGACTCCTAGATATTAGGAAAGATATCTAAGAATACCTGTTGCAGTGCTAACTTCTGCCAACAAAAACTTGTACCCTAGAATCCATTAAGAGGTTAAAATAAGGTCAGTAGAAGAAAATTTTGTTAGGGTGAATACTTTGTATAGTTTTAGTGAAATATGAAAGTTTCTTTTTGCAGGACAAAGGTAAAGAGATGCTGAAAGAGATACAGGAGCTGGAGAAACAGAAGATAAGTGAAATGGAATCAATCCTGCAAAACGGATGTCTTGATGTTACCCAAGTGGTTAACCTTTTTCCACGGTGTGTAGAAGAAGAACTCAAAATATATAGTTAAAACTGCCATTTGGATGTGGTAAAATTCAGTTTTATGATTAACTATTCTAATTAAGTGGTTATATAGATTACATCGTATTTTCAAATACCAGTTAGTATGGACAGTTTTAAAGATGTGGCTTCATCTTCAGGACAAACAGCTTTTGGTTGTACAAAGTAATTCTGAAAAAGCTTAGGAGCTAGGCAGTGGTGTTGTATGTGGCATAAAGCTGTCAGCAGAGATCGATTTCCTCGACAAACAGATGCAATTAGAACTTAATGGCTTGGCTATGCTGCAGAACCACCCCATCTCTGGATGAAGAACATGAACCTAGATTTGGAGAACTCCCTTCTGGTGTACACACGTGCAGCTTTTATAGTCAAGATAATCATAGCAGAATTTCACATTGCCTGAATTAAAATGGCCATTGTAGAAGCTATTACTTTAACAGAATAAAAAGGATAGTGATATGCAAGTCAAGTAAGATTGATATTCAGCTGTTTGATAAAACCATTCTAAGGTAAGTTTCATATAGGAACGTTCTATTCCTTCAATGTAAAATGAGGCAAAGAATTCAAGGTATATTAAAACCAAATCACAGTTACAGTTTTACCATGATTTGTTGTGAAGTCAGATTACATGAAATACAACAATGCAAGCATCCTGTAAGTTACTACACAATTTTCCCTACCCTGATGCAAAAAAAAAATAAATTATTTAGATACAAAATCATTATTGTCAAGTTATACTTTATAACATAGTGTGGGAGTTTTTTGAATATTCTTGAATTGTAACCTTTTTAAATTGCGCAACTAGAAAGGAAGAGGTTGGGGTACACAACTATATACATGTACTCAGCAGGACACTTAAAAGGACTTTTAAAATTTTTACACTTCATATAAAGCCTCTTAACCATGACTTGTCTTGCCAAAATTACCAGACTATGGAGTTGATTTAATCAAGCTTTTTGCCCTGCCAGGAACTCTTCCTCCCTGATCCTGATTAGAAGTAATGATCAATATGTGCCACTACTTTTATTATATCTGTGTCAAGGGACAAACTGAGCAAACAACAAAGAAAGAAGATCCTGACTTTACAACATGACCAAGCAGGATAAAAAGTATGACTGGAAGGTAAAACCAAAACAAAACGACCAAACAAAAAAACCCAGCACTCCTGCAAAGCTTCAGAAGAGAACATGTAGGATGAAATGGAGGATTAGAGCTGCAGTAGCAATTTGCAACATGACACAACATCCCCACAGAAAGACCATTTGATGACTTTTCTATATCGGGTCAGTTGGGAGAATCATCTCAGATGCTAAAGATGGGCTGTACACATGCAGTTTTCTCATTTTGTAAACTGTTCTAACCCCTCGGTGGCAAAAAAAAGCAAGTATAGGCAAACAAAAGATATACGAGAAATAGTTTGCAGAGTAAGAAAATTAAGAGCTTGGCAGAATTTGTTCTTCCTGACCCCACAATGAAAATAGAAGTTAATTTGAGATACTGTGTTCATATCCACAGCAAGAAACTCATGGGTCAGGAAAGGTTCTTGAATGTTCCAGTAATTCCATGTACCAACTGGCAGTGGCAAGTAAGACTGAGTAGCAGGTAAGACTGAAAGTGAGCTGGAGTTGACTGAACCTTTTGTGCCTGTGCTGCCAACAAAATTTCTTAGAAGTTCAATAGTACAGTAGATGTTCATGAACTGGAAGGCGTATTTAATTAAATTTTGCTGCATTTACCTGTTTTCTTCATGGATGTCTATATCTGACAATCATGTCTATCTTTGTCCTATTTTGGATCATCGGCTGTTCCGCACCAGCTCTTTGATAACTTTAAAGCAGGAATAAATGCCAGGTAAAACTGTGCTGAAAACCAAGGTGTGAATCAAGTTTAGAAGTGGCATAGCAAAACAAGAGAAAGAATTTTATGCTACAATGCAAATACAGTGAAGGTACAGCAAAATGAAAGTAGCGAAGGTGGTGGAGCGGCCTTTAACTGAACTTCTTGGTCACTTAATCATGGGGTGGTAATTAACCAGGTTAAGCATGTCGGTCCAGTTGTAATACAGGCAGATACAGACCAACTGTTCCTCTGGTTTCTGTGCTACAGGATACAAAGTAAAACCAGTGTGATGTGTAGAGACAGATCAAGTGATGGCCAACATAATACAGGATACTTTTGTACCTTTTTCCCCCGGTATTTCATCCTCCTAGAACACATACAGTGTAAAAACAGAAAATTAAGATGAGATCCGGAGGAATAAATAACCCTCCTGCTCACAACCGTATCTTAAAAAAGAAAATAAAAATCAGAATGTCCTCTAGAGGGCGATCTTTGCACGCATTTCATCTAAAAGCACATCTTAAAGCTTATTTTAAAAGCTCTAGAGCTTTATCAAGGATTGCTATTAAAAAAACCTGTATTAAAATTGCTACCTAGAAAACTGAAATTTGATATCCACCCCTGTCCATTGTCACCATTATTTTGAGATTAGCACTAGAAAAAACATCCAGTGTTTCACTGGAGACTCCCCTGGACTTGTTCAGTGCATGTTTTCATGAAACTATAACTTCCAAGTTAACTGAGATTTATCCCAAACTCATGCACCTTAAAAATAAAATAACTCATTGCACCACGACCACATCTTTAAATCAAAGCTATTTCTAACCACCAAAAATGCACACATCAGTAGATCAGCTGTTGACATACATCAGTTTGTCAACTATTTTAAACTTGTCTTTGCTCCTTGGTGGAAACAAATATTTATCAGATAAATTAGTTATTTAACTTTCTAAAGCTATTAAAAGTCCATTCTTAGCTTCCAGAAGTATCCAGTGATTTAGAAATAGATCATATCCTGTATTTCATTCACAGTTTCTTTAGTCTATTTATTAACCATAATAAACTCTCGTCAGAATAATGGGTATGATAACAGCAGTCACAATGTTATAACAGTTAACCTAATAGGGTTTGGTGTCAGTTGCTAATTAAAGTTGTTTTCTTCACTAGATTTGTACCAGGGAGCCTTCTCTAAGCAGAAATTTTGAGCAATTTCTAACTTACAACAAATATGTTGTGTTCAAATCTAGGGAATAGCAGAGCCAGTATGAAAAGGGAGGCAAGGGTGGGACTTCATGATGAAAATGAGAAAGACAAGAGTGCAAGAGCAACAGCTATGCACAGGACTGTGAAACTGACCCAAGATCAATTTCTTGAACATTTTAAGAATTAAAAAAAAAAAAAAAAAAAAAAAAAAGTAGTGTCTGGTAAGTAGATGATAATGTGAAATGCTTCTAAAGATCTGTTAGATGAAAACTGGTATCTTTTTGTGAACACCCATTAACGAGTCCTCTGCCTACTTAAAAAGCATCAAGGCTAGATTTAAAAAATACGAAATCTGAAACCCAAGAACCGCTTTAACAAATCTCTCAGAAACATACAGTTGTCATAGATGTTGACACGCACACATAACCCTTCCACACCTCCCATCACATCAAAGCTCAGAACTCTGAAATCAATTAACAGATTTATTGACAAGTTTCATTGTTTAGAAGCCAGACATAATCACGGCTTCTGCTCTTAAGTCAAGTAGATCTGATTATTCAAAAACATTTCATCTAGTTGTTCTCAGCAATTGTAACGGAAATACACTATTGTTTTCCATTGTGACCACCGCCTGATACAAACATCAATTACTTTGTTGCTGGAAAGCATTAAAATATGTCAGTTTGTATAGCACACACATGCAGTAGGATTTAGTTATGTTTCTGTGCAGACTGCAGATATTTTTCCAATATAAGTCTTGCATGGAGTTATAGCTATCATAAGACAATTGTCTCTTGAACAGTAGTTTATGCTGCTAAAAATCACTTAATTCTTAATACAATGTAGATGCATAAATAGCTATAATAAAAACCTGTGTACTAAAAAAAATGAAAAACAAAGGGAAAGACTTTTTCAAAAAAAAAGGATGAGAAGAGTTACACATATGCTTGAACAAATAATATTTTTTTTTTTTTTACTACCTGGGTTCCTCTCCCTTACCAGATAAAAATTTTATGTAGCCATATAAATGCCATTCTTGCAGTTTTTAAAGGACAGCACAATGGCTATTGGATACTACAGTTTGTCTTTAACATTTTCAAAATACTGCAGAACACACACAGATTCTCTGATTCTTCCTGCAGTTCACAGGAATCTGAATGACACTTAGAATAACTATTTAAACATTGTAAGGGGATACCTGAGGCTGATTAGAAACCTGTGTTAGGCAACCAATACTAAAATTTTAGGATCTTTAGCTATTCTATACCCTAACTTGGATGTTCAGTTAATAGATTTAAAAGCCATTGTACTTCATTTGAAAGGTTTTATGATTTGATAAAATTTTTCATCTCAGCTTGCACAGGTATCCAAGGCTTCCATAACATCTTTAATTGAGGCCAGCACTTCTGAATGAAATAGGAAAAGCTGATTTCAGAAGATAAACATCTGCTCTTGACAAAGCTGTTACTACCATGATAAGGCAAAACTTCAAACCCAATTGTTTATATGAAATTCCAATATACAATTTCCTGACTTGGGGGACGGATGAGTATTTTTATATGTTTTTAAGATTTGTTAAGTTTGTACAAAACCATTATTTATTTCACTCCATATTTCCTCAGCTTTAATCCTCCAATATTGGAATAATCTTCCAATGATCCTACTTTTACAAATGGAGTATTTTATCTTGAAGGGAGAAAAAAACCCACCTGATCTGAGGTGTAAACAGCTAGAAGTTGTTCCTGGTGTTAGACAAGAGTAGAGTGGTAAAATCTGGGGTATAATAGAAGAAATTGCTTCTGTGATGTCAGGGAGAAGCCTGGCCATAAACTGGAATCAGTACTTCATGACAGTAAAATAAGGAAAAAATACAGCAACATTAAAAATACCTTTCATTCATGTTTTTTTTTTTGTCATTGTGGCACTGATCACTAAAGCTGCTGTTATAATGCCTCTATAATACGACACTGACCTATTGGTTTACAGTTTGTTTGACTCAAAACGGAAAAAATGCTCTAAATCCAGAGCATCTTATTTTGTTCCAGGTGCGTTCTGGTTGGAACACTCACTAAATATCACTTGCTATCATTTTCTTCAGAACAGAAGTAAGTAGAACCACATCTCTTAACTTTCTGAGAGAAAATAACACAATTCTCTAAGAGCCCTGAGAAAGAAATACGGCAGAGGAGAAGGTCACATTTGCCCCAACTGCCCGTCCTCTGCCCACACGCTCAGCTCAACGGCTCTCAACTGCAACTGATCTCTTGGGAATAAAGCGGTAATACAAATATTCATCCCGAAATTCAAATTCATTCGTAATGTGCTGGATGACGCCTCCTTTCATCAGTCTGTCTCCGTACATCACAGCTTCACCACGGTCGGAGGCCAGGCCAACTTGCATGAGCCAGTTCACCAGGTCACAGCCAAAGAAGATGCCGGTGGAGATCTGAGCACCACACCTGTATGTCAAAGGAATGATTCACCCACATGTTCTGTAAATCTGGTATCACCACTGCACGGTGGGGAAAAGCAAGGAAAAACAGCAGGAAACAAGGAAAGACATCATGATAGTTAAGAGCACGTTAGAAAAGAACTTGAAAGTTTTGTGAATGAGGGACATGCCAATGTTCACTACCTTTTCCTACTGACACTTCACTGAGAAGCAAAATGTACCTACAAAGTTGTTTAGGCTTGTGCAAATAAACTTCAGTGAACATAAGTAGCAATTTTCCTAAAACCACACAAGATGTAATTTTATTTCTTGGATACTTACTTGCCATGTACTCATTAACGTTTCTGCAACAAAATATCTGATTTGAGTGCAGCATGCCCTCAGCAACAGGAACTCAGTCTGCTCTTCAATTCATTTTATAATTTCTTTACAGCTTTAAACGGACACTAACTGTTTACAAATATTGTAAACAAAACCAATTTAACTTGCATATCTGGTTAAATATTTACCACACAGGCAGTACTAAGAATAAACAAAACCTTTACAACAAGACTAAACTAATTTTCTTTTACATATTTATGAGGCAAGTGCCACTAACATCTACCTATTTGCAGTAAAAACAACACTCAAAATTTACCTGCAGCAATGAATGTTTCTGGTTATCTAAGATCTGCCCTATGGGACCCATGCACAGGGTTTCTGAAGATGATTAACAGCTACACAAGACAGCACAAACCAAACTTCTTTCTCTATGTTTTTTAAGTTAAAACCAGCACTAACATATAGTGTTAACATCCACTAGCAGAGAAACAAAATTAAAATAGATAAAAGCCATGATTACAAGGTCTCAGTTACAATATGTTCAAATCAAACATGACAGGATCAAGTTAGATGAATGTCTAAAATAAGAAGATAAATGCTTACTTTTAACTCACAAGGAGAAATAAGACATGAAACTAGTTCTGCACAAACACAATATTAAAACAATGAAGCAACAAATGCCAGATTTTGATGTATTACTAAGGTGATATATGATTTAATAAAACACAAAACCAAAGCAAATGAACAGCCCAGAGGCTGAGAAACCACAATAGCAGCAGCAGCACAGGATACACGGCTGTATTTCAAAACAAACACTTTCTGATACACCCGTTCTGTCTGGCATGAAAGAAGCAAGTCCTTCAACTGCCATAGTTCATTTTTCCTAAATGGATAACTTTATTATTTTATTTCTTATGGAACATTAGTGACTTCTGAGGAGACTGAACAGAATCATGATGCTGCCAAAAAACAGTTCTGAAATGTGGTTTTGGACTATCTGGCCATTAAAAGATCACCCCATCCTGCCAAACTATTCCTACTTAAAAGCTCACCTAACAAGAAAAGGAGTGTCCTGTCAGGACAATTCTCTGTGTCTCCATTTCATAGAGTAAATATTTCAACAAAGACAGAATTTTTTTTCTCGCTCCTGCGGCTTCTGTCTGCATTTCTCTTCTCATCTACCTACAAATACCTGAATACATAATCCTTGGTTTGAGTATCATAATCTGCATTTGAAAGCTTTGCTGATCTCAAAATTGAGGCTTAGGCCTCACAAGAGGAATGAGCAAAAGAAATGGTATGAACTCAGCTGGAAAGGTCCTATAATCTCACATATTGAGTGGCCTCTGAGCACACACTGACGTCATTTGCAAAAGTTTTGCCCCCTGTAAAAGCTATTTATTAGTAAACATTCAGTCACATAAATACTGACACCTTCTTAATCTCAGAACAAAACAAATGAAGTGTCTCAAGTTTGACAAAACTCATAGTTACACATACACTCTATACAGGTATTATGACGTACATTTCTTAAAAAATATTTCCTCTCCTGCACTCCAGGTAAATGCAAAAACTGGGGCCATGGCTTTATGATATAAAACTTTTAATAATTTATATAAAATCTGGATGGGATAATCTGATAATTTACACCTCAATGTTTCAGTTTGCGACTAAAAACATTTATCTGTTAGTGCTGAATTCTTAATCCTCACCCACGTGAAACTGCATTTCACGATTTCCAAGAGGTAGCTATAACTTTTGTAACGTGTTATATGTGCAGGGAGGAACCTTACCTTCTGCCTTTGACAATGTTTTTGACACAGTGATCTCTATGATAATGGACAAACTGTTGACAGGTCATCCTGATCTCCTCAGGCACACAGGGATCTGTATGCACTGCTACTTCTCTTCCTCCCCAGAGAAATCCAAGCCTTAAGAAAGAAAAAAGAAAATTAATTAAAAACAGCAAATCAACCAGAAGCATTTTTAAGGACACAGCAAATAACAGAACAGAACGCATAGGAAGCTTATCACAACGGTTTCAGTGCCCAACACTTTATATGCAGTCTTCCTAATAAACTTGTATGGCCTTTGAACACCAAGAGGTTTGCCTAAGCTCAGGCAAAACGAAAGACAGACAGTAGCTAAGAGGCAGCTTTAGCTGTTGGGTTCACACTGCAGGCAGCCAGCCGAGTTAAAAATAGCTTTGTAAAACTTAGGCTTCCACAGTGAGGTACCAATGCAAGTGTTCATCCACACAAAGGACTTGCATGAGGTTATGAATCCAGGACTTTAGAACAGTGATCACGGAATCTGATTCAGCATTCACATATAAGTTTTACTTTACAGGTGTAATTATTTCTGAAGATCCATCATCTCACTGATCCAATCACATACTTCACCATCATTTGCCAAAGGTTTTGTCTATAGGGAGGCTGTGGGACTTTTGTCTTTGGGAATGTCATTAGGACAGCAGTAAAAACTCATGCACAGTGAACTGCAATTAGCTCTCCATAACCAGGAGAAAAAAGAAATTTGGAAGATTGAACAAATAGGAAACTGAATGCAATGGCACTGAACACTCAGTATCCTTTTAAAATTATTATTATTATTATTATTATTAAAAATAAAGTTTATAGGTGTAAGCATAAAGATTATATTTACCTTCGTTTAAATGGCAGAATGATTAAATGCTTATCTAAGCCAAAAATACCAAAACAAATGAAGCCCTGGAATTAAAAAAAAATACAGAAAAACAACATTAAGCAAAAACTTTCATTCCTAAAGAACAGAAATAAAATGTTAAAAACTCATTGCTAAAACATTCATGAAAAGTATCCCTCTTCTCTAGATATCATTCAAAATGCATTTTGTTTTTACTTTGATTTTTCATTTGGGCCTTAAAAAGATTAACACATAACAGTCCATCAAAGAAACTCTTCAAGAAACAGTTCAGTAAACCCAGTGCTGTGACATGCCACCTGAGCCCTAAAACATCCTTAACATAGCCAGTTACTTAAATCGGTCTTTGTTAATGTCAAGAACAGAACTGACTTATTGTAATTTGAATGCTAAAACGCTCACTAGTTAATTCATTTTTCTGTGCTGCTTTTGTATCAAAACTACTACCATTACTTGACACTGCAGCACATCTTGTAGGCACACGTGTCCATGGGTCTGTAAAACATTCCTCTAGTATGGATATTAACACTGCCTTGCTTTCACCTCCATAGGTAACCAAACCACCTTGTGTCAGTTGGCACTGACACGGGCTGTGTGCAGCTGGAACTATTACACATTTAATTATCAGCTGTTAGTTATTGGTGCGGTAACTGAAACTGAAGAGAGAATAACTTAAAGCCTTATAGCTTATAGTATCCATGTAGCCATGTTGCACCTATTGAGATATACTGGTATAACTCCACAGAAGTGACACTGGTAAAGCTTTCTGGTCCAAGTAAAGCTAAAATCCTACTCAATTTCCACAGGCTTTTGGCATTCTGTTGTCATTTGTACCTTTTAAAGTGTTCATACACATACAAGACATCCATTATGATGAGAAAGCTACAAAAGCAAAATGAATGACTGAAGAAAAAAGGCAAAAACAACATAAAGAGCTGGTGACTTCAGCATCATTTGAGGACTTCCATTTACAGTGCTTGTAACAGCATCTGCTGCAACAGCCACCAAAAAAGCCATTTTCAAAACAAACGTTGATAAGTACCTGACCAAAATTAAACACAGCACAGAAGAACTGCAATTCCACATATAGTCTTCCAGGCTCTTGATTGAACAGCCACCACAAACAACTGGAAAGATTCTATTAAGAAAAAAAAAGTCAACACAAACAACCCACAAATGTAACCTGACTGTTAACAATCAAAAGCACTTTCTTACTCTTCACATGCTAATAGATTCTTACACAATTTTGACTGTCTTTATTTAACAAATGGTTCAGATAAAGACAAATAAGAGGGAAAAATCACCTTAAAATATGATTTTAGTTTGATTTAATAGCTGGGGGGTAGGGGGGAGAGCTTGTTTGTTTTTAAACAAAATAATGTAAAATACACCAGTGTAGAGGTCCTGCCCCTTCAGATATTTACAGAGGAACTTGCCTTAAGCATACTTAGGTATTCAACCTAACACAGCCAATATTAGCCCAGACAGATTGGCAGTATTTGTCTTTAGGCCTGTTAAGCTGAGACCAGTGCTTTCTACATATTTTCTGCATAGCTAAGATTGTGTTAAGCTGAAGCACATACCACTTCAGCTGTTTTAGCTGCCTGACAGAAGGAAAAGCCTCCAAAGTTAACTCCTTTGGGTGTAAAATCTAATTCTTCAATGTAACTGGTCACATTCCATATTACCTGTGTAATCATTCAGATACGACTGAAATAGGGGCTGACATTTGGGACACCTCTTAAATACAGAAGAGGTAAAAAATATATTAGCATGGAATGTTTGTCACAGGAAATTTGAGAGGGGGAAAACTTCCATTTGGTAATTTAACAAAACCTGAAAAGCAATAGTAGCAGCTATCACACTACATAGTTGTGCCACACTGCTCTGCTTTGCAAAACTACATATTTGTGCCATAGGATTTTCCATTTCCAATAAAAATACCTTCCCCCCATTGTCATCCACAAGAAGCTCAACTTCCAAGCATTACATTCAAACAGAGAGAGTTGTTTCTCATCTTTGTCACAGTTAAACATTCAAATTATACTGTATCTCTAATACATTACATTGTGGTACTTCACACTTTTACACAGAGCAGCCACCTTCACAGCTGGGATCTGTTCTGTAGTGACGCTTGGCAACACCACATCAGTTACCTTGTCTCCAAGCACCACTAAAACCAACAAAGCCACATTTTCCCATTTCAGTTAAAGTCTTACGTTATTCTTCATTACTGAAGCACCTCAGAAAAATCCAAATTCCAAATATAAGCATAATCAGATGGAACAATTTTTGTACACTCTCCTTCAGAAGTAGAATTCCCTTTGTATTTTTAATTACTCATTGTCTAGGGAAGAAGACTAGCTCGAGAAAAATGGGAAGATGGGCAGTAGCGATGAATTAATAACCAAATGATATAATTCCATTCTTTTTCCCTTTAGGGTTCTCTAGTGTCGCTTGCTCACTAACATCATCAATTTTAACTTGCCTTTATGATGTGGCACAGAAAAATTAATTTTATTATATCCCTCTTCCACTAAGGGACCAAAATAAAGCCTCTAATTTATTTAATGAATGGTTACAAGAATAATTAGAAGATTTTTACTGGACTGTCTACATAGCTTTCCTAAAAATCATTCCAGCTCCATGAGTTAAACAACGTGGGAAAAAAAAATATTTACAGCAAAGAGGCCAACAATCAGAAGTAAGCACAGCAGCACGTGTCTGGCCAGCTGTTTGTCTCCGGTCTGTAGCAGCTGTTCCTCCTGAGCCAACACGCAGGTTTGAGCACTGCAGTGACTCACACACTGATCAGCTGAAAAACAAACCAGAAATTTTTCATTAGTTCGTTTTTTCATTATGAACTCCATGAGCAAACCTGTTAATGTAACTTGCTGAGTTAAATCACCTTGTCAGCATCTGTACTGAAGTCACATACACAAAATTTAATATTAGCTTTGACAATAATCTCTTCAGACACCTATTCTCAGACGAAACAGGAGTTTGTGCTCCCAAAATGAAGAAACTTTTTGCCCCAGAACTCTTCTTTCAAAGGTTTAATGCAAACTTAGCTTGTGGTTAACATTTAGAAAGCAGTAGTAGAAATAATGAAAAAATAGCCATTTCTTAGAATAGTTTTAAAACTTAGAATTAATTTCTGGAATAACTATTTCAAATATACTATCAGCTCTAATGCCTTTACTCTGTATGTCAGTGTTGTTGAGCTCTAGATCAACCAACCAACCATATTTATTTCAGCTCTGTGACTGTATTTTTAACATGGTATATCAGAACACTGTCATAATTCTATCAATCAAAAGGGCCAAACACACAGAGAACGGATGCTTGTCTCCCAGCTACAGAGTCCTAAGGAATTTTGAGTATCTTCCTCTAGATGGCAGTGAAAAGCTTCCTGGCAAGGACATACCTAAGGATTTGCACCAGATACCTGTCATAGCAGTTCAATGGGATAGTAGGAGCACTAGAAATTATTGCACAAGTGTATCCATTACCATTTGCTTTTACTGATTTATACTGAGTGAATACTTCAAGCCTATATCAAAAAAATTTCCACTCAATCGTAAGATGTTTTCCATCTTATCTTTTAGGATAAGAAAATTAAACTGGCCCTCCTCTATCATTGGAAGGCATTCTTACAAAGCTTGTCTGAATTACTTAATAGATTGAATAGTTGGCAATAGGCAGAAAGCTATCATTTTGTGAGAGGAGACATAACTATGTTTCAGTGTGAAATATTTCGATCTGTTGAAAGTTATGTTGCATCCAAACAAAACATAAGGCTATAAACTTCCTTGTTAAGGATGAAAACAACACCACAAGAAAAAGAAAATAGAAAAAAAAGGTTGCACTGCAGCTAGCTTTGATTATTGACAGCGATGTATGTTGAGAATGGGCTGAGCATGCAGTTTTCCATCAGGTGCTGAACAGTCACTTTGATCCATCTTTTCTATTTCAGTGACCCCCAGAGCCCCCGTGCTCAATTTTCTCCGTCTCTCCCCTCAGACATGAGCAGTACAGCAGCACACACGCTTGATCTCATCTGCAGGAAGTGCTTGTTCCTCTAGACCTCATTCAGGTTTCTCATTCAAAACCTGTGCATGATTACAACAAAGGATTCAAAGGCCTTATTTTAAAATACACAAGATGTGAAGATGAGAATGTACAGAAGTATGTTTAAGTTGAAATCTTGAGCCAGTGTAGAGTTCTGCATTCAACTTCTCAGCATCCAAACAAGGCAATGATGGAAAGGCCTGAATGCTCAGAAGGATGTGTTAAAGCAGCTTAGCGGTAAAGAAAACAACTCAAAACAACTGTCTATCTTGAGCACTGAAAGATTACTAATCACTATAAAGCAGAAGAGAACAAACATGTAACATATTGTCTAATACTTGCATTTAGTATGAAACATAAGTTGTCTGGGTAGAGTTGTGAGAACAACAGCCCAAACAGTTTCTTTCTGAGAACAACACACAAATGTTGTGGAAGATTTTGTAATACTAAAACAAGGAGACACTACTGCTTTACCTGTCTCAATAGGAGGAACCTTGCTTTCAACAGCACTGTAAGCTGCTTTGCTCTCTCTAGCACCGCATAATTCACCATTTGTTGTCTGGCAAGAACAGCAACCTATTAAGCATATACAGAAACAGGACAGTTAGCTTCCTTCAGTATCATAATTTATTTTCCAAGTAGAACAATACATTGTATACAGCTTTAACTATTATGCTCAAAAGTAACCCAAAATGAGAAAGCATACTTAATTTTTCCAATTTGCTGAGAGGGTAAATGGGTTACACTACTGATACATAGAAATAGTTAACACAGCACTACCACTGCAAAAGAAACACAAGTACTTCTAGCTAGAGAGAAAACACGCGTGAAGTGATCAAAAAGGCCACATACAAGCAAGAAGGATTAGAAACACATTGAATAGCAATGCTGCAGGCATACAATTGATGCTCAGAGAGATGGTTTAGCAGGTAAACAACCTAAGTGGACAGCACTTATCACATTCTTATCAAGATACCACTACTTACATAAAAAACATACACATGCTTTTTTTTCCTGTCTACTTTCCCCACCCTTACAGTGATGATCATCAAACTTTCCTTAGAAACATAAACCTAAATCCTTGCGCAGGTATATCTATATTTTCTTCGGTTCTAGCATAACACTTGAAGGTGTAAACAACTGTCCTTCCCAGGTCAGAATTAACTTTGGAGCATTATTTTATTGTAGCCTAAGCCATTTATGCTTTCACAAATTTACTTTATCTACCTCTTTCTGTAGATGGCTGTGGAGAACATCCTGGAGAATGCTGTGCAGAAGATCCTGCAGAAAGCTGAGGCCCAGTGGCTGAAACTCCGTTCCCTTCCCTCACTTCCACTTCAACCCCCTCTACTTGGCTACGTGGTGAATATGGGTTCAATACCTCATAGCTTGACTCTTGCCTGTTTCTGTTCATGCACATAAGTGAGATACCTGACATCACTATACTGATGAACAGGATCACTGCTGTGGTAATTATCTGTTAAGAGAGCAAAGAAAATACACTTAAATACAAAATAAAGGAAAATAGTTGCATAGAAGTGTCTAATTTCTGTACTTTCCCAAATATACTAACAAATGCACCTGAATAAGACAGAGTTTTCTGTATTTGCTGTTCTTGCATCTTGTGGCACTGAAAGAGCAATTAGTACGAGACTTAATTTTTCTTGCCTGAGTAACTCAGCTTTTTTATTTGTTAAGTAGGGACCCCTATTTCCCATGCAATCCAAAAACATCCCTTCAGCATCACCATCATCTTTCCCCTCAGGATCATTAGTGCTCCAGTTTAAGTTCTGTTCAGGTGCCTTTTAATTCCAAAGAGGAATGTGCTCTTGTCACCCTCTGGCACAGCTCTAATTTCCACACTTTTGCCAATGGGGAGCATGCTATTAATTAACCTTTCCTTTTAATCATTTACCATGATACCTAGAGTCCACTGTGAGGCTATTTAATACTTGTGAAAGCACCATATGAATAATCCTGAGAGACTCATATCCTTTCTATTCATAAGACAGAGGAAAAACATGACAAATATCTGTGCTAGTGCACTTTACATCCTCTGATAAAAGGAACTATTTATTGGTAAAAACAGTATTTCAGGCTCAGGGACTTTGAAGCCGTGATTGTGCAGAGAAGTCTCCACTGTGCAAGCAGTTATTGCTACACAGGTAATGTAGATCCTATCTATTACAGACCAAAAGCCATTAATTAGCTATTGGATGGTAACAATTTTAGATAATTATCAAGCGAGACTAGAAATTAGTCACCAGGAAAAGGGCTCTGCAATTCATTACCACTCCCAAGCCTTTTCTTTGGGAAGCCTACTCCCTCTTTTTCTTAGTCATAGCTGCCTAGACATGAAGGTCCTTCTTCACACAAGTTTTCCTAATGGTTCATTACAGAAGTACATTTTTGTATCAATCTATTAGCACTTTATAATGATATTGTTATTAGGGTAGCCTTCACTTTGACTGAAAGCTACTTACATAAAAAGCAAACAGAGAACACAATTTCTCACTAATGCATTGGACATGGCAGCAGCCTGAAGTGATGAGGACAGAACATGTTCATACCTGGTGTTTTCCATAGAAAAAGGCAGAGTCAATGCTAGTGTTGTTAGGTTTACCAACAATTAGTAAGATTCCCACCAGAACTGTTGGGACTCTGAAAGAGCAAAATAGGAAAAAAGTAACATATTTAGCATGCTGCCTCTATTTCTGCAGCGAAACATCTGAATTAACTTACCCCCATCCAGCTATGATAATAAACCCGATAGGGATCTTTACTGTTTCTCTCTTCCTCAACAGAAACAAAGAGAAAGATAGAAAACCTAGGGGGAAAAAAAAGGCTTTTTTATTATTATTAAAAAAGGAACCAATAATTAGAGAAGCTAAACACTTTATGATGTGACCTGCCCAATAACTAAGATGTTCTTCTCAGACCTTCAAATACTTGTTCAGGAATGGTTGTTGTTCAAATAGTTCCAAATCCTCTGCCTGCTTCGAGTAGTCCCTTAATTAATCATCTACACCTCCAGAACACACATGTTAGTTTTAGAAATTGCAATGGCCAAGGGAAAGAAATGTTAATGCTACTTTGGTATTTCCCTTCATTTGGTATTTCCTACTTTTCTGAGGAACAAGGTGTTAAAATCTTCTTAATGCTGAATAATTTAAAATCTTAAATTCTATAATAACTAAAAACCGTCAACAAGCTTTTGATTGGCTGAAGGGCAACCCACCACATTCACTCTATTTGTAATTGCTCCTGTCCTGAGCACATGCTCTTGCCTTTTGTTACAAGCTGGCCAGGTTGATGTACCTGGCAAAGACAAATCAGACCTACCCAGGTAAAAGCTTCCAAGAGCAGAAGCCATGCCTGACAGGTAGTCTGGTGTGCCAGCACTGCAGCTCCACAGAGTTTGCAGGTCTGCATGTCTGTAGACTTATACTAGTGAAGGAACAATTACGCTGAACAATAGAATAAAACTTTCTCAGTACATCAAGCTCGTATTACAGTACCTAGGTTCTGCCTAGAAAAATCCTACCTGTCCACAGGTAGGTGCTATAAAGCGAGCTGTAGAGGAATATAAATACTAGGATCTGCATGGTGATGTCTTCCTCTTTAACAACGAAATTCCATACCACCATTCCAATGCAAGCAATAAACTGGAAGGAAAGGTAAGATGCTGTCATTTAAATTGCAAAAGCAGGATGACAAGAAAAACTGAACACAGTGTAGTTTTACTATAATAAGGTTCAAAACTCCACCTCTGCTTCACTGGAGTGTAATTTTTATGAACAGGGTAGTTCTCTTAGCAGTAAAACAGTGCTGCAGTAAGCTCAATATTACAGTTATATCACTGACTAGGGTACCCTATTTTCAGTTTTGGGTGGGTTTTTTTGACAGCATATATATAAATCAGATAAACTAGGAGTAGGAAAGGTCAGGAAAAATAATCTTAATCTTTATATATCATCATAAGTTAAATGTAAAACTTTTGTTAAGTACAAACCATTTATCTAAAAAGATTTGGACATGAAGCTGAGGTCAACAGATGTTTGTTCAGCCAGAAATTATACAAGTTTTCACCCAGAGATCCCTCATATATGATAGCTTTAGTACTGAAGCAATCTGAAAAAACAGGCTGAAATCTTACAGAAACAGTAATACAGTAGCTCAATTTATTTTTTTTTTAATGAAAGCTGACTTTGCTCTTACAGACAAGAAGCACCCGCAGCTCTCACACACAACTTTTTTTCAAATGTGACTCCATGATTAAACCTCAAAGAGTTTTTTGTTTTGGTTTGGTTTTTTTAGAGATGCACTACCACACGGATGTAATACAAGCACAGGCAGCTCTCACTGAATTTAACACCAGTTGTGCAGTTGACTTCAAGGCAAGAAGGAACATGTACCCTATAGTTTTCTCTCAGTTTAAATAACTATTAAAATTAAAATTAATCCAGAGCTATTTGGCTTTGCCCTTCCCTAGCCACCAGCCATGCATTCCCACCCCCTGTGCACCAGCGCTGGCACCTGACGGATGCCTCAGCAAACCGTTGCAGGAGCTCAGCCAGCCTGAGGATTAGTTTCTTATTTAGCACCTTGAATCAGGTCATGGCAGAGTCAAACACACACGGCTCCCAGTCCTGGCATTGCTGACTGCAGATGAGCGCACATTGACACAGAAGTGCACTCAGCACTACTGGACAGTAACTTTTAGCACTAAAAACGTATTACAGAAGCCACTCTCCATTCTGAATTGCTTACGGTTCTGTTTGAGAACTGTACTACTAGCATCAACTCTCGTTTGCTTCAAGGGTGTATTTTTAGGCACAGAAATTATTTAGACAAGATGTGCATTAGATTTCCATGCCCATTTTAGATGACCGGGAAGATATAACTACAGAAACTGAACTTGTGAAAATATTTAACATAAGACTTAAAAAAACCCCACTACCATTCTTCTTACTACTGACCTGAGCAACAAGTAGATTTGTTGTAATCATATGAGGAAGCTGTTTGTATTTCTTACTCAGAAGAACAACAATAAGAGACCAGATCTGGAACACATAAGAAAAAAATTGAATGTAAGACTAAAACAAAAAACAGAAGAACAAGATGAGTATTCTGGCAGACTACGGTGAAATTAATATACAACACATCTTCAATACAAGTTTCTTAGCAACATGACTACTGCAGTCAGCTCCAAGTGATCTCCTGCCAGGCCCTATGCCTCAGAAAATATGCTCAGAAAAAGCACCTTTGTGTTTTCACGATGGTGAGACATTTCCAGGGAGTACTGAAAGCTTGCCTCTAGAGTGCAAAAGCCTGGTTGTTCCTCAGGACATAAATGATCACAGAATTGTCTGGCAATTTACAATTTAAAAGGTTCGCCCCCCCCCACCGTCCTTACTGAATCTCCCAAGATTATATGTGATAGCAAGCAGCAGCATTCACTCGTGGCTTCCCTTGAAGCACAGTTTCAAGACAACAGGATTTCAGTGAGACACCAACTTAAGAAAGTTCCAACTTCCTTCAACATGGATATTTTTATTTAAAAAAAAGCAAACAGAATAAAGACTGTAACGCCTATGAAGCGAAAACACAATTCACATCAGACTTCTGGGATATCAACCCCTTTTCAAGAACTGGGCACTCAGAATTTCTAAAAAATGAATCTGATAAAGCTAAATCAAAACATCCAGGTTAAACATTTTCATTAACATTTAATTAAATAAATGTTCGCTGATGCTTCTGGAGCTAAGGTTTTTACATAGCCTTCATTACTGTGATATCCAAGCACCACACATGGTTTGGTGTAATTAATCCCTATGAGGGAAGCTGGCACTGTTATTCCTCCATATCCCATTAGTTTTTAAAAAACAAAGAGGGACTAAGGGCGAGTAGTTGATAGTTCATCCCCACATACATTTTATGTACCAGGCAGCCAAACCCCAAACTCTGAAGCCCTGCACCACTACTCTAATTCACCTACCCATCTTTCTCTACAGTTCAGCTTTTCAGCTGACCCGTTGCTAAATCAAGATTATTTTTAACTTCTTCCTCACCCTTCTGCAACAGAATACAATGACAAAATGCAAATCTCATCTTACCGTTACTGGATTTGCTGCGTGTGTACTAACACTACCCTGACATGACCATGTGCTTTTGTATTTCACTTTGCCAGCACCTACCAGAGAAACGAGGCTGACGATACTTATGTCAAAGCTGACATTTTGGAGTGCAGATGTCAGTGGGTTGGGGTCCATGGACGGAATGGTCAACAGCCACGCAGAAACGTACATAATGGGAGCAGACACAAAAGTGCTTATCACCATGCCTGAGGTAATCTGCAAAAAGAGTCAAACAGAAACAAGAACAGAGTTAATTGCAGCTCAGGTTAAACAATCTGCTTGCAGGAATACAACCACTGGCAAAATCATACCTTTGACTTAAACATATATAGACCTTGAACAAATCACTGAGTTGATTCTATGACAAATTATTTAGAATTTGAGTCAGAAAGCATCCACTGTATACATACAGTTAAACTGAACATTTTAACAAGCTTCTGAAATTGCAGGAATAGAGAGTTCCCTACTGTAAATTCTTACAGAGCTTTTCCACGGGTGTCAAATATACTAATGACTACAGTCTAGGGGTGGATTTACAATGTCACAGTTTACTTTTGGATGCAAACATTCACACTGCAAATAAATAAGCAAACATGTAATTATGCATTACTAATATATGCCAATTCACAAGAAGAAGTCATATATATTTACATTTAAGTGATTTCTATTTTGGCTTCTCATTGTCTTTCTGCTTTCTAGAATTTGCACAGTGATGGAAGTGTGAATTTTTATTCATACTACAGATATTACAGATCTCTTTTAAAGAGATTTCTTGAGTTTGTTGAGCACAAAATTCTACCTTGTAAGGTTTCCTTTTAGTGTTCTTTTTTTGCCCTTTTCCTAAAAAAGCCCAAACAAACCCCAAATAGATAACACTAAAAATAATGGAAGTCAACAGGAATGTTTCAATGTCAATTGAAGTGGAAGAAAGGAAACGCTTGTAAAATTTGTACCCTAAGTTAGAAAGAAAACTGATATCCTTTAGTATAAAAAAAATAAAATGCATTTCTATTGCAAGATTTAACTGAAGGGCAACTCAACAGAATCAGTTAAAGCAGAAGTTCTTCCCTAAGTTTTTGGTGTTAAGACTGTTCTTACTGAAGTCAGTAACATAATTTCTGGGTTTTTCCCCCTACAAAATCACTAGCTCAAAGATAAGGTCTTTGGAAAAACAAACACACACCACCAACAAATCCGCCACAAAGACAGAAGTTCTTTATATTTAAAGTTATCCTTGTTCTTCCTACTGGAGTCACGAATAAGAAAAGTATAAGGATTTACTTATGAATGTGTACTATCAAGACACTCGAGACATCAGGAAAGAGTACTTTGCTTAATTAATAATCGGAAATGTAATTTATATTTGAGATCTAGGGAGTACGAGCAAATCTAAAGAGTCTATACCACGGAAAAGTAAATTCATCAAGCCTATTTAAGTATTTCGTTAACAAAGTTAAGCTCAAAGTTAGTACATATTTGAGAAAAGCTAACTACATACAATTCCTACTTCCATATTAAATTGACTTGCAAATATTGCGACACCAGGTGCTGCTGGAAAAACTCCATAAAGAAATGCATAGTTTGATAAACTGGTGTGGTTGACTATGCTGTCACTCTTGTCCAAGAGTTCCACCATTTCTCTACAGAGAAACGGCATCATAAGTCTGAAAAGAGAGGGGGAAAAGTAATTACTAAAAAGCATTACTCAAGTTACAGCAACAGACTCTTCTTTACTCAGAAAATGAACCAAAATAAAATTTAAGGCTTGTTTGAATACTACTCATGAAAAGCAAAATACTGACATAACTTTGAATGATTGCCTTTACTTTTATCGTGACATTCACCAGCTGGTTAAAAATTTCATGTCACAAGTTAAACCAAAAAAAAAAAAAAACAAAAACCAAACACCCATACACACACACAAAAGGTAAAAATGACACCAGTCTCTGGGATAGAAGCACGTTCTCTTGTTGGGCAGACATGTTCTTAGTCTGTAGAAACCTCAGATTTAGAAAGGTATAATATAAAAAAACCCCTCATTTTTCAACTGTTAAAAGTAATAGTAGCTATAAGCAGTCAGCAGCTTTGATAATCAGACCACCTTTACCACCTTTATGGAAGCTGCCTGAAATATAGGAAGGGCTCCAGCTTCAGTATTCCATTCTGAAAGTTTTGGCCAATAAAACAAAAAACCTGCATCCATGCTATTCTGTTCTCCTTTAGCAATACCTCACATTTCACACAGACATGCTATGTCAGCCTTACACAGTCTCATTACATAAACTCATTAGTAAAGCAAAGTGGTAACATTAAAAGCAATTTTTTCCTCATGTTCTTACAAAATTTATCATTGAGCTGGTTTACAAACTAGGTCTTTGTTGTACTGATATTCAAATGCACCTTCAAATTTTACAGTAAAAACTTAATCACCAAACAATTGTTCTATTATGTTAATTGTAACTCTGTGGCAAATAAAATACTTAGTTCACCAGTAACTGAGATATATTCAATGACGGTATAAGTTCTAAATACAAATTGTCATGTATTCACGCTTAAAAGTCAGACAGTTTAAGAGTGTAAAGCGATGGTTTTTAAACAGTTTCAAAGATTCATAGACAAAGCAGGCAAAATCAACTATTTAGAGAGGTATTGTTTAATTAAAAAAAATGCAAATACTAATCAAGTAATACATAAATTCACTGTGGTCTGTTTAACTAGTAAATTTTAATTTAAGCCAGTAACTCCCCAAACACCCAATTCATGACAGATGGCCTGTGAACAGTCCATTAAGTCACAACATCCCTGACTTTTTTTCTCTGCAGAGCCTGACAAAGGTTTGTGGTCTGCTGCGTTTCCTTTAAAAGTTAACAGTTGTGTACTATCAGAGTTTGAGAAGCACTCATCCAAAATACTGGAAGTGAAACATACTATCACTATAACGATTTTGAGAGAAAAGCCATCTGACCAGTATATTCAGAACTTAAAACATCTAGATAACAAAATTATAGAAGAACATAAATCAAACTTACAGTTTGGCTGTGATGAGAAGGATCAGTGCAACAAACATACCCTTTGTCAGTTTTTTTGTTTGTCCCACCATAGTCAGTCCAAGGTAAAAAAGTGCAGAGCCAG
Organism: Columba livia; assembly: GCF_036013475.1. Taxonomy (NCBI): domain Eukaryota; kingdom Metazoa; phylum Chordata; class Aves; order Columbiformes; family Columbidae; genus Columba; species Columba livia. Next base: position 22,899,558 of record NC_088608.1, read on the forward strand.
AAAATGAACTGCCCAGTCCATCAAGGAAGTTTTCAAGGTATTCGGGAACTTTCTGGCCAAGAATAAAGTTTGAGGCGATTCCTATGAAGACCATGAACACAATTGGGTTCTGCAAAACTCGGAGGAGTGCTAGGCCCACTATTTTGATTTTGCTGTGTGACACAGTGCGATTATCCCTCCACTTCTGGATTTCACAGAAGATAAACCCCAGAGGGTTTAGCATCATAAGCGATATTGGAGCCACTAGGTAAATGTACTGCAGATACTCTGGATAAGTGGTTTGATATAAAGCTTCAACTAGAAGACACAAAATGAAAAGTGATGAGTTATAACATTTCAGTACAAAAATACATTAATATTGAAATTAAGTTTTGTTGCCCGAAAACTAGAGAAAAATGCCTTCAAAGGCATTAGAACTGCATTTACAATCAGCATGATGTAGTAAAAGACATATGCCCAACTACCATTAGGCCATAGCTGTCTAACGAACACATTAAAGACAAAAGATTAACTATCTAACACTATTAAATGATTCTAAGAATACTCAAAATTTACAGGAAAAAATTAAAATAATATAACAATCCCACAAGCCCTCTGAGTCATCCCAAATGCTGAAAAAAGTAGGTTTTTTGCTGAATGGCTTTTCCTCCCCAGAAACATGAGGGTTATGGAGAATTATATGCACCTTTGCAGGAGACAGGTTGTGTCTCATCTTAGGGGAGTCTCACATCTCTGGAATTTAATCAGTTTTCAGGGGGTAAGTCAGGTGTAATCTTTCTACATTGATTCCGTACAATACAGCAAAGCAATAGCCAAATAAAAAATACATTAGCACATAATTATTAGTTCATTTTCTGGGACTACTCAGGACAAGAGTTATCACTGTAGTTCTGGTCCCTCAAGGAACTTTAAATCATGAGCATTTGTTTCCATGGCTACTACTCAAGAGGAATAAATCTCAGGAGATGCAACTGAGGGAAACAAGGTGTTTTCATCTAGGTAAGAAAAAGTTTGCAATGCCATTTGTCCATATTTTATACGTATTGTTATTTCAAGTGTATTTGTGCTAATAGCACTTCGAAAAATCATGAAGAGACTCTGGAAAGATATACAAGATCCTATTCAGAATAAATTAAAACAAAAATAACAAAAATAATTTTAAAGTAGGATTTTGTTTTAGTTATAATATCCTACTTAAGGGCACTTGTAAAGATGCGAAGTCTGGAATCCTGCAGAATGCAGATGTTTCGGTCTCCCTATCATAACTGCATGACTTCATATTGAAAAACAAAGGAGAAATCATGCATATAAAGCACTTCTGTCAAATAAGCAGTAAAATAACGTTTCAATTCCCATCACTGCTTCAAGATTGCATTTTAAATGTGTGTTATAAACAAGAGTTCAAGTGAAATTGTTTTAAGACTTCAAGGCCTATACTGTTGTATTTCCTATATATGCATTAAAAATTTAATTAAATCTACTACAGTTGCTGTTTATCTGGTTAACAATCCAGAGTTTACCTGTGTAAAAATGCCATATTAATTATCCAGACTTCTTTGGAAAGACAAATGTAATCTTTTACCTGCCTTATAATGTTATTATTTCCAATAATTTCCAGAAATACGCAAAGCGATGCTTTCCATTTTATTTTTTCCTACTCAAGTTAGAGACACACACACTCTTTCTCAGGCAGAAGTATCTTATATGCAGGTGCAATTCTATTTATACTACAAAGAATATGTACAAAAAAGGAAGCACTATTGCATAAATACAGCTGCTGGACCTCTCTATGGGATAACTTAGCACTCAAAGTACTAAATAAAGTTTAAGATCACTAAGCAGCCAACTGTTGCAGGTATTTTCATGTCCCAGTATATTCAACCTGTTCTTTTCCTGAAAAAAGTTTTCCCCTGTAACTATGTTTTTCAAAATCCAAAAGATTTTTACCTTCATATTAGTTAAGCATCTGGAATGTCAGGATCTAGTAAGTGCTAAATCAACATTTACTGTAAACTGCCTCCTCTTTAGACTGAACAAACTGACATTCTCAGTGAGTTGACTTCCAATATACAAGAAAAAGCACTAAAGGTGCTTTTCCTCTTACAAGCCATGATTAAAGTAGGTATACAAGAGCTACCTATCCGAAAAACCTGAACAAACCGCTGAACACAACTTTCAATTTTGTGCTTAGTTACTGCATTTAACAAGCCAGTTTTAAACACTAAATATATTCTGCTAAATAAAACCACTTTAAACATGCTGGACACTTACTATGTAAGTTAAAATTTTCTAAAGCCCCAACCTCAGAGCAATCCTTTTATGCTGCTTTATACAGAATGCCCATTTCAATCAAATGCAAATCAAGATAAGTCACATGTAAATAATGTCTGAGTTTAAAAACGTAATAAAACATTGTTTTTTGGCAAAGTGAAACTGTATACTTAATAAAACATATTAAGCTCTATAAGTAATTTCACTGGTGTATGAAATCACAATGCATTTTCCTGGGTGGCATAAAATGGAACCAATGTAGATTGCTGAGTCAGTAGGAAAAAAATAAGAAATGACTCTTAGGGAATCATTAAGGCAGTGGAAATAATCCACAACTATCTTTGATGAAAAAAGTTCTTTTTATTTAAATCAAGCTGTCCTCTTGCTGGTCATGACCAAAAGAAAAAAAAAAGAAAATAGATTTTAAAACTCTTTTTAAAAAATCCATTTTCTACATTCCAGTTGCTCAAAATTACATATAAATGACACACTAGTTGCTCAGGCTTAATACAATTAGCACCATTAAAGTCATGGTAATTGAGCCATCATCCGCACCACACTTCTGCTCCACCTATGCTTTTACAATAATGCACTGGAGAGTAGGTGAAACTGTTCTGTCAGAGTTGTATTATCTCACCTAGTAATTAAAACCAAGCAAACAAAGCTTTCTACCATAGTAATTCTATGATCCTTGAAATTTTGATTTTCTATATGCCAACATTTGCTCAACAGCAAAAAAACAGCATAGTGGTTATTAAAGAAAAAAAAAATAGACAGAATGCAAACTCAAGATGTTATTTATCTATTTAAGAGTTAAAAGTGCCTTTTAAAACAGCGTTATTATAATGCACAGATTTGCCAAGCCTGATTTTTTTCCCTTTACAAATTTCAACTGAAGCAGCCTGTCAAAATATACTTTGATTAAAAGATCAGGTTTTGCTCAAAGCACTACCTACCATCATACACAAAAATAACTAAGCAGGGCATTCGTTATTGCCCAGTCCTGCACACACTTCAGAGAAGCCACTGACAGTAAAATGCTTGCACACCTGACAGCATGAACCAAACACTCGTGAAAGTTTGGGGATGGAAGAAGTTCAGGAAAGGAAATAAACAACCCTTAAACACCTACAGTGTTACTGTTGCATTAAGTATTCCAGTAAAGCTCTTAAGGAACCACATGTTGTGAATTTGGCCAGACTGTACATAGAAGAAGAAATATTAATCATATATAAATAATGAAATACTTGAAGAAAAATGTGATCTGACACAGAAGTCATTCAAAGTAGAATATTCTATCTAGAAAGATCCAATGGAAATACATTCAGAGAACCTCAAAACAGAAAAAAAAAAGAGAAACCCTAACTGGCATTTTAATCCAGTACCAAGGAACAAAGATGTAATCCTCCCAGCCCTGTTTGTGATGTACTTCCAATTCCTCTCAAGAAAAATAAATCTCAGCGGTTGCAACTGAGGAAAACAGAGTATTTGCATCTAAGTAAGAAAAAGTTTGCAATTGAATTTGTCTATATTCTATATATATCCACCAAACTTGAAAATAGTAAGAAAGATTTAAGATCCTCCTGAGCATGCTGTCCTGGAAAAGGAAGAAAAAGCCTGCCAGTTCCTCAGGTAACCTCAAATGCAGAGCCACTTGTCATTATGCATAACCTGGAACTGCATGTTTATGTTTCTCTTTTGTAACTGTATTTTCAATTCTGTAATTAAATACCTTTCATTTTGCTTTGCTAGAATGAACTTGCTTCCTTTTTTTGTTCTTAGCCTTGTCTGGATGATAACACTGATGTCAAGAGAATCTGAGAGGCACAGAATACTTTCTCTTCATGGAGCAGCAAACAAATAAAATCTAATCCAGACACCCCCTCCAAATGCCTTCCACTTGAGGTGTGTTTTGAAGATCCTGACATCTGCAGTGTGCTTTCCCACACCAGCCACACGGGTCAGGTGGGGAGAGGCAGCACTAAAAGCTACACTGGCACAAAAGAGCCTCCCAAGGCAGGTAAAAAGCACTGCAATTCTGACAGCAGGAGGTGGGAGAAGCCTGCTGCAACTCCAATCACTTCCAAAGTATCATAGTATGTATGACCAAAAACATATTAACATACCATCAAGAAAACCTATAAAAAGGAAAAAGAAGAAAAATCTTGTTTATCAAAATGGAAGAAAATAATAGTCTTACAGATTGGATAAAATTAAGTTTAATAACTGCTGTTCCTTGGAACTGAAAATATAGGCTGACAAGAACAAGCATATGCAGCTATAGGAGTTATACTCTGAATGCCTCTTCGTTTTTTGTTCGTTTTTTTTCATTCCACCAGACTAGTGGTTTAGTTACACATTCTGAAAACAGCACCAGAGCCACATAACATTATGATCTGAGATACACAAATGCAATTTACCACAAATCACACAGCAACCTTGCTTTTAAAAGACTGAATCCTTCCAAGACTATAACCCAAAGCATGTCTCCTGGCCACAACAGAATAAAGATTAAGGGATAAAGCATGATTAGCTACACAAATTATGTGAAGCAGCACAAAAATAAGAAGTTTTTTCTGAACACATTTAAAGTTTGTCAAACACACTCCACAATCAGTAGACACGAAAATTATGGCTAGATGTTTCCTATGAGCTAAACCAAGAAGTAATGCCAAACCCACTACAGCTGTTTCAGAGGCTACTGGTACAGGCTCATACTTTGTAAAGTAAGGAACTTTGGTCTTGAGGGAAAATCTGGCAATTTCCCATAAGAAAAACTGCCTACAGTAAGTGTAAGGTAATTCTTACCAATTTTGAAATTATATTTTAAATATTTTGTTGTTGTTGTTGTTTAAAAATTATTTACTTTAATATTACAAGATTGCATAGACAACTGTAGCTGGATTGTTTTAAATTCTGCATCATTCAGACCAGCTGACAGTTTTCTTCCCTCACTAAAAAGTACATGGCCTGAGGTCAAGCAATGTGACTTGAGAAATTACTTAGACAGCTCCTAGCTTCAGTCCAGAAGTCAATTCCAAATTACGGAAGATAAAAGCAAACATGCCTAGAACACTGAAAAACAGTTTTAAAGAAGAAAGCATAAGGAACTACTTACCTATTGGATATCCCAATGCAAAGTCATTGCTTTGCGTAGCAAAAATAGGGAACAAACCTGCTTTGCTAAATCTGTTCTCCGGACTGGCTACCAACAAAGTTAAAACGCAAACTAAGAAAAACACAGCAGCTTTGGCAACTAAAATACTGTACAGGAAGGACCAATTGACATTAGAAAAGTTAAGTACCACCATGTTTTTGAACAGTAGAGCTGGGAGTGCAAAACGGGACACAAAATTTCCCAGTCCTTTGGCCTGAGTTGTTGTGATAATGTTGGCTCTTCCAGCTATGTAGCCACAAAGAATTATTCCGAAGCATTCTAAGAGGGCTGGGAAAAGCCTGCTTATTGACATAGAAGGAGGACCGCTGGTGGTATTGAGCCCAACTTGTCCAGGCAAAGAAATAGACATATTCGCTGAAAATGAGAGGTTCTTCGTATTGAAGTCTGAATAGTTATCCATTTCCTTTGACCACGTCTTCCACAAAAAAGAGCTTGAAATGATCTCATCTGTAAAAGAAACAAAAGTATTTATTTATTAACTTCCAAAACCATGTTTGCAAATATTTATGGTATTAGGCTTGCTGACAGAAGAGTTTACACTTAGAAGTGCATTACAAATAAATAATAAGAAAATAATAAGTAATCAAAGAAACTCTGAGAAAAAAAGAATGCTGAAAAATCATCCCTTACACACACCGTTTTCACACATCTTCTCACAAGTCCACACAGTTCAATAAGACAACAGAGGCTAAAAATCCCCAAAGAAATCTAAGAGTAACACTGAGATATTAAAACTAAATGTAGATTGGGCAAAAAGCAAAAAGTCTGTTGGAAGGAAAAGAGACCTAACAAGGATTTTTTTTGGTCATTATTTTAGGATGTAAACATCATTTGGAATAAACTACAACTCTTCAGCACTTTCCAGTCATTGTTTCAGAAAACAGTAATCGCAAAACTCTCAGTGTACACTCCTTGATTTCCTGGACTACCACTACAAGTCTAGTTAACTAACAGAGAAGTACAAGATTCTTCAGAGACACTTTTGTTAGCAGCTTGTAACCTCTCTTACCTCCTCAGCTCACTGCAAATCCCAACTACAATTCTTATATACTCTTTGCTTTCAGCTATCAAATTGTTAGTTTTCTTTTCAAACTCTTTTTGTTTGCCGCAGGATATCTTATCTCAAGTCTTCCCTAAACCATCTCCTACTTGGTTCTTTTTCCGTCACAATAAAAATACACTTTAAACTCCCAATATTGAATTTCAATCCTCGACCTCCCTTTGACTACTGCTGTTCACATCTGATTCCCTGCACTCAGCTTTACACATGGTCAGGAGTCCTCTTTCACCTCCACCTTTAGATTCTATTTAATCCAGGTTCTGCCCCTGAAACAGCTCTTACCAAAATCCTGATAGGCCAAAATCTTCTTAAACTCTCAAAACTGGTGTTCCATTTTCATCCTTCGTGACCATCATACACCGCTGTCATAATCATCCTCTTCTTGAAATTTTGCCCTTCCCCTCTCTTTTGTAACTACAGCTCCTCCTAATTCCCCTCCCATCTCTACTTGCTCCAACAAGAGGATCTCTCAAAATTTCTGTGGCTGCTGATAGGGCTCCTTCCTCGTTCCTCTTCTGTCTCCCTACGGCCTCTGCATGTGTAGTTTCATAAGCACTTATTAAACTATGAATACATGCGTCAAAGATCTCTCTTTTTAATCAAGATGTATCTTCTGTCAAAACTATCATTTCAGCCTGTCTCCAAGATCCCTTTTGTCAATATCCTGTTGTCAGTTCAAGTCCAATGAGCCTGAAATTTTTCTCCTCCTATTCCCCCCCAAACGATGCTCCCTCAGTCACTCTGTGCCATGTATTTATTTTGCTAGAGGTGGGTAACAAAGGTTACAAAATCATCTAATTTGAGAGAAATGCAAACTTACTGAACTCATTCATCCTGTTGCAAGGAAAATCTTCATATTCTATCAGTTTCAGTTCTTTTTTTGTACATCCTTCTACAGACTCATTCTCCACACATCTAAACACCCTTGCTTTCATATTTTACAGTCTGAGCTTATGCCCTCTTAATCTATCACGGAATAACAAGAGGAATAGCCCTTACAAGAATGTGAGCGCCAGGCAAGGAAGATAAATTTGCTCAAGAATTGTAGCTTCCTCACTGCGGTACTAAAAACATTTGGCAAGGTCCTCTCTACCTTGGAGAAAGATTTAGAGATTAAATAAATCATCATATCACTCTTCAAGCTTGTACCTTGCTTTATGCAACTTTGACCTCTCCCAGTGTTTCAGTATCATGTGCTAATGATACACTTTCCACTTGGCAAGGGATCCATATTTGACACAGTAGCCAATTATCTAATCCATTGTGCTACTGCTTATTCATATTCCTACATGCAATTCTTCTAGAACTGTAACAGTGACATTTAAGTATGCATTAAATTAAGTATTATGTACAACAAATACTTCATGTGACTCCTGATTGTCACTTGCTACCAGCCACCACCTTTGAAAGGGCCGACCATAACGCAGCAGGTTCTGTATGCAAGTAGACATGTAAAGTCTGCAAATGGAATGGTGAGAGGCCACCAAACACCAGTATTCCATGGTCAATAGTAAGGTCTTGCCAGAAACAGATACAGCTTTGGTGATACAGCTGTGAAACGTGTAGTCCCCCAGCTAACTACATACAGCATTTTGACATGACTAAATCCTAAGGCACTCTGGAAAGGAAGTAAATGTTATTTCCCTCCTTTTGTAGAGGTAGAAACTAATGCAAAGGCAGACTGATCTGCCATAAGCCATTTAACATACCAGTGGCAAAGCTGAGATTCCCAGTTCCCAAACCAGTGCTTTGTACAGCACAACGGCTAAATCTGTGCAAATTAACTACTGGTTTAAGAGTATTCACAACCTCTTTGTATCCTGTCCTCAGGGAACAGAGAACTCTTAATAGTCAGGTAAATAAGCAAGAAAATCAAGCCAGAGCAAAGGTGAGATCTTGCGTGCTCTATTTCACACCCTGGCATCCAGTATACACATATTCACATGTAGCATAAACTCTTTGACTCATGACTTCATTTATGTCTGAGGGTTTTAGTAAACAATCCTGCAACGCTGTTACAATTTATTTGGACTGAGCAGCTGCATCATCTAAATCTGTCCTTGGCTACCTCTTCTCCCAAGGAAAAAGAAGTCTTACTTCAAGCAAGGCTTATTTTAAAGGTTGTATTTTTCATATGTTATAGATTATACATTTGTCTAGATGTATTTGGACCAGGAGCCCAAAGCATTATATGCTATAGAACAATAGAAAAACTCGCAGTAAATAAAGCAGACAACAAACCATTTCCTCTACTAGCAAAACTTAGGGAAGTTGTTGGGATTTGCAAAATGTCCAAAAGAGGATCAGAGATGGGTTTGCAACACTGAATTCTTGAAAGAAGCCAGCCACATTCTACGCTAGCTTCAAGGTGAAAAGCAGGTTTTTGGTGCAGCCCCATCTCAAATTCTTCAAGGTTGCAGCACTGCACAGAGGTAATACTCCTGGCAATGCAACATGTTTAACCTGCTCTCTGCTGAGGTATTTTTTCAGCGATGAGATAAACGTGAAACTTTCTTAACCAAATGCAACACTCGATTTGTAGAGGAAGTGTACTGCGGCTGTATCTGTCCCTACATTCTGCCATTCCTTCTCATCCCCTATGGCTTCCTATCCAAAGCTGTATGCTTTGCCACCATGTCAGTACTAACAACAACATTTATTTTATGACAGCCTTACTCAGGAAAGCCACAGTCTGCATACAATTACATAGTGGAAGGACTTTTACCACTATGGCATCTCCTTCCTCTATTTCTCTCCTGAAAAGTGGTTTGAGCTATCCAGGCTTTCTGCTTATACAGACTAGGCCTTCACAGGTGAGTCTATCAATGTAGCTACAGGAGCCCATAATGTTAAACCAAAATTGTGCCTACATTAATTAAACACCTGTCTTCCCTCTGTATTAAAACTACTATTTCTCCTAATAAAAAATCACTACAAAGTACAGAAGTGTCCTTGTCCCCATTTTCTAATTCAGGACTGAAATAAACATGCAGAAGACTGACTCTCTGCTTGTATCTGTCAGTAGCACGTGCCAAATCCTGTATCTTCCCTGCTACCTCAAAACTGACAGGGATACACACCCACACATCCATCTTCTGTAAAGTGCCACAACTATTCCTGCAGCCTTCCTTCAGGCTATCCTCACCTTGAACTTCATTACAAAGGCCTTTGTAAAGTCAGGGCAAATTTTTGGTGAATCACATGCGTTTCAAAGAAAGAAACTGCATCACAGTAAAGCTGCTACTGGCACTCTTCAGAGGGCTTTGAGTGTGAATCATCTCTTCAGCTCCAGAGATGCCCACATCCCAAAATATTCACATTTAACATAGATTATCCATTGCAGAACAGTGGGTATTTTCCAGAAACGCACACCGTGCTGCTCAACACAGTGAATACCTCTCTCAGTCCCTTTAGCTCTACAGGATACCTGCATTTATATAACTGTCATGAGATTATGCAATGATTAATCAGAGATTTAATGTATAGCCTTATCACACCTGGGGCTTAACGCAAACTAGAATCTCACATGAGCAAAAGTGTTTTCAATTCACAGTTCTTAATGAAATCAAAGATACTGATCTGATGCAAAACCAAAACCTTAAATATTCTACACAGACACGCATCTGTTCTTACACTAGATGTAAATTAATTAGTTAAATGATACTAAACACAGTTACAAAGGAAAGCACTTAGCTTTGACTCCGTAAGGCATATGATTTGTGGTTATCCCTTCAGGGACTGAGATTCGAATCCTTGAAAACCCAGCCACAACTGTGTTGTTGGGAACTGCAGGCCAATGAAGACAAAGCTTTTAGGAACAGCACTGCCTACTCTGCTGTGGAGAAGTCGTCTCCTTTTCCATCAGAAAAATCCCTTTCATCTTCTTTTTTAATTAAAGTCAAAAATGGTAGGAGAGAATAGAAGAGACATCTCAATGCCTATCTTCTCTCTGGTCTCTAACTCTCAAGCTTTCAGCTGATAATCACTCTCAGGATAATTCTGGTGACACTGGCAAGGCTGTGCACATTGTTCATAAATTATATCCCACAATGTGACCTCATTTCCTACTTCAATGCAATGCAGAAACATCCAAGGATGACACATTATTTTATTCAAGAGGCTGAAAGTGGAGCGGGGGCAGAAGGAGTTACTGTTCATGGCAGCTCTGGCACCTCATCCTCAGCTCAGATAAGGACGTACCACACGCATGTTCCATAAGAGTTTGTAAAGTCAGTCAAAGAGGAAGCAACTTCAAATAGATACAATGATAAAAGTGGAAAGAAGTGATTACTGCAGTTCCTATTCTTGCAAGGTAATCACGATTTTTACTTTTCTCTCTATTTGGCTAAGAAAACAGATACAGGATACTATTGTCGCAGCAATTAACCTAAGAAGTGGGCCACCACCAATGCAACAAGTGATATGAGACCTTTAGTTTCCCCAAGCAGTTGCTCTTCAAGCTTATGTTTCCTTTTTCAGTTTTGCCTGTGCTGTCATTACCGGCAAGCCCTGGGCCCACGGGGACGGCATGTGCGCAGGTAGCCCGGGAGGCCCAGATCCGCCCTGGGCACGCGACTGGCAGAGCTCACGGCACCGCGGCACCACAGCCTGCGCCACAGCGTGCCAGCACGGGCACGGACAGCGCCAAATGAGGCAACAGCTGCCAACGGCACGAAACACCAAGCCAAAATGGAAAGCACACCTCCCCCTAATTTTCAGTTAGGCTCATCTTGGGGTTTGTCAACAGATAGATACATGCTTTTGAAGCAAATAGCAAAATATACCTCAAAATACAGATTATATTTTATTGTTGGCAGCCTTTAAGAAGTGTCTCGCTCACCGCACTTGCCCAATAGAGGTGAAACATCCTCTGAGTTACAGCGAGAATGCCACAGCAAAAACAAACGCCTCGTGTCTGCCCCTTCCTCGCCCATCACTGCTCTCCTTCCCATGGTCACCACAGCATTTTCACTCGGAAACACCCGAGATACCAAAAAAATACCAGCGCTATCCTGTGTGACAGCTGTCTCATTAGAAAATAAAGCTAGAAGTCGGGGGAAGGGGTGCACAGCTTACCTACTTAGCTTCTGGCAGGCGCTCCCGCACAAGGGTACGTATAGAGAACTCGTACTCTGCCAAGGTGAGAACCTCTTCAAGGCCGAGGCTGCCGGTACCGAGGCCCAGGACGGGAGGGCTGGCCCGCCCCGGCCCGCCCCACGCTGCCGGCTCAGGCCCCGGCCAGGCCCGGGGGGCGAGCGCCGCAGCCGCACAGCGCCCCCGCCCCGGAGGCCCGGCCCGGCCCGGCGGGCGCCCAGCCGCGCTGTGCGGGGCGGGCTGGGGCGCGGGGCTGCGCGGCGGCCGCCGGCGGGTGGGAGGGATCAGCCGCAAGATGGCGGCGGCGCGGAGCCGGGACCCGGGACCCGGGCTGCCGGCGGAACCCTCAGCGCCGGTGGGTGGCAAGGCGGCTGCGGGGCGGCTTGTCCACACCGCGTCCTTACCCCGAGGGCTTCTCCCACTCTCGGGAGCCGCATTCCCTGTTGGGAGCGGAACAAGCCCCCGCCGCCTTCGGCTTCTACCCGCGGCAGCCCGAGCTGCCGGCTGCCACCTGCCCTCAGCCGGGCCCGCCGAGGCGCTGCCTCCCCGCGGGGCGCAGGAGGGCTGGGCAGAGCCTCCGCCCGCACGCGTGGGCAAAACACGGGCCCGCGGCTGCAGCAGCGGCCAGACCGAGGCTCAGGGACGTTTATCTGCGGGAGGCAGGGCCGCCGCGCCAGCCCGGCCCGGGCCGATAGCGGCACCTCTGCCGGCCCTGCTCGGTCCCGGCTGCCTGCGCTGGGCTCGGCTTTTAAACCGCTAGAGCGGTTAGAAACGAACGGCCCTGCTTGCCACCTGGCATCGCTTCCCCCAGGCCGGTCAGACTGTCAGTTGTTTCTCCAGTAAAAGCTAAAAGCTGGTAATAGTCAAAGCATTTCTTGCTGAAAAAGAAGATCCAGGTTGTTCATGGCCTCCTGGTTTCAGTGCAGCTGAGGAGACTGCAGTTCGAGCCACCTGTTTTCTAGGAACTAAGCCAGATACTGCTGCCACAAAGACAGCAAGTGTGGAGTGCTGCCTATTGTACACTTTGTTCCGCAGCTCATTTGATCCAAACCAGCTTGTCTTACCTAAGTGCAGCAGACATACAGCAGTAAGTGTCCTAACTGGCGCAAGTGGACTTCTCTGGCTGGTGTGGTGCCATCCAGCTCTTGTATGCTCCCTAGTTTCCCCCTCCAGCCCAGGAACTTCAACCGCAAAAAAAAATGTTCCTCTTCCCTTTCATGTAACATCCACAAGAAACAAAACCAGAGAGGCTCAACTGAAAGATCAGAGGGGTGTACAAAAGCCAACGTACATTTATCACGTGAAGGCAATATGGCTGGTTAGGTAACGCTGCCCTGCTGTAACACTAGGGTGAGACTTTTCTTTGGTGCAAACACTAATGTTAAAGTTTCTCTGTTTGGCACCTGACAAAGACTACTTTGAAACTGATTTGGATTAGTTCTTGAAAGTACAGTATAATAGGATCTTTCAGATTTTTTTGGCTTTCTGCCTCCCACCCTTCCCTATAGAAATGGCGTGCCTTAGGGGGACATGTGCTGGGGTGTAGCAAGGGAGGCATGCCAGGCTGTTCTAAGAAATCTTGGGAACAGTTCATGCCTTCCCCTCTCTTGAACTCATTTGTTCCTCTTAACAAGATCACTACTGATTCAGCATTTAATAAAGTACTTTAAAATATTATCATCCTTCAGTGCATTATTTTACAAGAGCTTACATTTAGTCGGATAGGCTGCTTATTGATTGCTATTGATACACACCAGCCAACAGCATGGTTTTGCAGGGGATAAGCAGTTACAGGAGACAGGGCTGTATTTCCATCTCAACTCTAGCATGTACACATGCCTTGATCAGGAAAGTGCAGTTAACCTGGGTCTTGTGTTTTCTTTTGGGCAGCACCAAGGAATGCTAATACTCAAAAGTACAAAATTATAGTACAAAAATCACATGATGAGAGAAAACAATAGGAAAAAATACAACAAAATTATATTTAGATTTTAGATTAATTACTTAAAGCAAGTTTTGTGAATTGTAGCTGCTAAGAAAAAATAAGGGAAAATTATTTCAAATAAATAAATAAGTAGGACTTAATAGAGCATATTTCCTCTTCAAGATTTTGATATTTTTAAGCATATTATAATCAGCCTAGCAACAACTGTCATTGACATGTAGCCATTTCTGTGATGAACAGAGAAGAGCACCAGGGTTTGACCCCTATGCTGCTAAGAAACATGAAATCGTTATTAACCAGACTATGCCACCAGAACAGCTCCATGAGTAACTGAAACAGTGGATTGCAGGTCCAGTTCTCCACTTGACTGGGAACTGTTAGGAACACAGTTTGCTAGCATGTTTTGACCTGGAGAATTAGCAATGATAACTTAATGCTGGAGTCAATAATTCTTTCTAATGCAGTACTGAATACCCAGGATACTCCTGAATATTCCCTGACTGTACCAAGCCCTGCTTCCTAGAACAGCAAAGGACAATACCCACTCACTCAGTACTTAATCAAAGCTCCATAGGCTTTTTCTTTGAGCCACATGTTCTTCTCTGGCCTTGAATGCACCTTTGTTTTGCGTGGACCCTCTTTGTGTTCCAGCACTCTGGGTTTATAATAGAGTTTACTTTCCTTTTGCTTGTAAGATGTTTGTAAACTAAGGGGCACAGACAGGGATACCAGTTCTCATGGGGTTTCACCCAACCCATAGAAATATCAAAAATCCCTCCCTGCACTAACAAAAACCCCAACATTGGAACTAGCAATGACCATAGCTACGATAGTGTGAATAATGTAGGGTAGAGGCAAGTGTTTTGGTTTTGTTTGTATTTTGTTTGACTTTGTTTTGTTTTGTTTTTTTTTTTTTACAAAATACTGAGAGGACAGATTGACACAGTCCATCAGCTCTCAATCACAGCTGTCCTCTACCACTTGCAACTCAATTTTGACAGTAGAAATGTAGATCACAGAAAACACCTCTACTGGTGTTGCAAAGCTAAGCTTTCCAAGAGCTACTAAATAAACATAAAACTGAAAGTTGTCCCCAAAGTCTTAATTTGATCCTCTTGAGCATTTCCATGCCACCCATTACATAGGCATGAACTGCTTCCCACCTTGATTTTTGTTCTGTTTTCACTCATATTGGATGCTTCCATCCATTTATGTTCCATCAGAGTAGTGAACCAAGCATACAGGAGAGACAGCTCCTGCTTTTTGATTTGTGCAACCTCTCAACCAGCGAAACGCAGCTGGAGCAACTATTACATGAGTTGTCCTGCTGACCTGTGGCTTTCGTCATACTCATTTACCTGCAACAATTACACATACACAGGAGCTGCAAGAAGCTTAACCCTCTCAATGACAACAGGCTTCAGCTAATTTAGCTTTCAAGATTGAGCAGTAAGCACATGCAAACATATTTCTTGAAGGCATACAACTGAGCCAATTTGGACAGATTTTCAGGAGATCACAAATGTGTCTTTGTCCCTGATGCAAAGGCTACTTTACTGGTAAACTGGAAGTGGTTGTTGCAAAGCCTGAAACATTGGCGCATTCTGAAGAAAAGATCTCAAGCATTTACTGTAAGCAAGTACATTGTTCCAGTTTGTTTCTGAAAATACTAAAACGAAGGGTAATTGTTCCTAGAAGGGTTCAGAGAGCTGGCATGGAAGTTGTAGCCAAATTGTTAGGGTATGGTGGTAATTGAAAGACACCAGCTTATGACAGAAGTGTCAAGTGACCTTCAAAGCAGTGCTATTGACTGAAAATTTACTACTAATATATCTCTAAACCTCTCAGTAGGATATGTTACAAGAAAGTGGCTTTTCCAAGAATAGATAGAAATAAAAATACAGAGGATGAGCAGACAGCAAGAACGTTGGGAAATGCATCAGGATGATATCTGTCTGGAAATCTACAGGTGTAATCTCAGTGCAATTTCTAGACAGCTGTGCACCTAGTTTTCAACAACATGACAAAATCTGAAGATCTTACTAACACAATAATTACAACAATGGGTGGAGAGACTAGCACTTCTTAGGTAATCTCCTTATATTCAATTACAGGAAAATGCTTACTCAATGCTCCTTGGTTCTTGACAACAAGCCAAATTTTATATGAAATTTGGAATTATGCCTATAGACAACATGACCTTGTAACTCCAGTACTGGAAGAACTACTGCTCTCATACTGCTTATTGCTTACCAGATAAATGGACTATGTAGCACACAAGGCAGAGACCTGTGCCCAACTTCCATTAAATTTTCTTAGCTGACTCCATCTGAAAATGCATACTTAACTTGGTTAATCTAAAAGTGTAGTTCAAGATCAGGAAAGTTTGTTGTTTTCTAATGTCTGTTCTCTTGCAGTTGTGCGTAGGATGTTCAGGAAGAACGTGAAGTGCTTATCTGGATCTAGATGTGTCTGATCACTTACGCTGACTCACATGGTTACTGGAAAATAAACTATAGCTTACCATATGCCTATGTTTGATGAGACAGTTAAGCAACAAGAGAAATCTGAGGAAAATTAATCTGTAGACAGGCAACAGGCCCCTGGATTTCTTTTCCGGAGCGCGGTATCAAAGGGAAAGCACTTAACAATCCCATGAAGAAATTTCCCAGAATTTTGAGCCTTAAACATCATGAAAAATCCAACATCTGTGTCCCTGAGAGCAGCCTAACCCAGAGGCTGGGAGAACACCTACCCAGACACTGTCACCCACAAGCCCAAAGCTTGTTAACGCAGAAATGGTGACAGATGCACTGGATGTTTACATTTACTTGGGTTACCTTGAAACACTTTCATAAAACATCTTCCTTCTCAAGAAAGCTATTTATCTGCTCATCTACATTTCACAGTAGTACCCCTCATTATCTCCACTGGTTACAAGAACTTAATCTGTATTTTTGGTATAGTATCTTTTGTAAGACAGCGTGTACGTTCAAGCTGGTTTTGCAAAGTCCATGTTTGTCTACTCACTTCCACTTTATGGTGTGGCTGAGACAAAGGCATGTGTTATTGGTCACAGACCTGGAGATGCAATTATAGTCTTCAAAATATTGTATCTGCCAAAAGAAAATAAGTGAAGCGAATACAGTCAGCTTGCAGAAAGCCAAACTAAAACTTCAGCAATAATTACAGGCATCCAGATGTGTTGAAACGGACTGTTATTGTAAGCAAAAGCTGTAAATGTTGTGCGTGGTGAGATTCAACTCTCTAATGCAAAAGTAAAGAAAACAGTTCAAATTAGATTGCACTGAATTCCGTAATGTTCAGAATAGCTCTGTATTATTTCAATGCTATGAGATTTTTTTTCTGAAATTGTTTTCAGGGGAGACAAAATAATGTTACAGAGACCTCCTAACTGCACAAGTTCATCATTGGTGCTATGGTACCAACCTGTTACTTGGCTCAGCAAGAAGGTAACTTTCCTAAAGTCAAATGCAAGTACTCAAAGATGAGTTAACAAGCTAAGCAGTCTGGCTGGGTGGGAGGGGGGTAAGAAAAAAGTATGCAAGAGTCATGCGAATAAATCAATATTTTAACATAGTGATTTTGAAAGCTTTATCTGGAAAATGATTATCAAGTCTCATCCATTTGCCTTTGATTAGAGCTCTATCTACCATATGTAGGCACTTAAGTTTTTTTGGTTTTTTTCAATATGTTTAAACATACCCACATGACTTACAGTATGTGGCAAAAAATATCAAGAACAAGGCATAAGAGTTATAGCTCTTTCTTGACCTAAGAAAACCCATTCATTCATTTAGACATAGGCAGCTTGTTACTTACATGTTCTCAGTACTCTTAACTACTCAGTCACTGCAAGACTGCTTAAATTCAGCCCAATTCCTCCAAAACAAAACTGGAAGCATTATCAGCATTACACATGAGCTACCAAGTGCTGCTTCACTCAGGAAAACTCTGTTAAAACAAGCTGCACTGATTAAATAAGCTGTTTCTGTTGTGTGATCTGCTGCACCTGTTGCTTATTCAGCAGGCACTTGTTTAGTAAAGAAACCCAAACAAACAAGGACCCCAGAACAAACAAACAAAACTGCAAAACCAATTTTGGCACCACAAATGGAAAGCTTTGGAAATATTTTCAGGATATGACCAAAATCTCTGTAAACTCTTTCTGCTTACTAAGTTTCCATTTGTGATCACATCATATTGCACCATTTTTTAAGCCACTATTTGTTACTTACACAAACACAGTTTAAACGTTATCCAACAATGTGTAGACTGAGGTGTATTGTCTGATTTGGCAGAAATCCAGTAGTTTTTTGTTCATTTATTTCTTCTTCATTTCACCACTGCTACTTTGTCACAGAGAGTATTAATAGACCCTCTTCCTGAATTCTTCTGCATAAAGCTCCTGTACCTATATTTTTTCTTATACTTCTCCCTCTGTAACCTAGAGATTCTTCCCTGATGTTCCTTCCTCTTACCTGTTTCTGATTATGTTCAGCAATTTGGCAGTTCATTTAAATTCATGGCCAATATTTTAAACTCACATGGATTGCCAGACTGACTGTGGTTTTGTTTCCTTTAACTCACAATACAAAGGAGTTTCTTTCTTCTGTTAAATATTGAGTAAATATTTGTTTTAATATTGCAATATTGTCAGCATGGCTTTCTTAGAACTATCTCTTATTTCCAAATTTCCACTTGACATTTTCTATAAAAAAAGGTATTTTAATTCTTAACTTCTCCTCCAGCTGCAGTTAAGCTTCATTTTTTAAATACTTTATTTGTTTAGGTTTAATAGCCTTCTACTTTTGGTTGAACTGAAAAAGAGTAGCGTCAGACGTGTTAATCTGTTGCATCATTTTTATGCCAATACTGGAATTTTACTTGCCTAAGAGTTGTGCAACTGCGTGGAGGATCAGAACGTGCACATCTGGAGTGAGCTCGCTGCCGTTCCAACCGTCAAACAGCGAGCAGTGTTCTGAAATGATTCACTAGACATTGCCACATGCTCATAGCCAAAGCCACTCAATCAAAATGGTCAATACTTAAATACTAGGACCACAGCTTATTAATTGCATATCATACAAGCGATGTATAGTAGTGAAACATATCTATTAAGTGCCATAATCCTCAAGTGCTGACGGTGACATTAAAGAGATCCTCCTGGCTGGGAAGCTCAAAATTAAGGAAAGCGGCCAAAAGTGCCCCCTAGTGTCCCGCTCCCCGCACACCAGCGCTGCCCCGCCTGGAAGGAGCTCGGCAGAGCCGGGAGACCCGGGGCCGGCGGGAGCGGGGGGCTCACACGGAGCCCCCGTCCTGCTGCCGGGGGAGAGAGTGAAGCTGCTTTTGAAAGGAGCTGCTGGAGCCGGGTGAGCGCGGGCAGCCCGGTGCCCCCGGTGCGCCCAGTGCCGCTGCGGGCGGTGGGCGACGCCCCGGCTACAGGAGCCTCACGTCACCCATTTGCATCTGCAGGGCTTGGCAAACTGTGCTTTTTGGGCTCATAACTGTCATCTGCTGTGGAAACTAGAGCATTTCGTAGCAATAAATAATTTTCTGTATGAAACTGTGTGTGTGTGAATAAAAGCTAGTTTAAAAAAATGCTAAAACAAGAGAGCTCTAGAAATAAGTGCTTAGAATAAAATTCTCTGATGATGATTGCAGGGAATGTTCTTGCTGTTAATTGACCATCTAACATGCTCTTCCATAATGTATTGAGACTCTGATTGCTTAGAATTAAAAGTTTAGGTAACTTACAGGACACAAAGCTTCTCTTGGAAAAAGAGACCCCCTTGAGGGTTTCTTCCAACAAAAATGATTCTATGATTCTTGCATCAGAGGCAGAGTATTTCGCAGCACAAGCAGGAATTCCTAGCTTGGAGGTGCATCACACCTGTTCTCACACCTGCTTAGTTGAAAACAAATACAAACATACAAGCTTTCTCATTTTATGATGCATGCTTCTGCTTGGACTTACATTAGAAATGTTCGCAGCTAAAAATGGATGTATAGTCTCCTTACCTGTTACACAAGTGACCAGTTTGTGTCTGAGGGAGAAGAATGAAGCTCCTGACATAGAGGGCTTGTGGTAATTCTCTGAAAGCACACAGCAGGATTTTTGTTTAAAATCAGCAATAATCTGGAGCAAACACACCAGCCCCACAGTTGTCAGCCATTTGGATGGAAGAGCAGCAGCAGTCCTGCAGATACAGTTGAGAAGAATAAACTATAGAGAAAATGAACAGGATATCTGTATATTTGCAAACAAAGGTCCCCATGTTTTGTAAGTAACCCATGCTACTGGCCAAGTAGAAGAAGTCAAAGTTTCTGTTTTAAATAGGGAGGAAAAACAAAAGCCTGAACAGAAGAATTTCAGCAGTCTGCAGCAAGGGCAGCACAGAAAGAACCAACAGTCTCTGACAAGCAGTGCAAGGGACATTATATACAAGGTTCGCTGGTTCCAGTATCAACACACATATGACAGGGGCTGGGTTTTAAGGCTAGACTCTCACCTGTAGCCTTTACCTTGTTCTCTTCACAAGTGCTCCAAGTGCTTCGGCCACCTTGTGCTCTCAGGGCTTGTGGGGGCTCAGCCTTCAGCCACACTTCCCTGTGCCCGCTGCTCGACGGGGCACACGAGGGCTCACCCCAGCTCTGAATTTACTAAAAATTCTGCCAGAATGTAGGACAGGATAGACTCATTTCACATGCTTACTTCAAGTCGGGTAGGATGTGAGATAAAGAACTACCTAAACACCCATCCTGGCATGAACACAAAAACATTTTCAGAAGGAAATCAGGTATCGTGCTCACACAAGCTTGGAGCCAAACAATTGTGCACACAGGTAAATGCCAAAGGTAGCTGAAGTGTTCCCCTTTGGGCAGGGGATAGTTTTGAAAAGGGAATTGCACAGTGATGAAGCCCTGCCCTGGCTGCAGGGAGGGATCAGCGGTTCCTGTTTCGGTGAGAGGAAGATGAACAGCAACAACAGCCCCTTCGTCCTCAGCCCCTCTGCCCGCCCTTACCTCAGAGGTGCTGAGGCAGAGATTTCTGCTGTATTCTGGCAAAAAATACATAAAAAGGACAATTTCATGTTCAAAATGACAAAGGTATTTTTATAGGCTAAACTCCAGCATTCTTGAAGAAATAACTTATTTGAGGAAGAAAAAAAGAATGGTAAAAGCAGGGAGAAAATATTATGAAAATGAAAAAGTGCCCTATTGTAGTGGAGTAGAAAGCTTGGCACTATCAGATAGATAGCATTCATGTTAGAGTTCTGTTTTACAGTTTGAACGTAGCTTCTGCAGAAGCCATATATCTTAAGCCATAAACGTGTTTTGAGATTGAAGAAGTGATTATCTGATCTGATATTTTTATTCAATAAAGAGATTAACATTGAATACAAGTAGTGTTAGCAGCAGCCACTCAATTTATTCTCTGTGTTTTAATCAAAGTATTTTTGTGTCAGTTATCCTTTCCTCAGGTTTATTTATGTACCTGGACAGCTGTTGAAAGTTGTAGACAGGTTAAGAGCCTCATTGCCAATGCAGCAAGTAACGAAAGTGTGCCAGATCATTTCTGTGTCCCAATTCTGTTGAAATAAAGATGCTTAGGTATCAAATTTTTAAATGTTTAAATATCTGTTTCCATCAGCTGTGAGAGAACAGAATAAACTAGTACCTTTTTTTTTTTTTTTTTGATTTAACAGTTGAAAAATCCAGGTGTATTTTTCCATCCATTATGGAAGGAATCCAACACACCATCTTTCCCAGAGAGTTGTGACCATTTAAACTGGAAGTTTAACAGAACTGAGACATTTTCTTTTCCATTAAGCTGCCACCTCACAGCTTTTAGGGGCTGTAAGATAAACAACAAGCAGCTTAGCCTCATTTTAGGAAGTGAGAGCAGAGCTGCTCACCACAGGTCTGATACACAAGCAGAGTGCAATCACATTGCTAGGTTGCAAGTGACTGGACTAGTGAAGCCTGTCTTAGGAGATTTGCCAGGCACAAGGGAGGCAATGGGAGGGAATGGTCAGATGAGCATCTTCTGAGACTTACAACAGCATTGATACATTTTTAGAGGAATGCCTTCAAGAGTTACAGAAAAGGCAAGTTGTTCTTGATGAAGTTGATTGCATCACCCTGCAACATGAAACAATCATTCTGCTCAGAATTGTTTTTATAACACCTATACATTAGCCAGTGGATGTAACCTGTGTGTTTGGAGGCTTCTAGTAGCTCACACTGGTAGAAGAAACTATTCTTACTTCAGCACTGCTGCAATATCTGCAGAGTGGAGATGAAGTGCCATTCTGCTTACTTTTATGCTTCACCAAGGCTTTTGATTAGCAGTCTGTGTTTGTGTAAACACACGTACACCAAGCAGCACAGACACACCGAAGTCACAACAACCAGCAGGGTACAGAATAGGTTACCAAGGCCCTCATGTACTCTGCAAAATTGTTATTGTGATATATTTGAAAGGGG
The DNA here is from genome assembly GCF_036013475.1 of Columba livia. Classification (NCBI taxonomy): domain Eukaryota; kingdom Metazoa; phylum Chordata; class Aves; order Columbiformes; family Columbidae; genus Columba; species Columba livia. The sequence goes on from NC_088608.1 coordinate 22,921,617, forward strand.
GAGTGGAGCCCAGGCACAGCTCTGTTTGTAGGTAGAAGTTAATGTTATGGAAACATTTTTGCTTATGAAATAACATTTATTGGATTTTAGAGTTGGCATGCCACTGTATGCACCAGACCCTCACAACTTGGAAGAGTAAGTATGAACTTTTTAGGATTACAGAGAGTCCTATTAAACAAATGAAAATTACGAGCTCTTTTAAAAGTGTAAATCTTACAGTTTGATTTTGTATAAAAGAAAACATATAGGACCTCTACGAGTATAACAGAAAATGAAACTTGGAATCAAGCTTACATCATGTTACATATTTGGGTAATTTTCAGAGAGCTATAAGAAACAGCTGTTAAGAATTGCTCATCATACTTACTGTTAGCTCAGGAAAAAAAAATCCTGAAGGCTCTTATGTATTCTGTTAGTTACCCTAAATAATACATGATTTTTTGTACAAGGACATATGGGCCGATATTTAGCCCCCAAAGCAACAACAGGCCAGGACCAATCTACTATTTTCAATGTGAAATGGAGTCAGGCTGGGTGAGAGGGCAGACGGGAGCAGCCTGTGCACACAAGGCAGGAAGGTCATTGGAAATTGTTGAACCATGATCAAAGGAGTTGGATGTTTTTGTGCGTGCAACACGTGAACCTTCCTGCAACTGCACGGAACAGTCAGAACTGTTGTACATTGTAGTCTGTGGGTTTATTTTAAAGCAACAGCATTTCTGAGTCAAATGGAGGAAGGACTATGTTGTGGTTATGACTAGGTCACAGCACCCTCAGTTCAGTTCCCTCTTCCCGAAGTCAATCAAGTCTTTTAATTTATTGAAAACCAGAAAAAAACATGTCTCGTGTGGTAAAACATGAGATAGAGAGTGCTGGTAGCTGATCCCTTAGGTCGATACCTTCGATTCCTCATTCAAAGCTACTGGCATTGAGATCTGCAAACAAAGGTCCCTCAGCCTGCTGAGCCAGCTCCTTTACAGCCTCCACCCTCTGTCACGGCTGTTCTGTTTGTATAGCCCAGGCACTGGGACCAGTGCGCTTCTGGGCTACATCTGAGCTGTGGGTGTCTGTGGCCTTGTAAGGAAGTTGAGGTCTCTGTCCCAACCTGTAAAATGAAAGTATTGACAAGCAATCCCTATAGATGTCAAAGGATCCACCATCTGTACAAGAGTAAACCTGCTGCTTAAGGCTTTTAAAGACAGATGAGTTACAGCATAGAGCTTTTTAACTCAGGGTTTTAAATGCCCTTTGTAATTTCTGAAGAGAAGCTGGAAGTGCAGCCTGAATTTGAGCCTCCTTTGGGCTTTTATCAAAGGGTCTTTCTGTGATAAACTTGGTCCAAATTATCTGAAAAGGTTCACATCCAAGATCCAAGAACAGGGCTCCAAAGTCAAAAGGATGGTTTAATTTGTCTGATATTCTCTGGAAGCTGTCTGCCTAGTCAGTGGAGACAAGAGGCACAAAAATCTGGGCTTAAGTAGAGGGATTTTCCATGTAATCTCCCCACACCAAGTGCCCAGCTTGCATTGCCCAGAGCCAGTGCCCACAGCTCACAGAGCAGCCACCTACAAGTACAGCATCGCTGACCACAGACTTTCAAATATTCTTTATCCTAAACCAAACAAATTATTTCTCCTTATCTGCAGCTGTCTAATCCTCACTGTACGGAGGCTCAAAGTCCTCTGAGCATTATCGCTGCACTGCTGCACAATGGCACGCAGGAGGGGTGGAGAACCTGCCCCAGCCCCGGCCAGGCTCACCCTCAGCTCCTGCTAATGCTGACACGTGCTTCTGTCATGGAAACAATCCTGATTGTTCTCAAGGTAACAGTCTGCACCACCAGTTAAATAAAAGTAAAATTTATTTGGCATAGGACAGAAAAAATAAGGAGAACAAAATCACTTACAAAATAAATGTTAAGCAGAAAAATATTCACAGAACTAGATTAATATTTTATAAAAAGCTCAAACTTTAAGCATCTGATAAAAACATGTTACTTTCTGCTTGGCCTACGTTTCTCTCTCTTCCATTGTCTTGTGTGGCTTTGGAAGTTCCAATTTAGAGGTCTTCGTTTGCATGTATTAGTTTGCATTAAAAACATTTATCACAGACAAACTGTATTTCAAAATGGCAACGTTCTGAAGGGTTACTCCCTTTTTTAAGACATGCACTTTCCATTTTTTTCTTTTAGTCTGTTTACCTACCTGCCGCATACTCACTGAGAACATTTACACGTGCCCTGCTTCTGCTGAGTAACGCCAACAGCCCTTTCACCAGCACTCCAGGTTTACCTTTCAGCTGAATGGAACAGACTCGTCCACCTTGCAGGCTATGAGATCCCCATTCTCTTCCCGTGTACACAAAGAACCAATCCATGAATGAGCTACACTTTATGTGCTACCAGGTATCTTAGGTAAGAGATTCTCCTTATTTTCTGGTAAATACAGTTTGAAAGATTAAAGTTCATATGATATAAGTTACAGAGAGTCAATGTACCGCCATAACAGGTTCTTCGCACCTGACTGTGAGACAACGGTGTTCACACTGTTGTGATGTGGCATTATGCACATGCACATTTTATATTGTGATTTGTACTCTTACTGATTGCAACATTTAGCCAATTGAATGAGTGATCTTCTCCTTTCCAGTGTCCTGTGGTTGAGGGACCCTCTCTAGGTCTCTTGACATTTGACATTCTGCTTAAAATAATCCCAGTTTGATCATTCAATTCTATTCTTTGCTTCCAAGGCAAAAAGCACCCTTTCTATTTGCATACATTTACACAGAAAATTGTTATGTTCCAATATATGTGAAGGACTATAGCAATTTAGTCCCCTCATCCTCTGCTCCAACAGAGACCTGCTTCTACAGGTGACATGTAAACAGTTGTTGCTGCAAGGAGAAACTACTGTCCAGTTTTTTAAGCAACAATGTAAGGATCTTCTTTAATAGCTCAGTCTTGAAGGAAAAAAAATGTTGTTCTTACAATCATTTTAATGTTGGAAATGCTGGCTTCTAAGCAAAAACTTTGTGACCTTATTTAAGAAGTAGTTCATTTACAGAAATACAGGCTTCCTGAATCACAAGCTGCATTTCCTTAAACTATTCTGAACATTAAACACTGTGACCTCTTCTCTCAACGGCTGGCGCAGAAAGTCATAACAGACAACAGACATAACAGGTGCTTTTTCTCCAAAATTATTGAGCAGAAATTATTGTAACATGGTACAAAAGTTATTCCCATTTTATTTACTGACTTGAATTAACAAAAAATTAACATCCATGGCTGTTGTCATGTAATGTGAGTCTTAGTGATGAGATAAAAAGATAGTTTAAGGTCTGAAGGTTTATAATACAATGCCATTGAAACAAACCCACTAGATCTTATATGCAAGCAGTAAATCAAATGTAGTCCTCTAATAACATATGCAACCACACTGAAGGCAGCTGGGCTGTATGGACAGCAGCGTGAGACACTGGTTTGGGAAAGGATTGAATTGCCAGAGCAATACCAACAACTGACACTGAGGTTAACCAGTGCCCACCTACATCTCACCTGCAGACCGATCCCATCATCTCTGCATACACTGAGCTCAACACGCAGTTGGCAGAGTGAGCCACCGCAGCAGCAGGACTTGGCTCCAACGCTGTGTGACGCTACTGTCGGCACTGTCTGTGTTAGGGCTCGGAAGAGCAACACCTATTAATTTTTCTAGCGAGAGACAGAAAAGTTGACTGAAAAAGTCATAAGGCACCACCGATTCAGTATGTCTTGCATTCTTTTTAACACTTCATAGTGAAATAAATACTTTAATACTGATCATAATGTAATTAGCTACTGATATATGAAGCAATATATTGAATGACAAAATGCTGCATTGTTCTGGAATGTATTTAGGGACTTTTACAGCAAAAAATATAAACGGTAAAGTTGTTGTTAGGTGAAAAAAATATCTCTTTCTGCATTGTTCAGCTGTTTTAAACATATGCAAAACATTCATTCTGAAGAGGATTCTATAGTACAAAGAAGTGCTAAAACCCAAGCAGCTCAGGTTTCTTGGCTTGTTGACTGAGGCCCTTTTACAAAACAAATTATACAGTGAGATTGAGGCTGGTTTGCCAAGTCTTTGGTAGTGGTCCAGAATTTCTAGTCAGAAAACCTTGCTCAAAAGATCAAGTATAGGATATTTTGAATGATGCTGGGAGATGGCAGAACAGTGTGCAGCATTTTCATTGACTTAGTCACAGTAAAACAGTCATGCTGGAAGCAGGTAAGTTACAAGAAAGGTATCATTTCTGGAGGGTTTTTTTTTGGCTGTGTAGCTATTTGGGTATTAATTAGGATTTGGCTGGTCAAGGTACTGAAAATATTGTATTCTTAAATTCAAAATGTTGTTCCTTAGAAAGTTATAAGTGTTTCAGTTGAATAACACGAATATAATAATTTATCCTTTAAGTTATTATCCTAAAAATCTTATTTGGACTTCTATTCACATAATATCCCAAAGAGACAGGCACTTTGTATAGTGCATATGTTGATATGACATCCATAAAATACATATACAAATTCAGTATTGCTATGTTTGATCCCAAGGTGCACCTGTCACATGGAGGTCCCACTAATATCTGTTTAAGAAACTCTTACAGCCACGATCCTGCAATTAGATGTAGATACATCCCTGCGCCTGCGCATTTAATTGCAAGTTCAAGACCATAAATAGTAACTTAAAATAGTTCATTAGATAGAAAAATGTAAAAAAACCCAGGTACATAATCAAATGCTATCACAGCTAACACGAATTTGTAAACAAACACTGAAAAGGCTAAATTGAATTTGATCAGGCCAAATCCAAATCCAACTCTGTGTCATCCCCTTCATGGCGACTGCCCAGGCTGTGGGGCAGAACGGGGATCTGCCCCTCCACACCCCCTGCCAGAACACAGACACTCCAGTGGGGTCCAGACTCTCTTCGGCTAAACTCCCTGGATTTTCAAGGACTGACCTCATTCTAGCTGCACAGTGTACTCCGGATCATGTCTCCCATGCTAGAGAAACATTTTCTTAACCTACATGACTACTAAGCATGGCTGCTGCTACAGGCTTGGTAACAATCCAAGGAGTACACTGAAGAAATAGAAACTGTTGAGGAGACAGTGGAGAAATTTTTCAGAACTAATGTTCAGAAGCCCAATTAACAAAGACCTATCATTCAGCAATATTTCAAATCCAGAATTATAATCTTGCTCTAATTTCCAAAGGCATTTTATATGTTTAGTTGCATTTGTAAAATGTACTCATACAATAAACTCTTTTCTCGTATACAAAATTCAAAAGCCATTAAACATATTAACCAGTTGTCACAATGTGAGAACACTTTACTCTCTCTTCTGCTAATGTAAGCCTTGCAGCTCTCCGTGGAGACCCCTTTCAGCAGAGGTTGAAAGGAGAGGCCTCATGGTAAACTCAGAAGGCCAGATCTTCCCATTTCTCTTGAACCAGTGCAGACAGCAAATTTTGGAGCTGATGCTTTCACTTGAATGCACAAGCCCCAAACCTCCTTCCCTACATCAAAGGGCTTTCACTTATGCACATTTTTGACCTCAGCTTCTCTACTGTAATGCAAATCAAATACAACCTCTCTGAGACTTGTGACCTAAGCCCCAGGAAGCTTTTTAAGTCAAGCCCCATCATTTAATTGTACCAAAGAAACAACTGGAAGGCAGTCTGTGGAGCACCGGTGTTAGCAATGCTTTACAGAAGGAGCCTGCAACTACAAATAATTGCTGCTTTTGCACCAAGACTGCTTTCTGGGGCCTCTTCAATTGTAGCTTCAGGTAGAGTGCATTACAATAATCCAGGACATGGATGACTGTGGGTTGGTCCACATCAGAGTAGGAAAGAATCAGGTGAACTAAAGCATAATATTATTAAAAAGCAGGAAAGAGGGATTAAAAACATATATATTTTTATGCTGCTGAATTCTTCACTTGTGCTTTTCTTTGGAAGACTCTCTCTCCAGATAAAATCAAGGCCAGACACACTTTGTCCTCAAGGCAGGATGTACGAGCTCTTGTTTGAAATAAGAGTTGCTTGGCTAAGCTGAAGTGAAAAGGTTCAGGATGAACTCTTGGTCACCATATAGTAGGCCTATGGCCTGCAGAAGCAGATGGGCCAAGTCAGGCATGCAAAGAAGGATCTAGGGGACTCTTGGCTACATGGTTTTCCCCACAAACTGTTTTTTAAACAGAAAATAGATTGTACTTTATCATTCAAATAATACAGCTACTGTACCCAGAGTGAATGAAACAGCTTTGTTCCAGCTCTCATTAAATTAAAAGCCACAACTCTGTGGAGCTCTCAAAGGGCACAGGGCTGGACATGGTAAGCATGATGCATGTATGTTGCGTATGGTCCACAAAATGCCTTTTATGCCAGCCTGTGGTACAAGCAAATAAAATTTATAGCTGTGAGCAACTACAGTTCATAAGCTGCATCTATTACTTCTGTAATAGAGACTGAAGTTTGTTCCAGCTGGCAAGCCAAAAGTGGAAATAAAGCAAAACAGACAACTTTCCAATGATGTGGGCAGGAGAGCCGACTTGAAGGAAACTTGAAAACAGATGTCGCCCAAAGACGGGCCAGAACCCATTTCACCTTGGTATAGGTGGAAGCGGGGGGGCACCTCTTTCTTTTCGGCCAGAGCCACCTAAAAGAGAAAGAAAGTTTTTTGTGTTACTCCCCCTAGTTTCTTTTGAAGTTGGACTTTACATCCAAGACATTAACTCAGTAACTGGTGAAGATCTACTCATTTTCGTGCCTAACCATTTTACAAAAACAAAATCTTTGTAGAGTTTTGAGTTTATTAAACATCAGAACTTCAAACAGTGTAAAAGAAAGTTTAAAACTAACTTTATTCCCAAATGTCTGGAAAGCATATGTATTTTAGTCTTTTGTCCCTTTCTCAAAACAAATTGATAGTTCTCGTAAGCCTTACTATTTTATGCAAACGCATACCTTCTCAGTGCTACCTGCAACACCTGCAAATTTCAGTGAAAATGGAAAGCTCTAAATGCAGCAACATGTCAAAGCTCTTAATGTTTTCCCCCATCGAAATATTTTCACTGCAAACTCATTAAATGAAATATATTAAAAAAAAAATACTTTGTCTTTCTTTACGGAATAATCTGAATGGGGTGAAAGCTAACAGGGCAAATGAAGGGTCAGAGACTAACAGGAATTTCTGCTCCAAACCAAAACCTCATCATTTGGAAACAGGAGAGGGAGGGGAAACATCTGAGTGTACAGATGATTACAGGATAACTATGAGCTACCGATGTCACTGATTGTGAAAGAAGTAAATAGATCCTTGGGTGTATCAGGCAAAATACCACTAATGAAGACAGGAAACATTTATCCTGCTGTAGAAGACATGGTTGAGACCTGAACTGGAACAGTATGTAATGCTGGAAAAGACAAAATCAAACTGAAATCTATACAGAAGCAACCCTGAGGATCAGAGAACACGGCTTGGAAGCAGACTGTAGCACATCCTGATTTAAGCAGCCCAGCAAAACAAAAGCTGAGAGGAGGATATGACTGTTGTCTTTAAAAAATATTAGGGGTTTAACAAACCAAGGAGGGAGGATAACTAAACTCTAGGATGAAGTTGGCACAAAAATAGATGAGTTGAGCACGAATTTAGATGAGAAATGAGGAGGAAGTCCCAGGAGATTTTGTGGTTCTGACTGCCTGTAGCAGAAGGGGGCTGACTATAGTGGCAGAGGTGGTCTCTTACAATACATGTTCCAACTTAAAATGCAAACAATTTCCCCCTCAAACACAAGTTTAAGAGGGCTTGTGCCTGCAAAGCTACATTTAGCTTTTGCTGTGTGGTAGGTAAGGGTGACCAGGCTGTTAGTCTCAGAAGTTCTGAAACCTCAGTATTCAGTCTCTTCCCCATCCCCACTGTTTTTAGGATGATATGCTGAAATTCCAACAACAGAGGTGAAACAAACTTACCTCTACTTTCATTTCTTGCTAGTTTACTGGGATAACTTCTGTTCACGGGTACATATGGCTCTGGAGGTGGTAAATCAGATATAGGATGAAAAGAAAATCTGCTTTCCCATTCATCTGAAAAAAACCCCGTGCAATTAACTCATTAGTTTTGTGACACAGCTTCAGGAAAGTCAATTGACATTAACATCATGTTTAACACGTTTTATATTGCAAAATGCTTACATAGCTGAGTACTGAACCAGCAGCCTACTGCAAAGTCAGGGAAGAAGATGCTTTAGGTCAGTCTGAGAATGAAAATTCTTATTAACTTCAACTGATCACTTGCCAATTTAATGCAAAATCACCAAGAGGAAAATGACCATAATTCTGAAATAAGTGCTATGTTCTCTTCCATAACAGATCTGCTTTTTTATCCACACACACATACATATATACTCGATACTGGAAACGTATAGTATCTCCTACTTTCCAACAGTACTTTGTTCCTGGGTATAGAATTTTCTGATATTCATACTTCGTTGACTTAAAGCACAGTGACTTATAAGCGGTGTTTTTTCTTGACTAATTTTTACACAAGAAAATTTGGGGCTACTATGATAAAATTTATGATGACAGAGAAACTTGTATGCAACTTGTATGTGTCAAAACCAGAAAAATACACCAGTCGACACTACATCTCTTAAGACTAGAGGGACCCTATTGATGTATTTACTGAGTGTACAGAATTCTGAAGAACACAGCAAGCTGATCAGTTTCTTCGCTGAAATACTAGGAAATGTTTACAGAGCTCCACACCGCACTTGGATTTGGAAGTACAAGGAAGAAAGTGTGGGCTATCTTAGACTTTTTCATTTCTTCACTTGGTTGCTTCAGGACTTGGCAACCATAACTTTCTTGTGATATTGCTATATTTCATTGCATAATGTAATGAGCAGCTAAGTAAGTTTTGCCCAGCACTTGTACATGTGGTTATTTACTGGCATCCAGTTTTTCTATGTTTACTCCCAACAGCTGCAATTAGAAACCAGTGTGGAAAGGAGCTGCAGGTTCTGAACCCTGCAAATGGCATGTGCATGAAGAAAATGTGTTTGTGACCCACCTGCCTTACCTGACATGTGAAAATGCTTGAAAAGCATGAATTACAGTTTTATTTTCTGCTTGCTTCTTCTAAACTTACAGATGTCAAAAATACCAATTTTGACTTCCCATAACTAGCTGAAAGATTTATCTGTCCTTTGCAAACAGAAAACAACTAAAAAGAAAAGCACAGTGAATCTTTACAACACAGCAATCTTGTACCTCTCCTTTTCAATAAACACTAGCAAAAAGAGAGATTCTTGACATTTTCAACAGCATTCTCACAATCTCTTCCCTCATCTGTTTTTCAGCTTTTGAGTCATCATCTAACTTGTTTTCCCTTCCAAAGAGTTTTGGTGTAGCTATGGTTTGAATTCATATTAGAGTCAGAACAATCCTGTTGGGCCATATTTCTGTATTGCAGCAAAGCAAAGCACAGTGAATAAATGTCTTTTTTTTTTTCAGGCTATTTTTCAATGGGTTATTTTGGAGATTGTATGGACAGCTTTGCAGTTCTGCTCTACGTATGGCATATTTATTCTTACTTGGCAGGGTTGAGACCCAAATGATACCTCTGTTGGTCAGAAATCGAAGCTATGCATTAGAAACAAAGCCTCTAGGCCAAAAGCTGCTAGACAGTCTCTATCCAAGGCAAACAACTAGGAAGACGGCTTACCATCACCTGGGTCCTGGAAGCCATTTCTGACAGCTGATGATGGCGGCGGTGGTGGTGGCGGTGCTGCCGAGCCCGGTCGGTCGGGAGGAAGCGGCGGTCGGGGTCCACCTCTCTGGCTGTCCAGCCCTGCCCGGGAGGGCAGCTGGGGAGCAGCAGGCAGAGCCCTGGAAATGCTGCCGTTCCTGCTCACGGGAGGGGGCGGTGGGAGGGGGCCTGGAGCAAGACAAGAGGCAAGCACAAAAACACTGTTTGCACCAGAGGTTATTTGCTGGTGGTAAGAGGCTGCCAGCTTCCCACAGCCCCCTCTAACAAATTGGAGAGGATGGGCTGCTCTGGGACCCTTAGCCCCAACGAAGCATCACCCTCAGCATCCACTTCCCTGCTCTCCAGGACTCTGTAGGGAGTTGGTGCCAATTTGAAGAGTACAGATCAGGGAAGCAGGATATATCTAAACATAGATACACCTCAGTGCTCGTATTTTCTTGTCCCTCAGCTACAGAAGCCTCTGTAGAGGTGCTGGTCCTTGAAGCCACTTTTAAACTCCTCTAAGCTACATTTGCCACAATGAGAAGAAGTTACATCTGGAACTCAGGGTACTGTGGAGATGCAAACCATAGCCCTTTTCCTTTCCATGTACCTTCACAAGGCAAGAGGACATGTAGCAGGAGAGCTGTGCTACCCTCAGAGGCTCTTCGTCTGCAGGGGTGGTCCCCTCCAGGTGTCACAGCCAGGTGGCACACAGGGGAATTCAGCCCAGGAGCAGTAGTGTTAAGCAGCACAGCATTGGTTCACTCATTTATCAACATACGTGCTGCTGTGTGCCAGGTTTTTGGTGGCTTGGAGCATATCCACCTCCCACTGAACTAGAAACAGACCTCACACATAGACTGGCATTTCCAGACTCTGTGTATCTGAGTAACTGGTGTGGTGACATGACTGGTCAAATACGAAAGCACAATCCACGTAACACGGGAGTGGGGCTGTCCTGAGGGCAGGGGAAGGGCACTTCTCTTTAGGACATAAAGAGATGAAAACAGAGGGTGTGGAGGGCTATGTGTGTTTAAAGGTCTCACTACCCCTGTTTGGCATGGTTGGGCAACTGACAATTACATTCATTCTAATGAAATGCTTCCTTGTCCTGATGAAATCTGGCTACAGAGGTGCATTTTGAAAAAGAGAGCAGCAGATTTTGTCTCTCCAGCAAGCAGCAGTGAAACGTGCTTCAAGAAACATGCTGTACTTTGTGGATATTTTCTTTTTTTTCCCTCCCCCTTCTTTTTTTTTTTTACAAATTACTAAAGCTTGCCTTCAGGGAATGGTTTCTAAGAATGAGAAGCATTTAGTAACTTTCAGAACAGTTTTGCACACTCTAAATCTACCTAAACCCCATCGCCCATGTTAAATTGCAGCAGAATAGGAGTACTTATGTTTGTAATTATTGCTACAACATCCTTCTACTTATTAAGCCAGCAGAAAGGTAGTGCAGATTTGCTAAAACCATCTGCCTCAGAAAAAAGCCAACCAGGAAAGCACCAATGGAAGCAGAGGCCATAATGGAAGAAGCTCTTGGAAGCATCTGAATAATTGCAGACACTCTCTGCAACTTTGATCCATGCTCTCAGTCAAATGTGACGTTTCTCTGATTCATTTACTGCAGGCTGCACTAGCATCATGCCATCCTTTGGGCTGGCAACCAGCTCCACAAAGCATGGTTTTGGGGCCAGTATTTTCTGTAGCTGCAGGCTGCTGCAGGTGCCGGGCTATAGGGGATCCAAGCTGGTTCAAGGAGCTGGGAAGCAACACAGACTGCTGTAGTCTGTGGGAGCTCCCAGGACATTAATCTCTGTTGTCTGGACTAGACAGGTTTTAGATGATTCCAGATCATTATTCCAAAGGATGAAACGAAAGGCAACTCTATGGAGCTTTCCAGAATTGCCTTCTGTGAAATGCTTCCCCCTTCCTGACATTACAGGACCTGTCTGTCTGTGCTTAACTTCTCTCACCTCCAAAGGGAGAACCATCAGGTATTAAGAGAGTTTTGTTATGATGTGCAATTCTAAAGGTTACAAACAATAGCTGTCACAGAGGACAAAGTATATTATGAAATAACAATTTTGTTTTCAATCTCATTTGAAATCTGCATATGGTTAAGTAACAAGAGTTAGTCATGCTGTAACAACTACCGTTATATTTAACAACTGTTAGCTAGGTCTTTTATTAAAATAATTTCTATTTAGCTCTAAGTGTTTCTGCCTCCCAACACAGGTTCTGCAAACCTCCATTCATGAGATTGCTACCATTAACTCATGCTGGTTGACTCAGGAAGGCAAATGATGTCACCTGTCAGAAGCTAGAAAAAAACAGCTTCTTTGCATCAAAGACCATAATAGGGAAACCCCCGTGTTTGAATTACAGTACTTGTAATGAAAGTTGACAAAATCTGCAAAAGTACATGTGAGCAGGCTTGTGACGCACAGTGACTCTCCTTAAGCCACTGTGATACTCATAAATGCTCATTTCCAACTGCTGAAACCCTTGTGCCTGAGAGCATGGTTTGTCAGCAATGCAAAGCAGATGCGTGCATGGCAGCAGGCTGGCAGGGAAGGCACAGCCCCACACCGCATCCTGCTCCTCCAGCACTTCTGTGCAATGCACATGGCAAAAATGCAAAACCCCAGCCAAAGCCATTGGATGTTGCTCCTTCTGGGTCACAATGGGTCAAGCACCTGCAGGGCCATATCAGGGCAGCAGGGCTGAAGATTCTGGGCTACCCTCCAAGTGGCACAGCCAACGTTTGGTGAAACGAAAATTTACCATTTCCACAAAAATCATCACTTCATCCCACTGTGCCCATCTGTTCAATCTACACCAAGGTCGGGACCCTCAGCTCCCCGTTCCCCCCATGCTTCCAGCGCCGCCCCAGCTCCCTACCTGATCGGCTGGGGGGGTCTCTGACGGGCGGCGGGGGCCTCTCGCTGGGCGGGGGGGGCAGGGGTCCGGAACGGCCCCCCCCGCCGCCGGCCGCCGAGGAGGAGCCCAGCGAGATGTTCCTCTGGGGCAGCCGCGGCATCTCATCGGTGCCGCCGGGGACGGGCGGGACGGGGGGCGGCCCGGGCCGGCTGGGGGGCGGCGGGGGGGCCGGGGCGCCCAGGGCCGGCCGGGGGGCGGCGGGCACGGGTGGCTTGCTGTTCTGCGGCGGCGGCGGGGGCAGAGCCGCCTCCCGGGCGGCGGGGGATCTGTGCCCGGCGGGGGGCGGCGGGGGCGGTGGCTTGTCCTCCCCCGGCCGGCCCGGCGTGGGCGGCAGCGGCGGCCGGCCGGAGAAGGGGGATGCCGCGCTGGGACCGGGCTGCCGGAGGGACCCGGCCGGCCCCGCGCTCCGGCTGCCCGGGAACGGCGGGGGCGAGGGCCCCAGGCTGGGCTGCCGGCTCACGCCGGGCACCGGTGGCGAACCCCTGTTGTACAGGCTGGAGGCGATGGGCCGGGGGGTGCTGGGCACCGGGGGCGGCACGGGCTCGGGTTTGGAGCCGACGTCGGGCCTCGGCGGTGGCAGGCGGCTCCTCTGCGGCTCGGGAGCGGAGTTCCGCGGCCCCGAGGGCGGCGCCGGGAAGCGCGGCGGGCCGCTCGGCGGAGAGAAGGGCTTGGCGGCTGCGGAGCGTCCTCCGGGAGGCAGGGCGGGCGGGCGGGCTCCGCCGGCATCTGCGGACACAGGAGCGGGCATCAGCCTCCGGCGGGCGGGGGCTTCGCCCAGCGGTTTCCGAACGGGACGCGACCTAAGGCACTGCAAAGGCTGCGGGGTCAGCGCCGGCGCGGGCACAGAGGGCTTGGCACCCAGCCAGCAGTTATCGGCAGTTCTGGTAGCCCTGGGGAACCGCGCCAGACTGGCAGGTGACAACCTGACCGTGCTTACAAGGGACCACTGGGGAGAAACCAAAGTGACAACGAAGTGTCACCACTGATGCAGTCCTCACCTAGCAAGCAATAGCACGGAAAGGGAAGAAATGAAGAACAATTATTTGAGACCACCAGGCCGAAAGCAAAAAAATCTTAGCTTTTACATAATATTTAACAACAACAGTCCTATAGAAGGCTCTTCTCAGCCCTTTCTAGTAACTGATATCTAAGGATGTCCTTGGGCCTGTCAGGAAGAAGGCAAGCCAGCCTTACAGTTGAAGCAGCACCACTCTGTGATGCCAGGAACATTTGTACTAATACAAGTTCCCAAAATAGACCATGACACAATAGAAAATAACAGCTCCAACAGACTGTTTTGTACACATGTGCTGAAAAATTACATTAGTCTATAAAATATGTAAGGTTTGTAACACCCTGCAACCCCTCTTGGCCAGTCCTCCTTCAACAAGTGTAAAATCCTACTTCCTTAACCTTACAATACTCAGTGGCCCCAGGTCTCCTGTGTTTCAAAAGGCTTTGGGCAGCTGTTTTGCCAGCCAGAAGAACAGAGTGCATGCCCCAGAGAAGCTTCCAGCTGCAGTGTGCGTACCAGCCAGCTGGGATGCCTCACGCACTCCCGAAGTGGTAAATCATGCTGCTGACGCAGATGTACTTTCCATTTGGAAAGTAGATCCTTTTTCCTGGTGCAAAAGGGAGAACTGACCTGGAATCCTCTTATGCTCCCTCCGATCCTGCATGCCCTCAACTAAGGCAGGACCCAGTCTGCCTGACTGTACTTTGCAGGCAGCATCTCAACGCTGCTGAGATCTTTACGTTTCATCAATTACTAGGAGGGTGAGTGGAAGTCTCACTTCTCCCTGTGAGGGAGTATTAAGAATAAAACAAGATTTAAGCTGAAAATTACATTTCTCTAAGATCCTAAACTCTTTGAAGACCTTTTCAATCCCAGCAGGTAATTTATGGCAGTGCTATGAAGATTTTAAGCAATGTCATTTACTTTTTCACACTGGAACTGCAAGGTCTTTCTTACCAGCATCTCGACTCGCAGCAGATCTGAGCTTTGGCATTCCTGCTTGGAAAAGGCCTCCGAGGCCAGGCGGTCCACCACTACCAAAGCTGCCACCGCCGCCACCACCAAACCCACCACTGCTGACACTGCCACCTCCTCCAAAGCCACTGCTGCCACCTCCACCAGGTCCTTTGGGTTCTGTTGGGAAAAAAAATCCCCCACATTAGGCAGAGAAGCAAGACTGATCCCGCAAAGTCATCTTTCATTAGAGCAACACTTGTATAATACCTGGGGAAAAATGGATGAGCTTTCAAAGCACACAAGTTGTTGTTCAGGCTGGATCATTACAGCTATCATCGCCACTCCTATTGCACCATTAAAGAAGTGGTGCAATAAACATAGCCACTGTGTTTCATTAAGTCATCACTTTCCTTTAGCCTATTCTGGACTGGAGAGCAGAGAAACAGCCACTATGGAAAACTTGGAAATGAGCATGGATGAGCATCTGAGAATATCATGTTGTCTTTGTAGATGCTTCCCATTTTTTCATACCTTTCCTATCCACTTCTCCACATGCAAACCAAGAAACAGTGCAATTTCATGGGAAATGAGGAAGGAAGGAGGAAAACCTTCCACTTGGAGATGTCTCTGGTGATCACTTCTGGGAATGAACAGAACTT
This sequence comes from Columba livia, assembly GCF_036013475.1. Classification (NCBI taxonomy): domain Eukaryota; kingdom Metazoa; phylum Chordata; class Aves; order Columbiformes; family Columbidae; genus Columba; species Columba livia. The sequence goes on from NC_088608.1 coordinate 22,936,991, forward strand.
TGTCACTATTGATGATGTTGCAACATAACTACTTATTTAAACAAAGCCTAGTGGGGAAAGAGATTTCATTTCTGATTAGTTTCCTGTGGTTGAGAAATGCAGTGACAGGATCATTAGCAGCTAAATTTTCCAATAGGCAGGAATTATTTTATCAGCCACCCCACTTCCTCTCCCATTTTTCTCTAATGTCAATATTTCTGCTCTGACAACACTGAGATGCAAAAAGTAAAATGGAAGTGTTTCCACAACTACAAATACAGCAAAGAGCCCCATTCAGAGCATCACTGCAAAATGAGCAGGCTCACAGGTTGGTATATCTGTGGAGATCAGCTCCCAGGTGACAGGCTACATGGCTGAGGATTAATTGCTTAATTTCTTGGCATCTCAATTTCCATCATTTTGGGTGGGTAAAAATTTCACTGACTTTAAAATAATTAAAACCTGTGGACGAAAAGCACTTCTAATAATCCCACACAAAAAAATAAGGAAGAATATGTTCATGGGAGAATGTTTCACATCATGCTTCTCTTTTCTTAAGCATGTTAGCTCAGTTCAGGTCTGACTCACACAGGGTGTGAACCTCTGGGGAAATGCTGCTACTATGGTTTAGTCTTTCATCACGAGTTGTTAATTAATGTAAACAAGATAATAGGTCATATCATTTTAATCTTACTGTTTACTCCTTCTTTAATCCTCTTAATGCTTTTCTACAGCTCATTACAATAACTAGAACATGTAACTTTGCTTTCAGAGATAATACTCAGATGTTTAAAAACTAAGTACCTGGCTGACTGCAGGGCAGTATCTATTTTTTTTTTTTTTTTTAATTAGATCTCATTCCTCTGGGCATTTCCTTCTTTCCTCATCATCTTCCTGTCACAGTCTAGCCTTTAATTGCATGGCCAGACCTGGACTGAGTTGTATCACATTTGCCAAGCAGTCTGAAGTGTCTCCCCTCCCCAGGCAATAAACGCTGTTCCTCTGACCTAGCAGGCTCTTGTTCCTCACCCTTCTCCTGTTTCTGTCCTGTCTTCCCAACACTTGTGCTACACAGGCTTTTCCAGCCTCTCCCCAGCACCTGCCAAGATGCACAGCGAGACACAGCAGCAGCACAGCTGGATGGAGACTTTGTCAGGTAAGTGGAGCTGCTGCCTTGTGCCAGGGCACCACCAGGCAGGCTGAGCAACAGGGCTCAGCCAAAAAGATAACACCCCTGCATCACTCCCGGAGCAGCAACACTGTGTGCAGCAGAGTGACACCTGGGTGGGGTGCAGCTCCTGGCTCAGGTTTTGCTTTCGGTGGTGCTGGGGCCATAAACAAGCCAGGGGTGCCTTTATTTTTATACTGCTTACACAAAACTAGAGTCTGAAATTCCACTTTATTCTCTGTGCTCTCAGTCCTGACAGGGTTTTGACTGCCTGGCCTGCTGCAGATCCTCAACACAGCTCCAAGTAGGGTTTGTATAGTTTTCTGATTAAGCAAACAAGAAAATAAACTGCTTTATGAGAGTAAGCAAACAAATCAACACTCACATTTCATAAGCAGTACTTGTTTTCTCAGCTGACTTCATCCATCATGAACAGAATTTATTTTTATGTATGCCAACTTCTGGCATTTTATTTTACCTGCTTCTCTCATGGCAGTTCGTCTGATAATATTTAAATAATATTCTGCATTCAGATATGTAGAACCATTAATGCATACAGAAAGGGTTGCTGAGCATTGGTACAGGCTGCCCAGGGAAGTGGTGGAGTCACCATCCCTGGATGTGTTTAAAAGGCATTTAGACGAGGTTCTTAGGGACATGGTTCAGTACTAGGGTTAGGTTATGGTTGGACTCCATGATCCTTAGGGTCTCTTCCAAGCAAAATGATTCAATGATTCTATGATTCTATGCAGAATTGTACTTACTGTCTAGAATTGGAGCACTTCTGTCATTAGTAACAGTCTTCTTGAGCTTTTTTCCTTTGGTAATATCAGATAATAGAGCATTTCTCCCTGCTTGTTCTGCCCTGCTTAGGGATGGCTTTTCAGTATTTGCCTGCAAAATAAAATTAAAAATGAGAAGACAAAATAAACCTCAAATTCTAGCTACAAGTTTCTGCTCAAATACGGTAGTTACTTGAGGCCTCAATTTCTGTTTTAACCACACTGGAGTGGGCAGCACGCCATGTCTGGTTTTGTGAATGATGTTATAGGTAGCCAGCCTTGTTACTGACTCGAGGCCCCAAACACTGCTGCTGTTCTAACCCACACTATTCACTGCAAACAGAATGCTTTTATGTGAATTGACATTTTTTGAAGATTTAGAGTTTCTGATTTTTTTAAAGGCAAGACACACCTGTGGCAAATTGCCATTTTGGAGACTGAACAAGGACAGACTACACAAATAATTTGATTACACAAAAAGGTGGACATTCTTGAAAGTTGTAGTGAAAACTACTAATATACAAATTCTGGATAAAACATAAGAAAAATGGAGCTTTAGCTGATAGAAATACTTTAAAATGGCAATCATCACTTTGACAATATAGACCTCTTCAAACAGACCAAATAAAACCTTTAGATGCATGAGGTTTGTCTCAATGGTCCTCTCTTTTCAGTTTATGCTTTGGCGACACAGTTTTTCAAGGAAGAACTAAAAAAAAAAAAAGCCCCACCAAACATACACATATATGCCCACATGCAAGCATGTATATATGGTTATTTCTTCCAGGTAATGGTGGTTCCCAAAAAGCTTTCTAACATCAGATCAGCTTTATAAAAATTTCCTGAAAGGTGGCAAGAGTTGCCATGGAGGGACCAAGCACAGAGTCTGTCTCGTGGTAGAAAATGAGGGAAAGGCTCTTCAGCAGCACAGCCCAACCTGTGTAACCAGCTCGGCTTTTGCTCTGAAAATAACTGAGTATTTTACAATAGCATTTTAAGAAGCTTTCTCTTTCCTGTCAATGAGGTGGCTGCCTCTTGGAGGGCGAACACAGCACAAGCTCTATTCCAGCTTAGGCTGACCTAAGTCAGGTTGGAGGCAGTATTACCCACCATGCCATGCCAGCAGTGGCTCCTGCACTCTGGTACCACAGCCTGATTACGGAAGCTATGCTGGCTAAGAGCTATCCTTGCCAAATTAAAAAAATAGAATTAGTTTTTGCCAGTTTGGGTCATGTACGTAATAGAGTAGAACAAGGGAGAAGGTGCGCATACATGGCTGGAGAAAGGCCATGGGACAGCAAGACTTCAGTTCCCCTGATTTAAGACAAGCTGTTGGGGAGCTGTACCTCTCCTCTCAGATCAAACCACCTCCTGTGGGAAGAAGAGGAGGATGGAGAGTGAATGTGGCTAGTGATATCCATTATGGGCACTAGGAGTGCAAGTGATGGTCCCTCTTGTAGGATCAATCATCAACCATAAACATAACATAGGAGAGTTTTCCCCAAATACCATACATGCTTTCGTCCACCCCTCAATGCCTCTGTGTGTCCCTTTCAATATGACAAGCAGCAACAGAGAACAGTGTATACGGTACCTTTACTTCCTGCAAAACTTACCAAGGCCAACGTTGGGGGTGGAGGGGGAGCTGGAGGGGGAGGCACAGGCATGGTGGAAGGCTGAGCTCTGTCTAGTCTTGCTAAAACACCTGCACAGCAAAACACAGAGACACACATGGACCAGAGATTAAGAAAACTGTCGCCTTTGGGAGTATTTTCTGCTAGGCTAAAAAACATCCTTGCGGCTAACAGGTTTATCTGCTACATTTTCTAAGTCTAAGTAATCTTAGAAACTTCATGTTTCATTGTATGGAAACCAGCTGCATCCTTAAACGTTGCCATACTAACTCACAGACATAGGTACCTAATTTTGCACACAAACACAACCCATGCATGGCCATAGCAATTCACAAAAATGCAATAACAAAATTGAATTCTGTTTAATCCAGTGATCCTGTTCCTGTGGAAGTATTTCAGGATAATCCCATAGCGATACCATTAACTCTTAATTAAAGAAGGCATCATCTCTTTAAGATCAGATTCAGAAAGAGATGCAGACCTTTTAAAGACCTAAAATTGCTGGAAGATCTGCTACCCTCTACACACACTATGATGGGCAGGGTGGAACAGCAGAGCTCTAGGAAAGACTCATGCTTCTTTCTCCCTGCTTGCTCTGAAGACACCAAGCTCCATCATCATCTCTGAATGCACCTTCTGCCCTCTCAGGAACAACAAACACAGTGTCAGTCTCTGTCCCATGCTCTGATCGCTTGTCCAAAGGAGGAAGAGCAGCCGCAGCCTGGCCTCCCCACCGCAGGCTGCTGCAGAGGGAAAAGCCCGGCTGCCAAAACCCAGCCTTCCCCCAGCTTCCCTGCCTGAGACCAGGCTCCCACTTCTCCCCAGCCCAAGCAGAACTTCCAACCTAGGGCAACCCTAGGGACGTCACACCTGAAATGTAAAACTTCATTGCAGCTAAAATATTAAATGAAAAAAAAAAAAAAAAGAAAGGAAAAGCATAGAAGAATTTATTTCAAGTCACGAGGGCTTTTTGTGGCACTGCCACACTGCTGCTGGAACTGCACCTATCGGAGGCTCCAGCGCTTTGCCAACAGTGCTACAGTATTTGAGCTTGTCCTTTGCTCTTGCCCATTCACCTGTAGTAACAGTGATTTGCCACCTTTTATATCATGTTTGCACAAGACAAATAAACACAGTGGGAACAGGAATAAGGGTTATTCTCCAGACAACCCCAGGCTGACCACCGAGATCCACTGGGCAATTTATTTTTACAAGCATACACAGCTCTTATTTTCTGAAGGGACTTCATTGTTTTTGATAAAACCAGGGAGAACTGCAATAGCACAGTATCTGCTGAATCAACTGCATGCAAGGTACAGTACCCTTTACAGTTTAAAGGAGCATTAGGAAAATATTCTGAATGGAACAAAATGGCATTTTCAGTGAGGGTTTGAGGTGAATCACCACCTACAAAGTCTGTAATTGCTCTGAGATGATCCATGATATGTGCGTAAGAAAAAAACGGTTAGAAGTACAGATTTATCTTGTTAGATGCTCATGCTTCAAAGGATTGGAATACAACTATAAAACCTTACCAAAAAAAAAAAAAAAGCCGAGCTACCTTTCGTCAGAAGAAAACTTTTCTTAAATAAGACTTCAACGGATTTTGTCAAAAATCTTTAGGGAGGAAAGGGCTTGGAAAGCAGTCTGACACATCAGCCCCATCTCTGGCAGACTATCTAGAAAAAAACATGGAGGTCAAAGAGGTGTGAGGCACTACTGCTGGCTCCAGCATCTGCAGGTTTTCTCCTCCCGTACTGCAGAAACCGTTTCTCTTTCCGGAGCAGAGGGGAAGCTGGCGGATGGACAGACTGACTGACAAAGAGGAAACTGTGTGAAGCCAAGCCCACGCAGTGCTGTGCAAACACATGCGCTCACAAAGCCCTGCAGACGGAGCAGTGTGCTCCCATTAGTCCTCTGGCAGATTACTGCCCATGTTACGGCCTCTCCTGGGAGGCACATGCTCCACATTCAGAGGATCTGCTTGGATTCAGCTCTGTTCCCATCTTCTGTATTTCTAGCTCTCAGTCATTACATAAAACTCTGCACCAAGCCCTATCCCTTTCCCGATCTGCTGATCCTAAATGCAATATTTGAAATCTGAAGCCTATTAAAAGCACCAAGACCAATGCTGCTTTGTTCTTCAGCTTCCTGTTTAAAAAAACAGTCAACAGGAAAATTATTTCTTACAGCAGACCACAACCATCCTGTTTCTTAACACAGTCTTTTCACAGCTGCAGTTGTCTCCAGCGTAACTGTGCCATCGGGCTGTTTCACCCAGCTTTTAACTCCTTCAACTGATTAAAAAGAGAAAGATATTACAAATTCTGCTCTCCATACTGCTTTGATAAGAGGCCAAAGCTCTCTGGATAACGTGCCCTGAGTCTCCTCGGTGCTCCATGTGCCACAGGAAAGTTCCTGGAGCAGGCAGAATAAAGTTTGGTTCAATATCAGACCTTTAAATGAATTCCTTAAGGCAGCTCAGACCCGAATGCAGCAAGTGAGCCAGCTGGTTTATAAAGCTCTTTCTCTAAAAAGCAGTATTTTTGTAAATACCATAACTTGTCTACCTCCCTGTCAGTTATGTGATTGCTTTCTGCATGTTTGTGCTGGTCTGTTTTCCTTTTTTTTTTTCTTTTAACTGGGTTGCCTTAGATCAGCTTCTTAAGGAATTGGTGGGGACAGAGGGGAAGCAAGGTAACGCTCAAAGCCTAAGCTCTCTAAGGGGAAGCCACTACCCATAGACACATCCAGCTTCTCCAAAACCCACCCTGAACACTTCTGAGAAAGAGAATTTCAGAAACTCGAGCAGCAGAAACTTTGCAGCAAGAAGTGGCACCTCTGTCTTTGAAGCTCTAACTCACTCTTTGGTTGTTAGATTTTGTACAATCTATTTCTTTGTCTGACTTTTGGTAAGAAAAAAAGAGGCACGCTCTAGATTTTTAAATTTGATGACTGTAAGCCTGTAGGAAGAATAATAATGTGGTGAAGAGAGGCAGTGATTCGGGGCCTGCCTGCACAGCACAGGCTGACCCTGGGCATGAGCAGCACCTCTTGGGCTGCAGAAGCAAAGCAGCTGAGTCAGCATGTTGCTGAACTTGAGTTCTGCAGCTGATTCGTTTATCGCTAATTTGCAGGATCACTGTTTTGTGTAGAGCACAGAGATATCCTAAGATATTTACTGTAACTCTGCAATTAGAGGAAAGCTTTGGTTACAGTCCTACTCTTCAGCAATGGACTCAGTTAATTATTTGGTGTTAGTCAGTGGGAAAGAGTTGGTTTTAAGCAGTGGACATTATGTACAATTGCTAACAGCTGACACTATAAAATACCCAAAACAGCAACTGATCCACCCAGCAATAAATTTTACCTACAAAATCTGTTAACAAGCAAGCTGCTTATAAAACTCGGTACTGCGGGGTGTTGAAAAGGAACCATTTGCAAAAGACCAAGGCCAAAGGCATATCTGTACTTTGAAACCAAAGACACGCATCCTCGCATATTTTCTAGGCAGTAGTATAAATTATCATAGCTTTTAAGAAGCTGTGTGGAAACGTTATACCCAGATGAGCATTGGTGGTGCAGGATTAGGGTAACTAACCCACACACGCACACCACAGCACCGGCCTCTGGGCCCCAAACACCAAGGTCTGTCCTGTTGGCGAGAGGGAAGGATTGCCATCGGGGGCAGCAGCAGCAGCTGCAGTCCCACTGTGAGGCAGGTGCCAGCAGCCTTGTTCCTCTGTTGACGCCTCCGGAGACCCAGCCCTGAGCGGGGCTGCCATCGCCGTGAGCCGGCACCATCCTCATCTTCGCTCCGCACTGCTGCAGCTACGGCCCGGAGCCGCCTCCTGCGGACCATGTGCAGCCAGAGGGGTGTGCACACAGCCTGCGCCTGCTGCCTTCTGAGAAAGCCACTCCAGTCATCAGCAGGCGAGGTGCCCCAAAGCTGCCTGCCTAATCCCAGGTAAATCACACGATCAGAGCTCCATAAAGCAGCTCTGATTTTTGCAAGCTACCAGGCACACCCAGCAGCCTATATCAGAAATGGTATTAAAAATATTATGATTTGCAACACATCATGATAAAAACTAATTTCATTTAAAAAACAAAATAGAGGAAAGAGAATGTATACGTTGTATTCTGCAAAGAGCCCCTTACTCTGCAAAGTAATCCATAAAGAACAACAAGCAAAAGTGGCACAAACCTCAATTCTCTGAAACACAAATGCTGGGTGTTTCAGATTTAATTTGGTACTTCAGAAATCATTTCAGGAGCATGACAAAAATGCTAAAAAGAAACGTGACACTTAACATGGGATGGACAGAGCAAAGAGCTGGACTGCAAGTGCAGTATTTGCATCTAGCCAGCCATTTTGAGCTGCTCCAAGCACCCTCTCTTCAACACATTGAGTCAGAGGCAGACAGACAGCGAGCTGTGGTTAATCATTTCCTGTGTGATTAATTTCCAAGCAAAAAAAGAGGAAGGAACAAACAACTGTAGAAATAAAATAGAATTGATAGAACTTAAGGGGAAACAAACACAAAGCTGTCAATTGGCCCTCTATGCAAAAGGACCTAACTTCCAAACCAGTATCGATTTGGTTCTTTCAAAATACATTATTTCTTGCTAATGAAAGAAGGGAAAAAGAAAAAAAGAAATCTGAATTTGAATAAATTGGACTAGGTTACCAAGTATTTTAGTAGGGTAGCCTTCAAAACAGAAAGGACAACTAACTGTAAAAACATTACAAAGTAGATGGAAAATAATTTAAAATCAGTTTCACACAGGCCACAACATTTTTTCAAGAGCTGTTTTTTAACAAAGTACAGAACTATTAAACCATTTTGAGTAAAAATGTTACTGTGATGTCATGAAATTGGTTTGAGTCCCCCTACTCCCACTCTCCTTGGTGGAGCAGTCATTAGTAGGTCTGCATGTCCCACATCCCACCACCGTATCCTCTGGAGGCCAGAGGTGCTGTCTGCATTGGGGGTTGGTGCAAGTGTGTGGCAAGGTGTGAACGGGAGCTTCAGAGGACGCTGAAGACCATGCAATGCCATGCCAGTAAATCCTATCTGAAAAAAATCAGTTTTGTTTTGGTTTTTTTATCTTTTTCTTAAAGTTTCTAAATATGTAGAATCCTATAACTAAATATACAGACAGACAGCTTTAAGCCCCTAAAGAATTCAACAAGGGCACCAAACCAAAGCCAGGACAGCATGAAGCTACCTGAGTATACTGAAGATAAATTTTCCTATAGGGTGAAGAAAGAGTATTCAGGAGACTCTTTGGCCTCAGCTACCCACATATAGAGAAGTGAAAAGCCTGACAGGTGCTAATGTACCCTGATACAAGTTTCAGTTGAGACACAGGGAGGCTGCTGTATAACTACCCTACACTCAGGAGGAACGTCTGGATTTTCCTTCTCCTAACTGGGATAAACCTTTTGAAGTTGAGGAGCTCTGGAGGAAGAAACTGACATCTAAAATGTTACTCTCAGTATTTTGAGGTCCTTTAGAATAGAATCGAATCATTTAAGTTGGAAGAGACCCTCAAGATCATTGAGTCCAACCCTAACCTAACCTAGCTCTAGCACTAAACCATGTCCCTAAGAACCTAATCTTTAACATTGGTCTTTTAAAGATGGTTTCCGGCTAAAACAACACTCCTTTTGGTGCAGGGATTACATGACTTTGTGGCCTGAGAAAGGACATTACAAGGGTATGAAATGCAAATCGTCCTGTCCTGTCCAGAGGAAGCTGTGGTAGCAAAAGGAGGCACTAACATCTCACCCTTAAAACCAGTTGCAGAGAACTGGACAGCCAAAAGGGAGGCCAACAGAGAAGTTACATTGGACACATGAGACTCAGGGAAATTTTGGGGAGCTGCCACTGCCAGAGAGAGGAAGCCAACTTTATTTGGGACTTTTTATGTTTCAGAGAAGCTCTCCATAGTCCCTGAAATGAGTGGTATATTTTTCCACTCAGACCAAAAAATGTCAACCCCTACACAAAATACCACAGTGGAGAAAGCAGCCAGTACAGTGATGCTGGAGAGCTCTTGCCCAGATGCCCAGTCAGAGCTTCCATTCTCTTCCCATGAACGGCCATCTGAGGGGTGACAGATCACAGACGTCACTCACAAGCACATGTGTAAAGCGGATGAAGTGTATGTGGCCCCAAAATAGGACTTAGCCCAACCCAAATGTCACACAGAAGCTGGCAGTAACAGGAAGATCTGCCACAAGGAACTGCACCTTTACAAACGCAGCAGTGACCGACTTGGGGGACGCAACGCCATCCTGCTGCAGTTAGGGGCCAAAAAGGAGAGAAGAGGGAAGCATGAGCCTTGAGGTCTCTGGCAGGAGCACACAGGGTAGTTCTTGGGGAAGAAACACATCAAGCCAGCATCACAGTGAACATTATTTCTGCCCTACATAGGCTGCAGAGAGATTACATATTTTTTTGTCAATAAATTGCAGAGTTTTAATCTTTTACCTCTTACAACAGCGTAACTGAGCTACGTGAAAGGTGCAGGTGCTGGGGGGCCAGTAAGGAGCAGTAAGATAAATAACCACAATAACAAACAAAGCACAAGACTAGTTAGAAAAAAAAGAAGTAAAAAAAGAAAAGAGGTATGATGATGCAGTGAGATACTTTCACGTCTCTGTATGAGTTATCCAGGCACCTGTGTCCTGCCAACCCTCCAGTATCTCCCTCTTCCTCCAGCCCTCATGCTCACCTCCCTATCCCCAAGCACCCAGCCAAGCGCAGGGACTCTGCGGGCAGCACTGACTGCAGCTCACACCGGGCAATTCCCCAGAGTCTTTAAACCTCCTGAACACTTTTGAGCTACTCGTCACCATCACAGGAAGGAGGTTACTGTGGGGTGTCAGTGACAAGCGAGCTATCAGGCCACTGAGCACACAACCGTGGGGCGCCAAGAGCGGTAACAGCCAGATGCACTCATGGTCCACAACAAGTTGCATCCAGCAAACCTCATCTGTCAAAGGCGACCAGGAGTTACATGGCAAAAATCCAGCAGTGCAGCATCCATGGAAAATTACAGCTAAAAAATAGGCTGCTATGGTGTCAGAATGTTGTTTTAATCCAAGTATTTTAAAAAGTTTTTTCCTTTTCAGTGACATGTTTTTCAAGATATGCAGAGGATCATAGGCAATGGCTAGTGTTGGAGGACTGCCCCCAGTCACCAATATAGTCACTACTTGGAAGAAGCAGCAAAACTTTTAGTCAGTTTAAGTGTTTGGATGTTGACTTGAGAAAAGCTGATAACGTAAGAGCAAATACACTACACCAGAAAGTATCTCTCTGACTTAGTGAAACCAGAAATTGCTTCTATCCAATCCATGCTCCCATAATTTACTTCAGCCAGTGCTTTCAGAAGAGATGTAAAGAAATATACCGGTTTGCTCAGACTCCTAGAGTTGGCTCACACCCCTGCCATTAGTGACCCTGCCCCGGGGAGTGGGACCTCAGCCCTGCGAACAGCGCCTGGAGCAGAGCCCCAGCACCCGGCACCATGGGGAGCCTCGCCGGTGCCTTGAAACAAGCGTGTGCACGTCATTCCTCAGCAGGAGGTTGGGGCCAAACACAGCAGATAAATTTACAGTTACTGGGCTGTATCCCAGCCCACAGGACAGGAGGACACAACTTGAGGCATTGCAACCTCCTACAGCTCCCTCCCCAGCCCTGCCTCCCTGCCAAAAACTAAAAAGCCCTTCCCTGAACCCCTCCACAAAAAAGCTCTACAGCAAACAGCTTCACCCTCTCTCCAAAGCAGAAGTGATGGTTAAGGAGCAAGCTGTTTGTGCCTGAGCTCTTACTTCAGCCATCCAGAGCACAGCTGCCTGCAGCGTTTCACCACCAACCATCCAAGGCAGCCTTTAGTCAACCCAAATGTTTGAAATGACACACAAGCTGTGTTATCCCTGGCATGCTGCCCAATGCAGCTAGCCAGGGATTCACCCAGACCGGAGACGACCTCAGCACACAGCCCTGTGTGAGAGAGACCCTTGTTGCAGCCCTCCGGTGAGGCTGCAGGGAACACTTCTCCACACAGGGACAGCATTCCTGGGGGAACAAGGACCTGATGTCTCTCTCCACCTTATTCCCTTGCCTGTTCCTCCTTGTGAACATTTAATGTTCACTAAATACTGTTCCTAATACAAAGCCCAAGAGCTTCTCTCTGATGAGGCGGATTTTTCCAGTGCCTCATTACTACAGAGGTGATCACTCAGCATCATGTGGCTGTTCAGCAGCACGCGTTTTGCTGCACGGCTTTCTCCACAAAACTTGAGCTGTCTTAAGCTCTAGAAGCCGTTGGTAGGGTGAACAGGCTAGTTCAGAAATTAAGGATTTCTGCATATTGCCTCCAGCTTACTCAGCCCTAAATCAGGAGAAAAAAAAAAAATGTGCACTGCATTAAGTTGGAAAAAGCCCTGAAGATCCTGAAGAGCAGGACACTTCCCACCAGCTTGTCCTCACACCGTGGCACCCCTCAGCTCCCCAGTGGGACAGCATGATTCCTGGCCTGCAGCTGGCAATTCTGCCATTCTAATCAAATGGATAGAAGTCTACAGGTTTTTTTTTTCCCCTTCTCTCCACTGTTTTATGGCATAGCAGGCCAAAAAGTATCAGAAATTAGTCTGAACGTTTTTCTTGGACACTTGAGCTGTTACAACTTTCAGCCAGCGTGAAAAGAAGTCATAGGATCCAAACTTGGTGAGTGAGCCCTGGGATTTTGCTGGTGGACTTCTGCTGCCCACAGCTGCCCACCAGTGAGCCGTGGATCCGTGTCACAGCAGTGGTGGCAAGGAGAGGGGCTTCTCTCTGCAGATCCTGATGCCAGGATGAAAAGAGCCTGTTTGGAGCCACAGGTTACACTGTGGAAACTCTGAGACACCTCACGCTGCATCCTCTCGATGCCCAGGGCGCCAAATCAACAATGTTGTGACCTATGTAACGTCTTCGTTCACTTTTGTCTTCTGACCAACAGAATGACATGATGCTGCAGTTAAAAGCACTTTACTGTTATGAAGGCATACAAAAAAGGACCAAGGATCTCGCACAGTCAGATTATTTTACTACTTAATTGATGTAGGATTAAAATTCAATCAGCTTCAGCATTCAAATAGGCTTTTTTAACATAAATTGTTTTCTTCATCACAATCAACTACGTCTTACTAAACCTGCAGTGAACTATGTCTGTTCTACCAAAACTAGCATCTATAAAATAATATTAAAATAGCGACTACCTCTACAGGGGAAATCTGAGGCATATAACAGCCAGGCATGTGGAATTAATTTAAAGCACCATTTTCCAATTCCTTTCTCTTGTAAATATTGCAATATTCCTATAAGAATTTTGAAAAACTACAGTTCACAAAGATTAGTTCAGATTTCACATCAAAAGCCCAAACAAAAAGTTAAGTGGCCTGTGCAGTCAGCAGGGAAAGAGTAACTACATGAGCAAGAGTGCATTAGAGTTTTTACAGCCCAGGTGTTGACATGAATTAAAGAGTAACTTGAATACCTGTCATTAGAGGAGCAATCAAAGAGTGATCTGCACAGAGTGTGGGAAAAACAAAACAAAACCCAGCCCCAGATCTGCAAAATGTAATGTAGCCTGCTCCTCCAAAGACAGTTCAGAAAATCAAATACCACCTCAGAGCCAGGTTACCATCAATAAAAGCCTCTGTTCAGTGCGGCAAGCCCCATAAATCAGTTTCGTGACAGACAGGCAACCAGGTCTGGTAGAGATTTTAATTAAAATTTTCCATTCCAAAAGTTAATATTGGAGTATTTGAGGCTGTAAAGTGATCAGACTTCAAACCTCCACTAATATGGGGGGAGATGGAGAGTCTGATTTTAGTCTCATTAGAGTTCCCAGAAAGGCTCAGGCCAGTTTTCTGAGGGGGCTGGATGAGACCCTTATGACTTTCCTGAAAGTGCTTGAATTATCTGGGATCATCAGACTTAAAGATTAAGATGAGTGCATCCCACAAAGTCCCTTGATGTTCTCCACTGTGCACACATTTGTGCTGTAGCTTGAGGTTAGTCATTATACCAGAACATTCGTGAGGCAATGAATCATATTTGCACATAAGTAACAAACTTGAGGAATGTCAGAGTCAGCAATCAAGGTTGGCGTTGGCTCCCACGATGCTGTCCTGTGGATGCAGAAGGCTGGTGGAGCATGGACGCAGCCATGGTCGGCACAGAGATGCCATCGGTTGTGTTCAGCACTGCTGGCATCTCGCTTCATGAGCTTGGGGAGAGCAACCAGTGAGATGTGTTGTCATCTGTCTCAAAAGACCATGACCTACTGAAAAACTCCCCCTAACTTTCCCTCTGTGCCCTGCTCACAGACCACAAACTGAACAGAAACTCACGTCAGACCTTACAAACTGAGTAGACACTAAATGAGGACTCACTCCGCATATGACTTGTATTCCCTTAGTTCACAAACCTTTGCTGGCCTCTGATGCAAAAAGTTCTACAATAGCATTTGATCTGCCATTTATTTCAACATCATGGCCAGGTGAAGTTAAGGTCTTTGTAGACTCTGCTGGGATGTTATAAAACAATTACTTTTTTATAATTCATATGCCAAAAGGAATTAATGCAAATTTGCAAATAAAGCAATGGAAAATTTTCAGCTTGCTGAGGTGTAAATGTATATACACAAAATATATAATTACTTTGCACACTTAAGAGTTTTTGGTAGTTACTATGATTGGCATTTTATCATAGATCCTCCTCTGAGAATAGCTACAAAAAGAAACTCTCTTTTACATAATTTACATGATAACTAGCTTACGGTAATTAAAAATGAATATCACTTTCAAAGCCCGAAAACCCTGATGTATGTGAAGCTGGGCAATGCGTGCTGGACAGCTGCACACGGGGCGAGCTGCACGACAAAGTGTCCATTGGCACAAGGAACTGAAGCAACGCGCAGCGCCTGCACTCGCTCGCCCGGCAGTGAGCCCCTGCCCGCCACGCTGCTCCCTCTGCCTCTCAAAGCTTTCACGCAGCCTGCTACGGTTTCAGTAATTATTTTTAAAGGTTCTCGGCAATATAAAGCCAAATCTGCAGAAGAGATTTTAAAATCAGGACGGAAATAATGAAGAGGTTGGAAAAGCAGAGGCAAAAAGTGATCTGAAACAAACAGAAGGTGTGCTTTAGCAAACACCCCCCTTCCCAAAAATACACGACTTCAATCACCCCCTCTTCATGCTGGAGCCAACCTTAGCTCACCCCAAACTACTGAGATACTGTGGCCAAAGGGTGATCATATTTTCAAAAGGGTTTACAAAACTATGGAAGCTGTGTCCAAAGCAATAAAAAAAAACCCCAAACCCAAGGTGAATTAAGGATAAGAGATTCATTGTAACCTTAAATACCCTACTGTACATATTTTGGGTTGAAACTGATTAATTCAAAAACAGAGAAAAACAACAGTGTTACTGAAAACAATTATTTCACATGGGAGTTTACACGATCACCTAATACCCTTACAGTACTGGCAAATGATGTCTCATTCTAATCCATATACAAACAAGTCCAAAATGTTATGTTCCTGCACCACAAGATTATTTGCACAGTTGCAATCCAGGACACTTCTCCTGCAACTTCAGAAAAATAGAGGAAGCAATACATTATTGCTATTAAAAATTGTCCAAAAAGACAACCCAAAAACTATCTTTAGATGGGCTGTACAAAACTAACAGATCAGATAACCATTAAATAAACCAGACTGAAGGCTGCCATTGTCACTATATTGTTTGGTTCTTTGTATCATATATAAAATATTCTAAACCAGACTTTTTTTTTTCCTGTTTTAAAAACCATAGATTTTATAACATACCCATATTAGCTGTCTTAATTCACTGCCTTCATTACTACAGCAAGAAAAGCTTTGTTTTAAAAGTCTGCCTTTTAATACAAGTAAAAAAAAAGTATCAGCTGTCCTTAGCTGATAAGAACTGCTATAGTTTTATGTCAGAGGAAGATCTGGTCCCAAAGGAGTAATGTGAATCCTAAGTGACGAGGGCTGCCCGTTGAAGCTCCGGGGCTGAAGCGGACCACCAGCAGGGAAGATGCAGAATTGCCTTTTCCTCTTGCAATGCTGAACCCCTGAATGCAACACATGGCTCATTCTGAGCTGGCCAGCAATTCCTGCCTCCAGACCAGTTACTGGTCAAAACTGCCTGCTACCAAATGGGAATACATATAGAAACCTGCAGAGGATCTGCTCCAGGTTTGCTTCTTGGGAAGAGCAGCTCCAGAGCAAATCAGTGGTTTGGTGGCCAGCCTGCAGAAGGTCCCTCCAAGCCACGGACCAACCAGAGGGATGGGTGGAGGAACAAGGCAGGAGGGTGCTTGGAGACACTCTCACTCTTTGGCCAGCACAGAGATGAGCTCCAGATCAGCCCTGTGAATTGAAACCATGTGAGGGAGGCGGGACTGCTGAACTAGTGTTTAGAGAGGTCCCCAGGCAAGGAGCCCAACATCCTGGTGGCTGCCACCTCAGACTTCCACTCAGGGCTGGAGCGGTGGAAGGACAGACCTGAAATTCTCCCTTTTCTGTTTGGATTTAGTTGGCTCTTTGTGAAGCAGTAAAAATCTAACCCATCATGCACCAAATACCTCTCCATGTGTAACAGGACAGACCTCAGCCTTCAGCATCTGAGTTTGCATGTGTGCAAGGCAACCGCAGTGCTCACGGACTGTTCCTATCACTGACAATTTCCATCTGGGACAATCTGGAAAACATCCGCAGTAATACAAGGATGAATTTTTATGTTAAGTATTTCCAATGCTGCATTTTGGCAAGAAAAAAATGTCAAAAGCCACTTGGAAAAGAAAGGTACAGCTAAGAGCCTTCTCAATTATTTCATAAATAAGATGCCAAAGAATAAAATCCAGGCAATACTAATAGTCTTTGTACCCATACTACTATAAGCTAAACAAAGATCAGAGTATTGATCAGCCACAATTGCATTTTATTTTATTCTATTTCCTAGAGTATTACGAAATATAGATGAGATAACATTGAAACAGAGGGTGCAGATTTTACATTTGGCACTTCAACTGAAAACTCAGCCTTGATGTTTGGATTATGAAATTTGCACATATACATCTGAGTGCACAGTACACATCTGCAGCAGATGATGTTGATTTAAATATCCACAGTGAGGGCACACACTTAAACTGTCCATACTTAATATAAGGTTTTCATTGTCCAGTTGAAAGCCCTATAATTAAATATATTTTTTTAAGATTTACTATATGAAATATCCTTCATCATTTATCTTGGCAATAATCTAATAGACGGCAAGGCAAAAGTTCTGTTTTGCATCAGTTTGTGGTTCTTTTAGGCTCCAAGCAATTCTAATGTTATATTAAAGACTAACTCACTCTAGGAATTAAGATACCGGTTCGTCCTGGAGAGGCATTAAAACCTCTGTGTAGGCTGGTATGCTACCAGATTTAATAATGTGGTTTTGAGGAAAAAACAAACACAAACTAGAGAGAAGTGGGAAACTAATTTCATGTCCTGTCAAAATTTAAGACAAGGAGATATTTCTATCTCAATCATGATTGTTTTTTAAACTTGATTTTAAAAAATTCAAGTTTATAAAATTTGAAATTTTATGGTTTTTGTTCTTAGAAGCCCAAAGTTCAGCAGCGCCTACATTTGCTTTAAGTATTTTAAGTTTATTTTAAAAGATTATTTTAGAACTTCCTAATTTCTGATATTTAAATCCTGTACCCAATTTACCTTCCATCTCAGGAAAGGAAAATAAGGGTTTTGATAAACTGATGGGTTTAATTAGAAAAGCTTTTCAACAAAAATGTCTTGCAAAGCTATAACTACGATCATTAACTTTGATATCCAAACAGAATTCTATTTTACAACTCAGGCACCAAACCCCACTGCTAGAGGCTCACGTTTCCACAGTTTCACTGCTGTGTGGACACGGCGCTGCTGAGCCAGCACAGGCTCTCTGAGTCCTGACTGCCCGAGCTGATTGTCACCCTGTCCCAGGAGGGATCCAGGGTGAGCTGGTGGCACCAGAGCCAACACCAGGAGGACACAGATGCAGACAAGGGGGCCCAAAGCCCTGTAGTGGGGACTAGTTTAAAGCATGGCACGAATAAAACCAAAAGCAACCAAGGACAACAAAGCAAAAACACTCCCCTGCTTTCCTCCACGTCTCCAATTACAAAAGTCTTTGCTCCAGTTTATTTCTCTTTGGAAAGAACTTTTTACAGCTGCACATGGCAAGTACTTCGCTAGCAAGTGAAGAAGAGAAGCTGGAAAGAATGTTTATTCATGGATTCTGCCAAAAAAATGGGCAGGGCAAAGTCTAACGTGGTTTAGCAGCAAGAACTGCAGATCTTCCCCTGCAAAAAGAGGTGGCGTGTCCTGCACTGCGCTCCTGACCAGGGAAACCACAGCTGCACCACCCAGGCCAGCTGCCCAGGCTGGACCCTCCCAAAATCTGCAGCACACCCCTGCTTTCTATTTGTGGAGCTGGTCAAGTCTACACACACAGAAAAAGAGCATTTTCCCAAGTCACTGTTAACTAAAAGATATTACATTCAGACATCTGCATTTTAGTTATTTATCTCTCCAACCACTTTCCATGACCTTTGAAAACCAAGTGTTGCTGTGTAGCGAGTGTAGTCAAAGGCCACGTGTCATGTGCGTGGCTGCCCTGGAGGACACAGGTTTACCAGGGTGCTCAGGGGACTGTAGTGACATCACACATGAGGTCATATCTAGCTGACTGCATAGGTCGTCTCCATCCTCAGTCAGACTTGGCAGGCACACCACGCAGGTGAACGCGCTAGCGGACAAGCCAACATCTTGCCTGAACTGGGTGCGAGCTGCAAGCCATAGCTCGAGGAGAGACAAGGTCCCCTGGGGAGCTGCCCTGGGACTGGCAGCAGCTTCTGGTTCCTGACAGGTTTTTGGAAGGGGTGCCCAGCCAGCATGGCACCTCCCTGTTAGCTGGCAGCTCCAAGACAGCCTGCTCCACAGGGAGCTGCTGAGTTTGGAGGTAATTCACCTTCATGCAACACAGCAGGTCTAGCCAAGGTCCCGCTGGTATTGTGAATGCAGCTTTTTGCATAAAAAGTAGTAGTTTGGTGCTGTTTAACATTAAAAAAAAAAAGTATGTATGGAATGCCACTGCCATGAAAAATATATACCCACAAAACCAAAAGCAGCCACATACCATCATTCAACACTTGCATTTCCTCTTTAGAACATACTTCACTGGACAGTCTTCTTACTCCACAGGACTGCTCAAATTCATCCTCACTAATGCCAATCCACCAAAAGCTCAGAGAAGAAAACAAATCAAGCACTGCAGGCTGGAATGCTCAGTGCAGGTGCCCTGGAACAGCAGGTATTGGAGGGTGGCAGCCAATTTCTCCTTGAATTTCTTTGTAATAAGAGTGGTTGTCACAGTTGTTAAGCCCTAGCTAAAGTTAGCATCACATCTGAATCTGGTAATATATGGCTGAAACCCTGATCAAACTGGCTGAACGGTTTGGCCAGCTTACATGGGCAAAACCAAACTGGGTTTATTTTAAGGAAGTTTGAAGACTAAGTTTAGCATACCCCAGACTGAAATACGACTACTGATGTCTCTGCTTTCAAAACCAGAACTGGTAATTAAACAGAGAGATAAGAACAACTTCAAATCTGAGGCCACAAGCTTTCAGAGAAAAAGACTCCTTTTTCTGATTCTGGAAAGCTGTTGTATCTGGATCAAACCCACAGCTGAAAGGAAGCTTTGCATTGCTTTTATCAGGTCATAAGACATTATTACTCTCACAATGCCAACCTTCTCTCTCCAACTGCAGTCCTGCCAACTGGCAGCCTTCAAACAAGTGCTACTGCAAGGACGGCTGTTTCCTCCTGTACCTGTCCATGTCCCCAGCAGCGGGCTGGCTCCGAGCGCTGGGATGCAGGTGGGGTGGTCCAGGCACCACTGCGCAGAGAACCAGCTGCTGCGCAGGCAGGGCACCGCAGCGCCTGGGCTGCTGCTTGAGCAAACCCTGAGCTCTGCAGGCAGACGCTGCTCCGGGCGAGCCCTGATCCATCCGAACTGGCTATTAGTTCAGTGCAGACTGAACTGGTTTTGCATGGCCTGTGGGAATGTGCAGTTTGCCATTAGTACCAGAGTTTTGAGGTCCATGATAAAAAATGAGCTGTTTTCTGTCTTCCCACAACTGTTCGCCTAAGACGGCAGCACTGCCTGCCTTTTCAGGTCTCCCTCTCATGCTGGGAGCAGACCTGGTAGTTACCCTGCCAGCTGCTAGTCATAACAACTCAGTACTTTCCCACAGTGCACAGTATAATGCACTCAATTTTACCTGTTGACTCCCAAATAGAAGAGCAAAATCTCCTCAGGAAACTCAGGAACAGCATGTCAACTATGTGATATACTGTACCATACATATGGAAGTGTTTATTGTTTTAAAAATAACTATTCAGCTTTCATCAATAACCAGAAAAATTTAAAGTCACTGTCTACAAGGAGAATGAAATACAGAACGACAGACAGCAGGGCTGGAAGAGGGCACTTACCCTTCCCCTGAGTCACTATCAATGATATCATTCCTAGCAGGTATTTATCTCTTCTCTCTCTAAAAATCTCCAGTGATGGAAGTTCTGCAATATCCCTCAGTCATCTGCTTCATTAGCGTCACAGCTAATGCAGTTTTTCCCAGTACCTAATCTAAACCTCCTTTGCTGTGATTTCATTAGCTATTTCTCACCCTATTTACAACTGATGCGCAGAATAATTTATTCCTTTCCTCTTCGTGGCGATTTGAAAACCGCTTACATGCCTCTGATCTTCTCATCTTTAGTCTAAGCAATCATATTTCCTCCAGTCTTTCCTCACAGGCTGTAATCATTCCATCTCTCATCATTACTGCTGTTCCTGGGACATTTCATAATCCCACATCATATTTGAAATGGGTGAGGGTGACACAATTCACCATCTTTATATCTCAGTATTGCATTCCGTATTCTTTTGCAGCATCCAAAATACTAATTTGAATTAAAACATAAATGTCAATTTAAAAATACTCATATTTACCCTGTATGCGAGTCTCCTTCCTTCAAACAGCCACCCTTTCTAACCCAGACCACCCAAATAGGTGTGATTGGCTGCTGATCACACAGTAGTACCATCTTTTTTTGTCCTCTGATGTGCAGTAACTCTCCAAATATTAGGCTTTGCACCACTCCCCATCCTGGCAGCAGTTTCTCATGCTTGATATAAGTTGTGGAGCCACGAATGAAGCAAGATGTTTGTCTGTTCCTAGGACTAACTCTTCCCTCTCATATTTCCCAAGCCTGGCACCCAGATTTCTCCAGACTCTGGTTTCTAAAGCAAGCGCACTGCTGAAACTACACCAAAGCACCAACCCACATGGATCAGCAATAGATCCTATCAAGAAAAAGCCCGGAATGGTTTTGTGCTTGTGTGTCCAAAGAATCAAAATCCCAAGTGTCTCTGAGAGCCTCCCAGCATCAGTTTCTACCTGGCTCACTAATCACAAAGAAACCACAGTTAGGGTTTACAACACAGCGCATTTACAATAGGAAATAATATCTGATCTGCTGGACTGCATCAGCTCTAGGTCAGCATATTGCAGCCTATCTACAGCACCTGCTGTCTGCTGCAACAATTAAAAAAAAAAAAGTAAACTTGCTGTTACTTCTTTCTGTCTGATTTGCTAGAGGTCTCCATGGACCTTTTCATACCATTACTGTTCATTAGCATCCAACTCTGAATATTGCAACCTTCACTGTGTAGTTTTCAAGTGTAATGTAATTTGCTCTAAGCCAGGACAACTATGAATTCACAGTACCTGGTCAAATCATATCTCAGGTCTCCTCACTGTCATGTGACATCTTAAATCCCTCCACTGTTAGTGCTGTGCTACTAGAATGAAAAAACAAACAAACAAACCACCCAACACTGCATGTGTTAAACACTTGTGGATTTGGCAGAAAATTTGCCATAACCCAAGGCACCTAAAACTGACATCAGAAAAGGTGTGATACATCAGAGCATGTCAGTAACACAGCGTTGCCATTAACCCTGTCCTGGAGAAAAACGACTCTTATATTGCCACACTGCACATCAGGACATGAGACGGCTCTGTGACTCCTGGTTGTGACAGGCCAGGGCTGACAGATGCCGGAGATGCGTCCCCGCACTGCTGCTCACACAGTGATTTCCCCCCACTCCCATCCCTCTCTGGGCATCAACCCCACAGGCTCTGTACCTCCTCACCAGCAGGAGAAATGCTCGCACAGAATAGGAGGCCTGGCAAATCCAGTCCAGAAAAGACTTGCTGAAGTCAATTAGATCTCAGTAACATTTTCCAGGTTGCACATTCCTGCAAGGAAGAAAAAATAAATAAATTAATTGTGAAACCAAAATGTTGAGGACCACAGAGCCTGGGTACATATTATGCATCTCCTTGCACATGTAGAAATTCTGCATGAGAAACTGGCAGCATGTAAAGAGGGGCCCGCCTTCACCTAAACAAGAATTAGAACAGGAAGATACACTGACTGTGCTCTCCATATCAATCCCTGTGGCCAAAAGGCCCAATTTGTAATCAAACAAATTTAAGATAATTCCCCCTGACTTCAGCATAGCATAATAAAAGCCAATATAAATGGTGGAATGAAAGCGGAAAAGCCTAAAGCCATGTGTGGATGGATCTGGCAGTAGGACTGAACTGAATTATCCACTGCAACAGTTGCTCATCTTGAAAGAGCCACAGTTCACCAAAGAACTTTGTAACAGAAGGTTTCTATAGTTCAGGCTAGAGAAAAATGCATGCAAAAACTGAAACAAATCAACTAAACAAAATAAAACTGACCTCCTTCAACCTCTAGAAGCTTTAAACAGGCAATTATAGAAATTATTTGCAGAACTTGCATTTGGAGGGGGAGTGGAGGGGTGGGAGGAAGGGGGAAGGAATGGCCAGCAAGCTGTGACAGAGACATGCTGCAAATAACATCCCAGCAAAAGATATCCTTGTCCATTTGATAATGGATTAATATTAAAAGAACAAAATATCTTTCATAATCAAGTCAATTTAAAATAAAATATAAGAACAGTAGCCATTTGGCATTTTATGGATTTATTTCTACTTGGAGATCAAAGCCTCGAGACTCCAGTCCCTGCCTAGTATGAAACCTTCACACACACTATGTGGGGAAATAGGACCCACGAGGGATCCTGCTGCAACTGCTCTGGAGCTGGCCCGTGCGCTTCATGTTTGCATGAGTTGGTGTCGCACATCTTTGCTCCTGGTTATTCCCTTGCAGAGCGTAGGACAATCCTGTGCTCTGGATCCAAGTGCACGGCGGACACAGTCAGGAGAACACTGCAGCTGAGTAACTTCTGGGGAGTAAAACCGGCCAGTGATTAAAGTGGCATTCTGAGTGATTTTTTCCATTCGTTTGCAGAATTAAAGATACCTTACAGTCGCTTTCACCTAACTTTTAAGTTCTCTCAACCTTACAAATTTTTATACTAATACTATCCAAGGGACAGAAAACAAAATAAATAATTTTTTAAAAAGCATACGGAAAAATTATTTTTTGTTCTATAGATGCTACAAATATGTGCAAACACATACACGTGTTCTCCTTTCCTTCCAAAGTTCAGTAAACCAGATTTTTTTCTTTTTTCCTGAGTACAGGATTTGTCTCCATCTGGTTCCATTTTCTACTAATTTCTTTTTTTGGTTTCCTTCTCTCTCATTCCAATTCATATTTATTTCCCTTTGTTTAGTCTGTACTCTTCATTCCCTTTCCTCTTTTTGCAGATTTCCTTTTTAATTTGCTAGGGAAAGAAACATTCTTTCCCTGGTTTTCATAATGCAAGCTGGTAGAACAGGCCCATTCAGAAACTCCCCCTCTCCTACACCCTCTCCTGCTCTTCCCCTCCTCTCTCAGTCCTGGCTGGCTGTGCTCGCTCCTAGTAGCAAAGTGTCAGGCTTTATTTATTTAGGAAAGTGTGTCAGTTTATTTTTTAATTCAATTTCAAATACCTAGCACAAACCACTGTGTGGAGGCTCAAATGTATTATTTACGAGCTACTATATTTATCTTAAAACAACTCCTAATCTATTTGAGATGAGCCGCTATAAGGCAGGATTAAGCTGAAATGAAAATGTCTGCAGTGGGATTTTACTAAATTGCTTTTAAATCACATTCTTAGTTAAACAGAGTTGAGTTTCCCAGTGTTCTGGTGAAGGCTATAAACCCCAATAAAGCAGAAAGGCTCTCTTTGCAAAACTTGCCAGTTTTACAGCAGAGAATCCCAGCTAAGGCCAAAGCCTTCTGCATGTGAAACTCCAAAGCACAACATCTGAGAGCAAGCTTTGCAAGGCTGCAGACAATGAGAGCTGCAGAGCTGTAAACTGACAAAATGAGGGCCCTGGTATTTCCAAATTGCTGAGACCCCCAGTGCCCGCGGCAGAGCCAGAGCCAGTGTCTGCTCCACTGGCCAGAGGAGGTAAGGATTTGTCTGCTCACGCAGCCTGGTCCTTCCTAAGCCACTGCGTTCATTTTATGCACATCTTATTAAGCTGAGATCAGGATGAATGCACTGGGTGACGTGAGGAAGGCAAAATAGCAGTGCAACTTGGTCTGTTTTTCTACACATTCAGGGAAATGTTTTTTAAAAGATTTGTGAAGTATAGGCAGTTTTAGGAATACTTGCCTGACACTCAAATCTCTGATTCTAATCTCTGGCACGCCCTTAGTACAGCATCTGTCACATCCAACAGCTGCATTTCATGCTGGATCACTCCTGCTGTCCGAGCCCTGCGCTGCATGAGCTGTGGCCTTGCCGGTGAGCCAGGGAGTCCCTGCATGCAGGGAGCACGTCTGCCACCCCCTGCGCACGCCCAGCACCACGTGCGCCCCGGGAGGGCATTCAGTTTTATTTCAGGTTCTGTAAAGCACTGCTACTATAGTCTACATTTTATCATCCTGAAGTTTATTTTCTTTTTAACTTTGACTTTTCATTCAAAGTTCTTAATTAATGTCTGGTAATATTTAAAAATAATGCGTTGGGTTTTTTTTGTGTAGGACTATAAAACATACATCCCATTGAACAGCCTCCATCTGAGAGCTCCAAGATCTCAAGCACCAAACTGGTGCCATTTTACTCCTGATATGGCACATTCCCAAGGCAAAACCCTCCAGCACAGAAAAGCTGGGATAGAATTCCTCAACAGAAATCACCAGGAATAAGAGAAAACCTTAACAAGAGACTATACCAACAAAACCAAACAGAACAGCTATATATTCGGTTCAGCCAAAGCAAACAAAGTGAAGTTCCCACTACGGTCAGTAGGTTTAACCTATGCTTGGGAAAGCACTTTCTGGTATTTATTAACACTGAGCATTTCTATTAAAAAGCCAGACCTTTTGCTTGTTATACAGAAGTCTTAACAAGACGGAGATTTCATTCACACTTCAAAGGTGGCTCAGGTCCATGCTGCTGCTGTACAGCAAGGCAGGCTCCAGGCTTCTCACAAACCGGGCTAACTCACACAACAGCTTCCTATTTTTGTCCTGCAAGGTCCTACTCTGAAAGCCCACGTTGCTTGCTCCCTGCTAACACAAGTGCCATACAGACCACTTCTTATCCACCTCCATCCAAAATGCATGAAAATTTGTACACAGAACTGCTGAAGTACAGTTAAAGAGGCATTTTAAGAGGACTAACCTGTGCTATTTGAATCTGTCGGAGGTCACCCGATTCTGAACTTCCCCAGCAGCTTCAATCTCGTTTCCTGTAGAGTGGCATGTGACACCAGACTTCCTCACCGCACCTTGCATGACTCGCTTCGCTCACTTTTTAAAACAATTAAGAAACTCACTGTCCCTTACAGCATGTTTAAGAGCTTTCTGCTCTCATGTTGAGCCACTGACATTTCTGCATAGCCAAGGAGTCCTCCTCTATTGCCTCCTGAGTCACCCCAGGACTCAATGGACCTTTTTGTACTATTTCTTTGTATTAATACCAAACGCTGAATATGAGTCTGTTACAGTATGCTCAGTCCCCCCACCCTGCTCCTTCTTTTAAAGAAGAAACAATGCAACAGTGGAGAATGCAATTATGCTGCAGGAGTAGGAAATTTCACTTCAAGGATATTTATCAGATTTTCAGAGTGATAATGAATGGATTTATTCAAACAGATGCAGCTATCTAAAATTTTCAGAAATATTTTTCATTTGAACATGGCAAACAGCTTTCACAGGAGTTTGAGTCCTATGAAAAATAGGTTATGACTTCAGAACAGTAGAGGTTCTCTTCTCAGTTGTATTATAGCAGTGTGCATCCATATATTGCCATTCAGTGACTGGACAAACAGGCCCAAACACATGTCTCAAAAGGAAAGACAGTCAATTCCTGCATTAGAGGAGTATGATTACAGGATTAGTCAAAAGGTGGTGCTTTAGCAGATTTTTTTTTTAAAAGGCACATGAATTTTGGAAAGGCAATCTAATAGTAAGTGCTACCAACACCAGAAGTGCTGACACAGCCTAGACAAAGTTTGAAGACCTGCCTAGTCAGAGGAGAAGCAGAATGGTCTTACCAGCAAGGAGATACTGCTCTGCTGAATGATGCTCCTTGTTGAGCATGTTAAGGACCCTTCAATTAGGCTAATGGACAGATGGAGATCAATTAAATGTCTCTATTTAGTGAGAGCTAAAATAACAACAGCCAATGCCTGTGGCACTGATCAGCCTGGCAAAGGCTGAGTGAGAGCAGAGGGGTTACACAGCCTGAGGGGTTCCCTTGGAGACTGATTGCAAACACATGTGCTAGGGCACTGATTGGACTTAGCTGCACTTAAGTGTGGGTGTGAAGAACCTGAAAGCAGGAAAAGAGTGAACAAACAGTGATGTTGCACAATTGGGGTGCAAAGCTTTCAGCAACAACACTCCTTTATGGCTGTCCTCCCATGGCTATTCATTTCTCTCACCATGTCCCACAGCTCTCTCAGGTGTGTTGGCACAGTGGTTCCACATCCCATGCCATGGACTATATTGAGGAACTGATCTAGTGTTCAAAAGTTGATCAGTGGTGGTTTTTTTGTTCATTTGTTTGTTTTTTTTGGTTTGTGTGGGGTTTTTTTTGGTGTTTTTGTTTGGTTTTGTTTGGTTTTTTTTTGAGGGGGGGGGAGTGGGGAAGGGAGTGTTTGGTTTTTTTTCCTGCTCACTCTCAGACAGCAGGGGACAACTCCTGGCACAAAGCTTGCTGTGTGTGCTGCTACCCAGGCTGTAATACAAAAACACAGCTTACAGCAAGAGGCCCAGAGCAAACCAACAGGACCTTATTCTTTGGCCATTGCTTGATGCATTCTATGAAATTTCTATATAAACTAAGAGGTTTCCACTAAAAAGATAATATTTTAAATTAAACTGTGCCAAATAAAGACATCAGTGTTGTGAGCAGCCTCCCAGTGACCACAAGCCAGGGGTGACCTCCCTGTCTGCTGCCTCAGGCCTTCCTCCACCACACACTAGATAACTACTATCAAATGAGCCAAATTAGCTCTGTATTGGGTTTGCATGGCCAGGTTTTGGGAGCAGGGGAGCTACAGGGGTGGCTTTTGTGAGAAGCTGCTAGAAGCTTCCCAGTAGAGCCACTGCCAGCTGGCTCCAAGATGCACCTACTGCTGGCCAAGGCTGAGCCCATCAGCGATGGTGGTAGCACGTGTCGGATAACATTGAAGACGGGGGGAAAAGAGAGAATGTGTTCAACAGCAGTTGCAGCTGGAGAGAGGAGTGAGAATATGTGAGAGAAACAACCCTGCAGATACCAAGGCCAGGGAAGAAGGAGGGTGAGAAGATGCACCAGAGCAGAGGTTCCCCTGCAGTCCGTGGTGCAGCCCATGGTGAGGCTGGCTGTGCCCCTGCAGCCCATGGAGGTCCACAGTGGAGCAGATACCCACCTGCAGCCCATGGAGGACCCCACACCAAAGCAGGTGGATGCCCAAAGGCTGTGACCCCATGGGAAGCCCATGTTGGATCAGGCCTGGCAGGAGCTGTGGCCCCTGCAGAGGGGAGCCCAGGCTGGAGCAGGTTTTCTGGCAGGACTTGTCAGCCTGCGGGGGACCCAGGCTGAAGGACTACACTCCATGGAAGTGACCCAGGCTGGAGCAGTTCATGAAGAACTGCAGCCCATGGGAAGGACTCACATTGGAGAAGTTTGTGGAGGATGGTCTTCCAAGTGAGGAACCCCAGGCTGACGCAAAAGAGTATGAGTATTCTGCTTGAGCAGGAAGGAGCAGTGGAAACGATGTGTGATGAACAGGCCAGGGTCAATCCACCACAAGCTCCAACAATTTTTATTGGTGGGTTAAAGTAATCTGACTGATCCTGCTGGAAATGAAGTGGAAATGGTTTTGAGGATCCCTCCTGCCCACAGCGATGCAGAAGTAGTGATCCCTGGCAAAGAGGCAGTGACAAACAACAGGATTTCACAGAGCAGCACGTGCCTGCTGCCAGGGCTGCCAGCTGCCAAGTTCTGTGCTTATGTAAGAGTAACTGCACAAAGATAATCCTACCTCCTCTGGAAGTTGGCAGACACAACATAAAAAGTTGCTGGATAATGGGACAAGCTCAGGAAAGGACAGGATCTGTTCAGGCTGACAAGGCCAGACCAGCACAAATCTTTCTAATTCAAAAAACTTCAGCAGATAAGTATGGAACAAATCATAACCATCTAATAAAAGATATGAGTATTTTAAGTGTAAAAGTAGAGGATACACACACAAAAGGAAATACATGCATGACTGAATAAAGACTAGTCCATAAAATGGATGCTTTTGCATCAGACTCTTTGGGCGCACAGACGCCTACTTGCGCACACACATCTGCGGTTGTCGCGGGGGTGCCTGTGCAAACACATGTCCGCAGATGCACCTGCTCTGGTTTCGTTTAAAGCTTCGGGCCAAATGGCCAAGGTATTATTTACACTGGAAGCCACACTGGAAGACACTTGAGAGCACTGCAAGACACACACAGCTGAGGGCTTTTCCCCTCGGCAAGCGTGCAGAGATGCGACACGCCGGACCCCGAGGCGCAGGGGTGCTGAGGGGAAGCGGCAGGGTTCAGGAAGCGGCCATGTTTGTTCTCTACACACTGCCTCTTTGTCCTCCCACAGCTGCTCGCCCTGGGGGCCTTAAGGCAGCCTGAATCCCTCACAAAAGACAGGTTATTTCTCTCCATTTTAAGAAAGGACTACACTTACAAAATCACTTTCAATGCGTCAGCCCCCACGTGAAGATCTAGCTGCATATACTAGACCATGCCAGAGCTGTGCTTGGAGCCACTGATGGGGTAAATGTAGTTTTAATCCCCCCCAGATAGTCTGGGTTGTTCAAGATGAGAGGAATTTGTTTGCCCAGCAGGTAACTCACAGCAGTATCCAAGCTGCTTTTAAACTGTGCCCAAGAAAAACAGCCTCCCAGGGTGCTGCTCCAGCTGAGTCCGGAGCGCAGCGGCACCTCGGCATGCCCTTCAGCTGTGTGACACTGGGGGACTGGCCGTGTCCACAGAACCCTCATGCAGCAAGGTTTGCCGAGCCACTGTGGACACCACAGGTTCTGTCAGCTCCGACCACGGACTATTAAGATGTGAAGAGAAACATCTGAAGCCTGATAAATTCTGTCTTCTGTAAACAAACCACTTATTTCCCCATCCTTGTCACAGATGAGGAATCTGTTGACTGGTAACTTCCAGAGGCCTGATGCCTCAACAGGACTTTTGGCAGTAATCTGCTTTTAACTAATGCTCTATCTCACCTTGTATATACACAAGACCAAACCATGTCTCTATCTTTTGAGTGGAAAGCGTATCTGGAGCTCTTCCATATGTACACCTGGGTACCTAGTGGAGACATGTGCTAGTAATGCTGCAGATGGCACAAGTTGTTTCTGAGACCGTAAATTGACTTCCCTTCACTTGCCATGAGATCAAACAGCATTTGATTTATGGATAAAAGACCACCCCGGCAGCAATACTAAGTTGCACAGTGGTCTGACAGATAAGCTACACAGGGATGTTAACAGACACAGCTGCAAAGCTATTTACACAAATAATTTGCTGTCCTGTGCTATGGGGATAAGAAGGCAATTATGGACTGAGGTTTTTGGTTTAGGTTAGAAATGTACACAACCCTGCATCCACACATTTGAGTATACTAGACACAACGATCCAGGCTAACGGACCATGCCGAATCCCAGCATTCAAGCCCATACATACCGCTTGACTTGTAAAAATAGGCCCTGTTTATTCATTATATGGAAACTCACCCCTTTCACTGATACGGCTGAGACTACACACACAGAGAGACTAGTGGATATGGCAGGGACTGTTTTCTGTCTGGTATCTGTCACCAACAAAAATGAAAAATTAACATCTCAGCGACCAGGCAAAACAACCTGTACTGCTCCTGACCTCAAGCAGGCACACCACTCGCGAGTGCAAGAGTGAGCAATTGCATGGAGCTGCTAATATGCAGCTACAAAAAAAACCAAACCTGAAATCTGTTTGCCAAATCACCAGATCCAAGCACTAATATAGAGGTGTTCAAACCGCAAAGCAGGAGCACAGTCAGCAAGAGTTTGTTGAAAGAATTACAACCAGGCATGGAAACTGGGACTTCTCAGTAGCATGTAATCCCTGCTGTTTCCATTTCCTCTTGCTCATTATCGGCACAGACGGGGGCTGAAGATTAGCAAACAGTGGGTGTTTGGGGTGAATTAGAGCATGTGTGATGTAGAGCTAGGTACCCTGGTGGCATCCATGCAACTTCATAGAGAGATGTAAATATTTAATGTTGCCCACTACATTTCTTCAGAACAATGAAATATTAACACATTCCTTGGGGGTGGGCTATTAATATAGATAAAACAGAGTTCATCTTGACCTTCATCCAGGATGTGAACAAAACATGATGGTCAAAATTTTTTTGGCAAATTCCCCCTTTATAGCCACATGTGTTTGGAAGATGAGTTTCCACACTGCTCCAGTCCTGTCTGAAACAGGAAAAAACACAATCTCTGCGACAAAAACCTTCACACAGCTACACGCATATGAGCCAGGAGATTTTCAGCTGTCACCCTTAGTTTTAGCCACAAGTCACCCTTTCAGAGGAGAGCTACGTAAATAAAAGCCATTACTAAGAAAATGTAACACACCTAGAAATGCCTGCAAATTTCTTTACCGGAATGGAAACTGCTGAACTGACAAACCTTGTTCTCCAAAAGTTACTTGTCCTCCCTGCCCCAATAATATAGATATTAACAGACTCCTAAAGAAAAGTCCTTTACTGCACATGTATTATGAAATATATCATAAGATACATTTCTAAAAGGGGAAGTCTATATCTGTATCTCTTGAAGTCTCTTCACATTGTTATACATATTTCAAATAACCATAATTTGTTCTCATGAACCAAAAAAGAACTTCTATTAGCAGGAATGGCACTGGTCATTGCCTGCAATACTTAATTTCACATAAAGCCCCATTTCTTAGTTTGCAGATTTTTCACACAATAAGCTTCAGACATAGTTTCTCTTTGACCTAATCAAAGAACATGGGATTACTTAACAGGTCCACCAACATAAACAATGCGTGCTGTCTTCCCAAAGAGTGTTTTCAACAATTCATGCTCAGTAAAACTTGCCTAGCTGTCTTTCCAGAGCAGTATTTGTTACACCTTGCCAATGGCATATCTAGTCTTCAAGCACCTTTTCAATATATAAGCGTTGTTATGATGGTGATACTAAAAGATAGCTATTATTGAGCAATTTGTCTTCAACTATTAGCTTAAGTCTTAAAGTTTAAAAAGCTTCGGGTATGGACAATACAATGAAGAGTGTTTATATGCTTGCTTACTTCAGTAGAAAGCATCAATTGTTTTGAAAGATCACACTTAAATCTGAGTAATACTTTGTATTAAAAATTTCCATCAGCATTTGTGTATACATACTCATACACGTATGTACAAGTGAAAAAACAAAATCTGCACCATAGAAATCATGACCCACTACAACATCCACACATTTTAAAGTCACAAAACCAATATTCATTGACAAGAGCAATTCTTCAGCTGACACATGCCATACAGTTTCAAGCTATTACTTCTGCTTAGTTTATTTCCCTTTTACACTATTTTCTTACTGGAAACACTGAAAACTTTTGATTAGGTAGAAAATAGAAAGGAAGCTAGCTAGAAGCAGGATAATACAGGCATATATATTGGTATGATTTCACTGGAGACAAGAGCTGTGCACCACTTTGTAGTAGGGGCATCCTGTCCAAAGCTCATTCCCTTTTACTTATTTATTCTGAAAAAAAAAGTCCCAGTCAGTGGGAACTTTAGTCCATTTCTTGCATTCTTCCCTTGGGTGGTATATTCCACATCAGGAATATCTAGATGCCAAATATAGTCACAGATCGGAGCCTGTGTGTATTTGCTGAGTGACT
Source organism: Columba livia (assembly GCF_036013475.1). Taxonomy (NCBI): domain Eukaryota; kingdom Metazoa; phylum Chordata; class Aves; order Columbiformes; family Columbidae; genus Columba; species Columba livia. The sequence goes on from NC_088608.1 coordinate 22,969,153, forward strand.
ATAATAGAAGCAGCTTCTCTGCTGTATAATGGACAAGATCTTTTATTCCTTGCTTAGGTACAAGTGGCAGCAAACCCATACTGACTGGAACTACAACTGAGTAAGGTCAGCAAGATCAGATAATGTGTTTTTCATTAATATTTATTGAAAACAATATTCTCTCAATAATAAATAGAAGGAAGGCTTAGTATATTAATATGTATATCAACTGCATGACACATCTCATTTAGTTATCTATGCAATTACTATGAATTCAGAGAGTTTATTACTATGAATTAGGAGAGCAGTAGTTAAAAAAAGTTACAGTCACAGGGAATTGCAGAGCCCATGAAAACCATCCAGATAACAGCCTTGGAGACTAAAGGTCTCTGTTTCGTTAGACAGCAAAACATTCAGCCCCACTGAGAGATCCTACACTTCACTTGCATGTAAGGGGCAGGTCCATGGGAGACATGCAAGTGACACTGTTCACCCCACTATGCCCAGCGTCGGCCCTGGTCCAGATCACTCATTAGCTACCAGAGAATAGTTTCAAACCCTGTTCACAATCCAACTGCTTCATGATAGCTTTCAGTGTGGAAGCCATCCAATGCCATCTTGAGCAGGAACTTCTGTCTTGCGGCCCTGGGATTACCAACTCATTGCACTTAGACAACACTATACGTGACAGAAAGCAATGTTTAGTCACAGCTCACCTTGCTTACAGATGAACTGCTGATCTAGAAACAGAATGTCCCATATTGCCAGTCATCAAAACCTGGTTTCATCAGCTGCTGAAGCCAAGCAGCTATCAGGAGACTGTACTCACAGTACATAAAGCAACACCTCTAACTCAGAGGGTCTGGGGACACCGTGTTGTCCCCACAGCTAGAGAAATACAAGGAGCTAGGCTTCTGATGCCTTGGCTATGTAAGTTCCAATAAGACAGTTAGGAACCAGCACTCAGGATAAGCCCCCAAATGTGCAGGTTAAGATTGAGTGGAGGCAGTAGTATGATATTCTAGCTCAGACCAACTTGGCATCAGGTCTCCCTTGTTAACAGAAGTCCCAAACAAGAATACAACTGAACTTATGATCATCTCTCTGTATCCCACATTGCATGTGTTTTGTCTCTTCTTTCTCAATACCAAAAAGCCAAGCATTCAGCAGAGAACAGATTAAATTTATAGCTAAGCATATGGTTTATGGCTCTGAGGGTGTTACCTATGCACAACAGAAAACCTTGGCTCTATGTATTTCGAAGAATGGTTGTCTGAAACGTTGCTGCTAACAGGGCTGCAGCAGTGACCTAAGAGAACAACACAGAGGAAGCAGCAGGGGCCTCCTAAAACCCTCCTGCTCAGCCTGAAGAATTACAGCTGCCCCACTGTAAGGATAACAGGGTGGGGGGACAACCACAGTATGGACACCTTAGGGGGGGCAATAAGATTAGTCATGGGCATTCCAGTAGAGCCTATAGTTCCAGTTGGTCTGTCGGCCACATCCCAGCAGAGCCAGCTCATCCCAGCATGGTCCCTCATGGAGGATGAATTGTGAGGAGATGCTCCCCAGCTCCCACCAGCAGTGCCTCTGAGCATCCATCCCCACACACTGCAGGAGTTTAAAGGTGTTTCTTCACCTGCTTCCCTGTTGCTATGTGCTACCAGCGGGGGCTCAGCAACACCAGCTGTGATACAGGCTGTTTATTCCTGCTTGAGGTGTCATGATGTTGATAGTTTGGATTTAAGTAAACTTGGTGACATACTTAACTTTGGGCTTTTTGCTGCAAAATGGGACAACGACTGTTCTAACTTTTAATGCCAAAGTCAGTACCTCACGTCACTATTGGGAACTCCAGCTTTGAAGATCTTTGGTGGTCCATTATTGTACCCCTAAGAACTATTTTTAAAAATCCTTCATTTTATATTTGCCCTTATACCAGACAGGATTCCTTAACAGCAGGGTCCAAGATCCTGCACTGATGCACATTACAGAAAAGGAGAGTAGCACCATGGGTCACATGCTCCGTTGAGAAGTGAAGAAACCAGGGCCTGAACATGCCAGAGTTATATACAGAGAAGTGACAATTTCACTGGACAGAACTGAGGTTTATTGCATCAAATACACCTGCAGATACTCTGGGTTTTTTCCTCCCTGGTACAGTCACATCACAGCAACCCTCCAAAACTTTAGATGGAGGATGTTAAGCACTCTGGAACTCTAAAGCAGAAGAAAGAGGGATCCTACCTTCAGGATGTAATTTCCAAAAATAACCAGCAGTCTCCAGAGACCAGCGGGAGGACCTCCAGAAGCCTAATGGAAAACAGGGTTTTTCCATTGTATTTTCATTTGCTTCTGTCCATACCTCACAGCAGATGGCCTAGAACAAAGGCCTTGAAAGCTGTAAATGCTGTGGTATATACTATATATACTATATACCACGTGGTATGATTACCATAGTTTCCTTAATGCTTCATCAGTCTTGCCCATCAGTGATCGAATGGTGATCACACATATTTGTGAGAAGAATAAAAACTTTCAGTCTAAGCAAAAAAGAGCAGTCATATACCACTCTAAACTACTATAAACTTCATTATTCCTCCTAAGAGGAAACTTTGTTAAGGAACTTTAAAAGTAACACAAACCAAAAGACAACAATGACAGTTCTTTCCCTTGGAAGTAAAAAAAATCCCTCAGTGTTCTCATTTAAGTACTACACATGATGACATCCAACCGGGTTTTACCCTGCAATTCACTCACATTATCAGGGATGTTCTGCTAAACAACTGGCACATTTTAGACGAATAAAGAGGGAACTTGTCCAGTCATCTCAAGCTGTTTGTCAGTTATGGAACACTTCATTTTCTACTTCCCTGTAGCAGCTCAAGTTAATTTGTCTTCCTCTTGACTCCAGTCAGCATGCACACTTTTTTTAAAGACACACAAATGAAAAGAAGAAAAAGCTATAATAAAACTTGGAGACGCTCATCCTGCAGAAGCGCTGCTAAGAGGAGGATAACCAATAAATGAGGAAATAAATAGCGCTCTGGTTCCACTTAAGGGGACAAATCAGTATAAGTATGCGGCAACCCTTCAGAGTAAGATGCTTCACTTCAAAAAGCATCATCTTATTTGAAATTAAAACTAAACAAGACAAGAACACAAGTTGTTCATTTACACCTAAGGACCACTAATCAATTAAATTAAGAATAATCGATTTAAAATAAATTGTGCCATGAAAAAAGTTTTCTGTGCCTCCCTAAACCACCTATTCAGATCAAATGCAGAACTTGTATTTGAAAATAAAGTAGGAAGGTCCAAGGGAGAATGATTTCCTTACGGTTTGTTGCTGCCTAGTATTAAAATAAAGGTTTAGGGCTGTCTGCTGCCATTTGAGAGTTTCAAGTTCCAAAATCCCACTGGAACTATTGATTAAAAAAGTTGTACATTTAATTAATATGTTTCTTTCAGTATCAGAGTAGTATTAGTCTGGGGGTGGTTTAAAAATGCAACCTGCAGACAGGAACAATGATCTACTGGTAGGTGTTGCCTCTGTGGCCTCAAATGAATAGCATTCTGTCTAAAACTGACATAGTCCTACTTGCATACCTTCCTTATCACCACTTTTCTATAATTTCATTTTTCATTTCATCCCATTGGAATAGAAAATGCATTCTGCTGGGCATTGGTCAAATGCGAGACCTGTCTCAGAGGTCTCAAAAATCAAAGACGATGTATGACCATATGAAAAACAAGGAGGAGCAGCTGACCAAATAGAGATACATATAAAGAGATCAAAACATTGAGTCATGCAATCTCATTTATGTGCATGAGCACATGGTTTGTTTACTTACAACATACACAATACATAGCACCCTTTATGATTTACACTAAATACTTCCTTTAAAAACTGGTTTCTGTAGATCAAAGGTAAAAGTAAGAGTGAAAACTCTCTATTTTGGATTTCCACACCAGAGAAAAACCTTTTGGAAATGTTAGACAAAGAAGGTCAGTTTTAGGTAAATCAAGACATGAGGAGAGCAGTGACTGACCCACTGGCCACAGGAGGACTGCTGAGTTGGGGTAAACTGAAGGACAGTAGAGCTTAATACTGCATGGCTGATGCTGGCCATGTTTGCCAAACCACAATCCAAAATGATCCAAAAAGAGTGACAAGTAGTATCCTTGAATTACTAGCAGAGAAACATTTCCTCAGGTAGGAAACTAGGATCAGGCTGATGCTAATTACAAAACCAGTTACCATGCTGTTTAGACTACTCATAAAAAGAAGGTTCCTGATTCATGCCACCCTCTTATAGCTCTGTAGTGCTACCCCAGCAGCTGGAGCTTGCAAGCAGCCTCCAAGCACCTACATCTTTCCTCAGGGATAAGGGTAATTTGAGGGCAGCTATAAGGTCCCACCATTTTCAGAGCCTACAGGTGAGGTGAGCTAATGAGGCACTGTCTGCTGTTCCCATCTGAAATAGCAAAGACACCACTGATCTAGGGCAGCAGCTCTCAAACTTAACTGTTCACATCACAACTTTAAGAGGGGAAAAAAAAAAAAAGACAAGATAAAGGGTTTGGGAAGGGGTGGGAGTCATGGAAGGAAGCTCAAGCAAACTCCTCCTTGACTTCTTGAAAAAGGGGCGAGGGCACTGGGCACACAGACTGGTCTGGAGGGACGCTGTATCTGCTGGAATTCCTTTCACCTTCTTAATTCCCAAGAACAAGTATTTTGAGGATTGTATTTTACATATTTGGTAACACTGCAGTCACCTTTTCACCATCCAGCAAAAGAGAAGACAAAAAAAAAGCCCCACATCTGAAAACAAAAACAGAGCATGGATCAGAAAATTCATTACATAATCTTCTTTAGTTCTGAGTATTAAATCATAGACTAAGTTTTACATACCCTCAGGGTTCAGTGGGGAGAAACTCATGCTGCTAACCAAACCCTGCAGTATTGTGCTGAGCCTGTTACAAGCCTGGGGCAGAGTCGAGCCACCAGCTGTCTGCACCAGCACATGCTCACATGCACCACAGGTGCTGCCCTTGCTAAGAAATCCCAAATTCTCAGCTCTACACGCACCCCATTGTAAAGATGCCCTTTCTAATGTAGAAGATAGTTTGTTGTATTCAGCCACACCACTGAGCATGGCAAATCTGGGATCCATTCACAAGCACTCCCACTTGTCCTGCCTCCACCACAGCCAGGTGCAGCAACCATACCCATCTACCACGCAAAGCTGCCCAGACAATTCAGCTTTATGTAGCTGGCAGGCTCAGCTGTTCCAGGGTATTACTCCAACACACAGTTCTCTTCATGAAACAGCAGTGCACATGTATAATCCAACAACAGGTTATGGCAACAATAAAATAACACATTATTATATCTGATTTCTGTGACTTAAAGGATTTCCCAACTTTCCGTGCCTGCTGATGCCTTAGTATTTAGAAACCAGTGTCAAGTGAGTTATAAAACTGATCTGTTATTGTGGTAAGTGATGGACAGATCTGCTGAATGATGCAAGGCTCCACTGACTTTTAGTTATGCTTATGTAACTCCACAGCTTCACAGCTGCTAATAATTAGCAGATGACCTGCATAAGTGCTAGACAAAAAGAAAAACAACCAAAAATCAAGGAAAGGAAAATCCTGCTTTATCATTTCAGAAACAAGCTACCAAAACAAGAGTAATGATTTTTTTTTAAAACCTTCCATGATTTTATTTTTCTCCTCTCAACAGAATTCAAACAAACACAGCATAACAAATTCAGCATAACTTATAACTGAAGATCTGAATGGTGCCTTGTTCGTAGCATTTGGATTTGAAATACAGATGCAGTTAACTCACAGCTTAACTGCTTCCATGGTACTCTTCAAAATGCTGATCTGTGTTCTTCTCAGCTTCCAGATTTTAAAGTTTTCTTCAATTTTTTTTTTTTTTTTAACAAAGAGAGATTCAAACTTGGATTCAGTGTACAGCTTCCTCTGCTCTTTTACTCTCTTAAAAATAAGAGATTAATTGTTATGCAGCAAACTGGGAATAACATCACTTTCTAAAAATTTCCTTTGCAGCTCTTGTCTTTATTTCACCAAATTCTTTTCCAGATCTGATGTTCTCAGTGTTTCCTGAATAAGTCAATGCAATAAACTGTTTTTCAGTTCTAAAAAAACCCTATGAATATGACAGAGTAAAAAAAAAAAATATATATATCTTTTGGAGGGAAAAAGTATAGTCTCTGCTGAGTGATCTGAAAGTAGAGTAGGGAAAGGAGATGGTTTTATGTTTAAAGACAACATCTTCTAGCTACTAAGGCACTAGTCTGCCAGTCAGGAGATTTATGATCCTTTCCCAGCACTATTACTGACCTGCTGCTATGAGCCTTTGGGCTAAGTCACTTCCCTACACTATGCCTCCCTGTACACTCCCCTTTTCAAATCTTTATTCAGACTTTGAGGCCATTTTTGGATGCCTTGAGACCACTTTTATTCCCAGATGTTCTGGGGACAAACAAAAGCAGCCATGCTTATCTGGTAATGCAGAAACAGCATACAGCCAGCTGGAAAGAACTGCTGGATCTCATCTAGCTCAGAGCAGGGCTAGCCTGGCTGAAAGCAGATTGCTTGGGCCACATCTGGTCCAGTTTTTAGACCATTTCCAAGGACAGAAACTCCACAATATCTGGACAAGCAGTTTCAGTGGCTGGCCATTCTCACCATGAAAGACCTTACTGGCAATGATTGTAGGAAGCAGTACAACAGGCTGAGGAATGCAGATTCTTCTCAGGGTCACTGCTGGTCCCCTTAAGTCAAGGCCTGGAAAAATTCAGAGAGAAGCCTGCTCCACACTGCCTGCTCTTCATGGCAAGAGGATTTTGACATTCAAACAGCATTCACCAAAAATATTAGAGGGAGGAAGAGGGAATCACCCCACTTCCTTAAGTTATCACAAGAGCAACATGCACAAGCTACTTGGGGCTTGCTGAAGCTGCCAAGAGCATTTCTTTTAACCTCTATATTACTTCCCATTAAATAATATCTTGTCATTTCTGTAGCAGGAGAGAGATCATCAACTTTAGCTCAAATGATAAGAAGGTGAGCCCTCTCATGAAAACATTAACTGGGGGACAGGAGGGCCCTTCACATGGACTTGGTCACAGGAAGGAAATGCAGGAGCTACACACATACTGAAGAGATTAAAGATAACAGGTGCAACATAAACAGCTTAAGTATTAGGAACTTTTGCTTCTGCAACATTAATAGCTTGAGAACATACAAAATTAAACATTTTCACTCCAAAGTGTACTTGTGTGTAATTGGAACCAAATGTAGAAGAACCCTAAAAAGGTTACAGCAGAGTTAAGTGTTAAAAAACAGACTCATACACTACTCCTTGTGCTTCCCGTTTATCTCCTTCCAGGAATAAGGAAAAACTTTCTATTCTGAACTCCTTTGATCTCTCAGATTTAGATGAAACTGCTCCCTTGCCACTTGCGCCTCCATCCTTAGAGACGCTCTTCACTGATCTTTGTGAACCATGTTGGATGAGGCCCAAGGACAGCTGCTCTGTCAGACCTGTGTGCCTGCAAGGCTAAACAGCAGTCACAGTATCTTTCAGAGCCCTGATGTTCAGGGTTATTTCCACTGAAAAAAAAAGTCTTTTCACAATTCAGGTTTCACAACTCAGCAGCAGTGGCACACTGCTTGCAGAGAATTGTAATAAGAGTACTAATGTAGTAAACAGCTCATTGATTTCCTTCCCCTTCCTCCTCTTCAGATATCTAGATATATGCACACACATAGCTGCTGCTACATGAGAGTGCTACAGTGCTATCATACTGCTCACCAGAAGCATCCAAAGTATTTTATATGAAACCTTCTACTAAAGCACAATTCTAGACATCTTTATTAAATTTAGTTTTGTAACAATCACTTTTCTGGGCTATTTGCCAACTAACAGTTCAGCAGTTATCATCCAATAACAGATAGGTTTTCACATATGTCTTTGAAGTAAGAAGCTAAGCAAGCAGGTGTTAACCGCCCACCCAACAGCACATAGAACTAATAGCAGCCTTGAAGATTTGCGACCACTTCCAGTACCCTCATCTTTGATTACTACCAAGACCTATTCTACCAACCCAAAACTTACTTTCTCCCCATTTAAAAGATGTTCCCCCAACTCAAATACTATGGATGCTGAACCAAGCTATCCAACAGGCCCTTTTTTATAACAGATCCAATAGACCAAACTCTAGAGTGCACTGCTCAAAAGAACAGCAGAAAGTGCCTGCATTAGAGCAAAGAGTAAGAGAAGTCAGTAGAAAGAAGACAAAAACATTTAATCAGACTTGAATTTTTGTAACACTTCATAGTGGTGAAGTAGCCACAATTAAGATATGTTTACCTTGGCAAAAGCATAGACTTAAAAGAAACCCTTCCCTTGCTGTTGTATCTCTGTTTTTCATGGTTTCCGTGCAAAAGTCCATTATCCAGATGAAGATTCAATGTAGTTAGCACAGAACATTTCTGATGGCTGTTGCATAAAGACATTATAGTAAAATGCATATACCAAGTACAATATATGTGCCTCTAAAGGAAACCTAAGAGTTCCTGTCCTGGTGTCACATTTATCACACAACACAAACACACTCTTTTCTTTCTTCAAAAAAGCTCGGTGTTTATACAAGTGAGGCAGAAAGCTACTAGCCGTTAGAACTTTATGCACTATAGGAAATGGAGAGCAATACTGCAGTGTGTTCCCTTCAGAAAGGGATTAGCATTGCTCCTGCTCTTCAGTGGCTTCTCCACTGAAGAGTATCTGAAGGTCTCCAATATAAAATTCATATTTATTGTCACAAGTGGGAAATTGCTCCTTCATAGCTAATGTGTTTTTCTAGACGCACACTTTCAATTCTGACTCTACTGTTTAAGTAAAAGCACCAAAGCCCCGATGCAATTTTGTGATAAGTCTGACAGTCTCCTAAAACAAACAAACCAACCCCACAACAACACAAACCACCAAACAAACAAAAACCTATACTAAAACCCCTATACTAAAACAAACAAACAAAAAGTAGAAAAAAAGAGAAAGGTTTAAGAGTCACATAGCAATGCAGCTCCCAAATACAGTACTTTGCTACCTGATGCCATTCAGAGAGTAATGTAAAGTGTAATTTCAGTAGAAATACTAAAGCAGCAGCAGAAGTTAGGACACATCTACAGAGCTTAAAATGTTTTAATTCCCATTTGCTGGGCTGAGTGATCTCAAAGCAGGAAGCAGGGGAAAGGCACCAAAGGGCTGATGGGGACATTTCTACAGACAAGAGAGCAGCTGCTGCTGCTTCTACTCACCTCTCTCCTTTCCCAGAGGTTTTTAACCCAGATTGTTGAACCTTTCAGCAATTCAGTTTATAGCAGAACCCCACAGATAAGTGGGAGGCTGAATGAGCTGCAGCACAGGGGGAGGTATATGTGACCAGCAATATGAGATAAGAGAGGATGGGAGGAACATGAGCCAAACAGAAATCCCTAAGCTGCCAAGGGCAATGTGTAGAGTAACTGCAGCCTCCAGGGCACAGCCCCTGCCCCAAAGAGCTTGCATTCCAGTCAAGGCCAACCACAGCAACTGGCATGCCTCTCACTTCACATTCCTCGGGAACTTGCCTTAACCAACTATGGAAATAGTCATTTCATGTACAACATGGAGAACTACACATTTGACAGGCAGATGCTAAGGGCAACATGCTGCTCAGCTGGAGGTCAGAGGATGCTGAAGAGCCACAGAAGAGGGAGGCAGAAATACACACATAATACTTGAGGAATGAAAAGCAGCACTTTCTCAAGGAACCATAAGAGAGACTCCAGAGATACAATCTCATATTTTTAGGATACTTGCTCTTGTCCCAGCTAAACAGATATTTAAATAACATTTATGCACATATAAAAAGCTTTTCTTTTCCATTCGTAGCTTTCCTCTGTCCCCCCGATTCTCTCATACTCTCTTCCTGAAACTCCCTTTCTGTGTCTGCCCTCCCCTCACGTGCTCCCACCGCACAGAGGGCAGAAGTGCTCCAGAGCAGCTGTATTTCCTCCTCACATGCTCCTTCCTCTGGCCTGCTCCAGCAGAGAGGAAAGTCCACGCCAGCTCAGCCTGCCTTGTGCTTCACAGTGCCTGGGAAAGTGGGCTGCCGAGCTGGCCCGTCCTGCCATTATGGAAGGCATGGCTCCCAAGCAAGGCACACCGTGGGTAATGGGCAGAGGACAAACACTCTGAGAGAACCTCTTTTTCACATGGCCTCTTGGGCCTCTGTGCTGTGCTCACAAATTGGGCTTGGAGGAGCTAACAGACAGAAGAAACAGAGGGAAAAGCAGAAAGAGTGAAAACAGGTGTGAACAAGGAGCAAAACACATTGCCCATCCTCTGGAGGTCAAGTGAGAACAGCTGCTTACTACAAGCCTCCCTTTAAGGAAGCACTACAGGAATAAAAGAACAACTTAAAGTATCTCACTGTGGGCTCCTGAACAAGCGCACTCTACTATGTGGTAGAGACGATGTCTGTATCACTTTTGTTTTAACTCAGAAGCCTGAGCAGTGGACATGGTAGCAGCTGAAGAACACACACCTTCAGAGAAGGGATCCAGTCCTGCACTGCAGAAGGTGTTTATTAAGAGATGAAGCATAGCCATTAGAGTAGCAGGGGCAAGGAAAGGGAGAGACAAGCTAAAACTTTAAGAGTGTTTACTTGAGGCTCCCAAACCGGACTCCTTCAAAAAGCCCCCAAGAGCCAGCTTGCAGAGCAGAGACCTGCTTAGGTTGCCTCCACCATACAGCCTAACTGCAATGTTCACCTCAACATTTGCTACAGATGAAAACATTTGCAGGAGGAAGGCTGCAACACAGACACCTGCATAAGCTAGCAACCATAATGGTGCCCTCCTTGGGTGCCACACAGTGAGACAGGGGCACGTACCCCAGAGTGGCTCTCTCCACTCTGACACACCAGCAGGATTGCAAGCCTTTGGCTGCACCACAGCAGGGATGGACATGGATGCCACCAGCCACTTCCCTGGAGATCAGGGCAGAGGCACAGTCTGAACTGCCAAGAGGGACTAAAGGCCGTGTCCAGAGGCCAACGCCATCCTCCATCCCGGGCACGCACCCAACCCCAGGGGAAGCAAGGGAGAAGCAGAGAGGGCTCCCAGCCCCGCAAGCGCGGCTTCGGAAAGCAGGAGGAGCACGTCCCAGCCTGAGACAGCGCAGTCTGGAAGAAAAGAGAGAAAAAGGAAACAGGCACGAAGCGAGACTCGGCTCCCGGGGCAGGACCAGCCGCGGACGCTGCCCCGCCGGGCGCCCCGACCCCAGCTCCCGCAGAGCGCTCACCCCACGGGGGAGCCGAGCCTGGCAACCCCAGGGCTGCCACCGGGGCCCTACCCGTCCCGCCGGGAGCAGGAAACGAATCCCCGCCCGCCTCCCCCAGAGAGCCGGCAGCCCCGCGCCCCCTTACCGCGCTCCGGGCGGGCCAGGCGGCGGGAGGGGACAGCAGCTCCCGCCAGCGCTCCAGCCGCTGCGGCGGCCGGGACATGTTGGGCCGGGCGGCTATTTATAGCGGCAGGAAGCGGCGCGGCGCGGCTCAGGGGCGCCGCTCCCCCGCCGCCCGCGCCGCCGCACATGCCCCGGGCCCGCAGCGCAGCGGGGCGGGCGGGGGCGCTGAGCGCTGGTCCGGCTCACCCGCGCCCGGGGTCGCTGCCGCCGGCTGGCAGCCTCGGCCCGGCCAGCGGAGAGAGGTTTTCCTGGGGGTGGCCCTTCCCGGGCGGCGAGGGGCTGCTGGTGAAGGCCGTGCCCCGCGCCCGTACCTGCGGTTCTGCTGTCCCAGGTGTTCAATGGAAGTTAAAACCAGTCAGAGTTAGCAAGATAACCACGTTACAGAGAAAGCTTTTCAGGTTCCCGAGTACGAACGACCTGAACTGTGAATACTGGTACATTTTCGAGGGGCTTGCCTTGTTCAGTCCCTCATCGGTTCCCTGGCTATACCCATCACCTGCATCGCCAGCTCTTTTTTCAGTAACCTCTTGGCCTATGTTGCATCCACTGGCTGGGAGTGCCAGAGGGAAGGGGTGTGCTGGACGCTCCTGCTCAGCACTGCCCCAGCTTTCTGGGATGACCACGAGCCCCAGAGGCCATTACACAGGGTCTCCCTCTCACCTCAGCTCCTGATGCTCTATTTGTCTGCAGAGTTCTCAACATGCTTAATTTTCCTTACCTGCCTCCGATGGCCTTGATGGCAGCCAGCAGGGGAGGGGAAGTGGAGCTTGGGGAATGGCAAGGCAGCAAGCAGAGACACACACAGTGGAGTAAAAACATAATTAAACAGTGGGAAAGAGGTACTTGCTTTTCCCCTTTTAAGGTTTGCAGTATGCAGAGGTGTGGGAAGGTCAATTATGCCTCTCTACATGATGCCCCAAAAGGCATTTGTGCTTCTTACCTCAATTAACTCATGCAGAGATGGCTTTGCCAGACAAGTAATAGATTCTGCTCCCTTTTCCCTCTCAGCTTGACTAAATTTTCTAGAAACAAAACTTTTGTTAATGTTCTTGGGTCCAGCACTGAGGTCTTGAATGGATCTCTCATGCTTTTGTTTCTGTAAGTTTTCACAGCTGCATAACACTGTTGTCTAAAACATATGAATGTTAGAGATAGGTGTCCTGAAGAACTTAGGTGTTCTTGGTTCACATGTCAAAGCAAGGTCAAAGACTGAGTAACCTTGTGTGCTAAGCTAACCTGCTACAATTTACTTTCATGTTTTGACCAAGAGATGACCGGTTGCCCAAAGATAGCACTATGGTGAGACACACAGCCCTAAGAGCAATGGCATTACTGGTTTGACTAAAGTGCAAGGTTTCAAACCTTGCCAGGCTTTTATTAATATGTAGGTAATTTCTCTGTTTCTGTGTCATTGCATGCTTGGAGCATTACAAGATGGACACAAAAACAGGTACAATTTTTTCTCTCTACCCTCTCCTGACCTACACATGCAACCTAGATTAGCTTGCAAGCAAAAATTACGGAGCTTACAAGTGGAAAAACTGCAGGTACTCTGTGTTTACTGCCTTTATAGACCTCAAGCTCCTTAAAGAGGGTCAGAAATCCACATGAGGCTCCTAAGCACGGCATACTGCATTTGGGTCATTGGTTAGCTGAAAAGTCACGTAGAGGCAAACAGCTTCCTCTTGGCTATGTACTGCAGAAATACCATGTGATGTGTTTATTCCAGTTTCCATATGGGATAAATAACAAACGCTGATACAGATCTGCTTGGCTGTTAGAAGCTGCAAAGACGTGCTGCGGTGGGAGATGCGTGCTGGGATGACAGGAAACGACAACCCTTGCTAGGAAAGAGTTCCCCCTTTATGGGGAATCCACCAAGTGACCTATGGTCACCATGCTGCCTACAAACCGCTCTGGACTCTTGCCTGCTGATCTGTCTGGTCTGTTGCATGTTAACAAGTGAAATTGTCCTGTCCTTGTTGTAGATAATCCACCTACAGCCAGCTGAACTCAGCAGGGCTCTCCGAGTGAGCATGGAAATGGTTGCTTGCAGGCTGGCCGTTTTCCATAGCTCTGCCAGTCTTCTATACTTCATCAGAGACTGAAGTGCAATTGGTTTACAGAATCTTTTGCAAAGCAGTATGTCATTACCCTGTCTGTAGTTGGGATGTGATTTCCAGAAAGGAAGAAAGTACTCAGAGCTTTGTTAGAAGCCAGTGTCTGCACAACATCCATCTCAGAGGAGCTTGGAAGACTTTGTACCAAATAATTTTTCAGGAAGAAAAAGAGGGAGGGATGGAATTTACACCCAGGAGCATGCCTAGGGACCTGGAGGCTATGCTAGGCTTTATCTAGCACTGGTGAACGTATGAAAATGTGAGGTCTTGAAGCTGGATCCAAGCACAGCAACCTTTGAAAAGTGTTCGAAGTCAAAAGCGTTTCTGCTGTGCTAAACTATCAGTGAGGTTTAAAGGCGACATCTTGTATGTTGCCATACAAGAAAAGCTTTTCAGAGTGGTGATGTTCTTCCTTTCTCCAACAGCAGCACAGTGTTTATGAACTTTGTGGGTCCTGTATTACACATTCTCTTTCGCCCTGCTGTCTCTCCCCACTGTGGTTTGCTTCAGCTGTGGAAACAGGAACTGCTGAGTCAGCACGCTGATGAAACTGCTCTCGCACATCTCAGGGAGGCAGCCACAGCAAGGAGGTTGGCAGCAGCTTATATCCTGGAGAAAAAATGAGTACTGAAATGGTCTTACAATTGCCTGAAACAATAATCTGATTTCTTAAAACCTCTGAAACTGAAAGAGGCTCCAGGAGCTGAGCACTAGTTGTGGGTGGGTGATCACACCAGGCATATGCAAGCTTGTGGTCCAGCGTTTAGAGTTCAGTGAATGTCATTTTCCTGCTCACTCTGTTGATCAACTCAACTGTGTTTTACAAAGCTGGGACGCAACTGACTCAATAGGCAGAGTAAGGCCATCAAATTCTGCCTGGTGACAATGGGGAGCAGCCTGTTCTGATTACAGACTCACACAGAGGTGAAATTGCTCTCTTGGTGCTGGTATAAGGTAATGGACTTTTAAAAATGCAAACAATCCCTTCAGAAGCATCAGCTCTCCTAAACAATGCAAGTGCCAAAGGGGAAAGAGATTTGGGATGACTGCATCTCTCAGAACAAAATATCTGGGGCAGCACAAAGTAGCTGGAGGTCAGCTAAAGGGGTTGGAAGGGAAAGTTAATTGCCAAATCGTTTAAAAATTAAAAAGAGAATCAGACTGAAGAAGTTGGCGATGTTCCAGAGAACTGTTCTATTAAGGACATAAATAGGATGTTATCAACAAGATCAAAGTGAACAAAAGCAGGTTTAATAGCAAGAAGATTGCAGTTAAAAGAGGGACAAGTTAACTGCCCAGAGGACTATCACTGTCAAAGTGACACCTTCTCACCCAGAGGCCCCTGGTCTGCTCATTTAAATGAGGTCTGCTTACTTCAGAGCCATGGTTCTTGCATTATTTTTTACACTTATTAGAGAAGCTCAACAATGAGTGCATGAGGCTTGTTTCTTGTTTTGCTTATTGTGAAAACTGTTAGTTGAAGCTCAAAGCCCAAATTTGCCTGTGGAAAGCAACCAGGCAGCAGAGACCCACGTGCGGGTTGCACGGGTGTTATCGAGAGCGCATCTCCCTGGGGCAGCTGGTGCTGCCCAGGAAGGAGAGAATTCAGTGTTAAGACTGCAGGAAGAGCCTACAGTGCTGTAGATAAGAAATCGTTAGACAGTACGTACTTACATATTGACAGCAAATGAGCTCTGACAGTGACTGAGACAGTATATTTACAGCCTCCAAAGCTGCTATTTTAGCAGAGGTACAGATGTGCTGACACATTAAAAGGACAGTAGCAGATGAGAAGGAATAGTCTGTATGGAGGTAAGCATACTCTCAGTAGATGGATACTGGCAACAGGAGATGTTTGTGGTATGCAAGAAAAATGTAACACAACAATGAGCTAGGAACAGAGAATAAAAAAGACCAGTTAGTCTGAGTATGCAAAGCAAAGAAAAAGAGATGTAGATGAGCTGTCTCCTGAAGTGTGCTGATTGATGTTCGGAGGACCATCTGTTTGCAGAGTCAGAGTACAATGCCCGGATTCTGCAGCCTAAGAAGGGAAGATGTTAGCATTTGTTTTTGCCTGGCATCATATCTTTTGAGATGCGCCTAGTTCATCAAGACTCAGAGCAATAGGAAGGCAGGTTTGCTGTGCCCACAAGACAGATCAAACTACCACAAATAAAAGATTTCAAATATTTTCAAAACTTTTGCTTAGGAAGTGGAGGGAAAGAACTACAACGTGGTAGCTAGCTGTGTATGAAGAGAGCTGGAGCTGCGAGCAGGCAGACACTCGTGTGCACACACACTCCAGCACACACATAGGTGGAATTTGGAGGCAAGACCCAGGTCTGCCTTGAGGAAGCTGAACGAAGATACTCTGGATCCTCACTATGAATCTTGTTACTTGATGTTTATTTTGAATGCTAAGATTCAACCACATGCTGCCCTAAGAGGATTGTTCTGTCAATTTTAGTGCCAATCACAGTCTCCCAAATTAAGTCCCAGGCACTGTTACGCTGCAGCTTAGCTCATCACGAGCTGGATAACTGCGTGACTGTCTCCAGCGGCTGAGAGCTGAGAACTTATATTGAAGATAAACAGAGCTGCAGCAAGCACTCCATCTGTCAGCAGAAGCTTCACCCAACATACATCTTCAGCAGCCGTTTACAGGCTTAATGATCATCCAGGGAGGCAAAGATTACCATCATCTAAACTGTAAGAGCTGAGCAGAGTGTTACAAGTGATCGATTGCCCCAGAAAGACTGTTTGCTTTGCTTAGGACTGCAGCTCACTAAAACATTGTCCAGCAAACACCACCCAGTGATGGAAGTATTGCACAAGGGCCTAATTTTCTCTATAGAGCATTTCAAATGACTGTCCTCCCCAGACATGACACATTCCTGTAGAGTATTAACATAATACAAATTATTTTATTAATCTTGCAGCAAATTATTTACAGCTGTTAGCAAACAAGTCCTATCGGCTTGGACAACCAGCTGGGAAAGATGAGTAACTTGTATCCTTGCCCCACCTCTTCTTATTTATTTCTGAGAAAAATAAGCAGCGCTGCTACTATTGCCACGCTGTATTTTTGGAACACTCAGAAGCTTGTTGCTTCTGCTGAATATTCACTAAAACCGAAAGGTCTTTGCCCGAAAGCAGCACTACTTCGTTTTAACCACTAGAGCGAGCTGCTGCTCAACATTTGGATAAAGTTTGGGTAATTATTTGTGTTGCTCAGATTATGGGGGTGGGCTGTCGTTTTGTCATGTGTAAGTAAAACTGAGATCCACAATTTCCCCGGGAATGATCTTTGTGATGCAGCGTCTGACTTTAATGCTCATGATCTATTTCAGCAGGACAGGGGACACTTTTCAGGGAACAGAGAGAATCGTGTTTCAGATGTTATACTGAGCACCCCCACCTTCGAAGCCAGCCTTCCTGCAGCAGAGTATGCCGAGTACAGAGGTTATCCTGTGGATGCATTCTCTTCCCTCTGGCCTAAACTTTTCCCTTAGGATGCAAATTGCTGAGCATCTCTGTTCACAACTGAAAATCCTGAGCATTAATATGTAATTAATTTAGGGTCTCTTGTAACAGGTGTTATTAGGTTAAAATAAAATGGCAGCTACTACAACATAGTCACTGGGATGCCTCATGGTCGCAGGGCAGGGCTCAGTGATAAAACAGGGCAAGAAATCCTCCCCTACAACTCCTTTACACTGGAACTTGATACCAAAAAAATACCTGTGGGACCAAACTGGCTGAGGCTGGATCTTTCCCACAGTAAGGAACAGTACCTCCTCTTTGCTGCATCAAGAGTTTCTATGGGTAGAGTCACATATGACAGCCAGTCCTTTCAGATTTGTGCATGAAAATCAAGTGCTTAAGCATGGAGTTCAATATATTTCTGCTGGTTATAAGCAGCATCACAAGAACAGTCATTTGTGACCCTGCCAATACAAAAACCACAGAGCAAATATTGAAGCTAGCTCGAATGCTAAAGTTGGATACAGATTTACAGCTCAGCTAAAGCTTATTACACTGCTATTGATTTCTCTGGAATTGTATCTGTGGGTTACAAAGCCAGACAGTCTTATTAAGGCATTAACATTTTTAATATATGGTAAAATGGATCAAAACCTGGCCAGCAGCCATTCAGTCTACCAGTAACACAAGTGTTTCTTTTTGGCAGTGAAATGCCACTGAGCAGCAGCTCAGAAGTGTTAAGTATGGAGCCTTACGTTTTATTATCCCAGATCTTTCCCAGCAGGGATCAGTTCCTGTCTGTAAAACTTTCGGAGGCTGGCCAGGTTTTGATGGTTAAGATGCTTTCACATGCTGACCAGGGTAGCAAATAGTTTCCAGTTGATGTTCATCCTTGCTGATTTAATTCAATAAGGCGACCAGCAAATACAGCTAATGTTCCAATAATGCAAACTAGCATAAATATACCAAGGAGAAGATGATCAACCACCATTGCAACAAACTTCCATTCTTCTGCAGCCTAGAAAAGAGACAAAGGACATGGTAAAATCCCTGCAGAGCCATGTTTGTTATGGGCATCCTTGTAATTTACTGTCTTGAACAACAGAAAGACAGTTCCCTAAGTTCCACTATTATTATGCTAAAAATACTCATTTTCTTCTCAAAAGTAGGCCAGTAGTTCAAAAAGCCTAAGCAACATAGAAATGCAAGTTTCAAGACTAAACTGTTTAGAAACACTGGCAATTTGGTTAACAATTTCATTGAAATGTTGAAAATTTAACTTTTAGGCAAAGAGTTGCTTTTGGGAGTTTAAAACATTGAAAGCAAAACACTTATTTGACCCAACTGGCTTTTGTTTTTCTATTGCTTTTTCATTCTCATGGGATATCAAAGTGATTTCCATTAATTTAGCTCTAGCCCTTGCTTTCCATGCCTAGTATACACTCTGAAGTCTGGGAAAACGTCAGCAACTCCCTTGGTCTTTTTTCCAGTTGTGGGACACAGGGAACTGGTTGCTCTGCAACTGCCTTTTCACTGAACGCTTTTCATGGGAAGCCAGCACATGAGAGCGAGCAGAGTGCTCAGTGCAGCAGGGCACAGGATTTCCACCCTGCAGGGGGTGACACATACTGGCCTAAGGCACCCTCTACTTTTGCCTTAGTTGCCCCACAAATAGAAGAGGCTGTTGTAATTTATCTAGAGGACGCTGATAATCAATACAGTTTTGAGGTGGTTTGTAAGTGAATGCAATGAAAGTGGCAAACCTTCAGAAGCCACAACCTTCAGTTTAATTGGGGAACCTGACTTTTGAAACCCCATGGAAGTAATATCCATGGTGCCCAGGTGACACAAGCAGCTGAGCTGCACTTCCGAAGGGAGGACTTGCCAGTAACCCGAAGACCCTACTTGTAAGTCTAGGAGGAAGTGAAGCCCAGAGGTGCTGAAGCCGTGCCAGCCCTGCTGACGGTAACGCTTGATCTGCGGAGGCACCGGAGTCATGGGGAACATGAGACCACAGCCAGAGCCCGTCCACATGCTCCAGGAATTTGGTCACAGGAACAAACACCCTGGTGTAAATTCTGCCCATGGGAAGGAGACGCTTTCTTTTCAAGAGCACAGGCCAAATTATTGTGCCAGGGAACTCTCTCCCCGTCTTCAGGCTGGCCTGCAAGCTCAGCGGGAAAGGCTTGCGATCATTTAGAAAGGCAAAGTACCAGTACTGAATTATCCATACGAAAGCTGTGTGAGCTGTGAGAACTGAAATAAAACAGGGGGTTAATTGTGTTGAATGTGCTAGAAGGAGGCAGAGATAGGTTTTCCAGGGAAACACTGCCATATGTGACTCTACATGCATTTGTTCTTCCTTTGGCTTGCGACGTGGAAAAAGTCAGTAATCAGAGTAGCTTGTGACGTGCTTTGCTTGCAGGCACTACTTGTAGAATTCAAGAATAAAATAAAACTTTACTGAAATTTGAATTATCATTTGTAAGTTAAATTTAATGCTTCTCAGATAAAACAACCAGCCTTTTAGAGCGTGGCTTTCTTCATGGCTTTTCAAAAGTGACAGGAGATTGCTTACCACAGGGGGAAGATGCCTGAGTAGGAGACAGGAGGAGGAATGTGTTTTGGAACTTGCTTACAGCTCTTGAAACTGCTTTGCTACTCACAGACACTCCACCTCTACAGCTTCACATACCACATCTAGAAAACCTTAGCATTGTCACTCTTTTTTTAACCAAGATTCAATTGCCATCTGGGACTATTATTCATCTCTCTTTGTTGACTGCATCAAGGAGAGAAGACTGTCCCTTGCTAAAGCTACAACAGAGTTTGGAGTGGTTTTGAGGCACGGATATTTTGCAAAAAAAAAAAAAAAAAAGAAGTAGCAATTTGAAAGCAAGAAGTGAATCATGCACAAAAAATGTCTTACATTACTTGCTTCCTGGTCCGATTTCATAGTTTCCGCAATGTATTTGATTCCTTCTATAGCATTTCTCACATCTGGATTTTTGGTAAGTGGGGAGTAGAAGTTGACAGGCATAGAACCTGGCTTCCCAGAAATTTCAGAAATATCAATGTCTTCTGCAAAAATATTTTTGTCTTGTTTATCCCTGGACGGTCGTTTCATTGTGGAGAAAAACATCATGTTTGGGATTGTGTCAATAAAAACCTGAAAACAAAGAGGGAGGAGGGTTTCTGGTCAGCAGGGCTGTGCTGCAGATGCAGCTGTGCACTGAACAAAGGCAAAGCCACCCCAGTCCCAAATTTCCCCCCTGCACTGGATCAGCTGCAGACTCTCTCTCCGAGCATGTCAGAACCCACACTTGCCTCACACGGGGGCTTTTGTCAGCCTCCTGTCCCAGTCAGATGGAATCACCCTCAGGCTGCCACACAGCCAACACCTACATTTGAAGGGGCTGCAACATCTTGGAGCAGCCCCTCAGCTGGTGTGAGCTGACTAAACTCTATCAATCTCATCTAATTCAGAACACATTGCTTACAAATCTGACTTGGAGAATGGACTACAAAGGATCTCTTTTGGCTGTGTATGTTTGACTTCTATTACAAATATTTGTTATACATGCATATAAGGTTTACAATTATTTCCCTTGGAGTAAGAGAGGCTTGCTGCCAGAGCAATTTTAAGGGCACACAGCCATTACCTGTTGAAATCTCTCTTTTGCAAGGATTGTTTGTGCTGCAGAGTGAATCTGATGTAAGCTGTAGCCATAGAAGTATAATTAGAAATACAGAGAACACTCTCCTATTCATGCAATGGTTTCATATGAACTCAGGCATCTACTAAAGGCAAGAAAAACCAAATGGATCCCTTTTGTTACTGTCTCCCTGCTAAAGACCTTGTCATGACAGACATTAATTTTTTTTCCCTACATCTTGTGGTTACCATTTAGACTAGAGTGCGAGGTTCTCCTTGCTTCCCAAGGGCTGCAGAGTAACTGCATTTGTTAGAAAGTAAAGAGAAGACCATGGCTTTTGCTAAACGCTCTTTTGCAAAACGGGATGCTGAATGCAGGTATCCCCGATGGCCTCTGTGCTCTGCATTCACAGGGCCTGGCGAACTTGGCCACTGGTGGGCAGCAGCATTTTGCAGTCAGATGGAGAATTAGACCAGGAAATGTTATTTGAGTCCAGATGGCCCATTTTTAACCCCTGTACCTTCAATTGCCTGTGTTTTGCCTCATCTGTTCCCTGCAAGGCTCTACCCCAGTGGACAATTTTCTTACTTAAAGGAGCACATTAGCAGTCTTGCTGACAAATTCACAGCTAAGTAGTAAACACTGGCTCTTATGCCTAGAAAGATTAAATGTGGTGCCTTCACTTCCCCAATTCTTGTTGACATTTATTAGAAAACATGCCAATAAAATACGGAGTGGTCGGTGGAATCCAGGGAACATACAAAGCCATAGAGCTCACCTTCCTGACCCAGTGTGGCATGGTATGCGTGCTTGGGGTGCGGTGGTGGGTGTTGATGACAATGACCGTGATGATGATTGAAGCGATGACAAAAACCATTGTAAACAACATGTATTTGCCTATTAGAGGCACTGCACTGGAGGTGGAGGGAATCAGCTCCACGATGACCAGGAGGAACACAGTCAAAGACAGCAGGACAGAGATACTGAGAGTCATTTTCTCACCTGTCATAAGAAAAAGAAAAAGAAAAAGAAAGAAAAAGAAAAAGAAAAAGAAAAAGAAAAAGAAAAAGAAAAAGAAAAAGAAAAAGAAAAAGAAAAAGAAAAAGAAAAAGAAAAAGAAAAAGAAAAAGAAAAAGAAAAAGAAAAAGAAAAAGAAAAAGAAAAAGAAAAAGAAAAAGAAAAAGAAAAAGAAAAAGATAATGCCATTGCTGTTCCTATCATTCAACACAGAGTATTTACTTGAGAGAAAGGCATATGGATGATGGCTATTCACACATGTACATGTGTGTGCATCTGGAGTGCTATCATCCCTCCCAGCATCCAAAACAGTAACTATGCTGGCCAAACCTGAGAGACTGACAGCATCAGTTCCAGCATTAAGGTGGGAATCACCAGGTATGACTGGGCTGATGTACAGGTGGGTATGGAAAGCTTACTTGCCAAGAGTGCTTCCTGGACTGTGCATTTTGAAAGATGAAGTATATGCACCCGATTAATGCTTGTTCCACAGCCTCCTGGGGGTTTGTTTGCCTTACTTTCTGGCAGGCTCCTGCTGGGCTGAGTGGGCAGATAAAAATCACATCTCACACCAGAGATCGGTTGTTATGTGAGATCTTCCAGTATGTAGGATATCATAACTGAACCACCAAACATGATTCCCACATCTTTTTTCCATACAGTTCAACTTTCTATAAAATCTTCCATTGGAAGGAAAATACAACAAGTATTTTATGGAAGTGGCTTAGTGAAGTTAAACAGCATGAAAAGTTGACGGAAGGTAAAATGAGCGAAGCAGAGGAAATGGTTGCAGGGAGCAAGAGCTGCTCAGCTGGGACAAAGGGGGCCAGAAGAGGCTGGAATTGCTCTTTGTGTCATATGAGGTAATTTCTGTGAACAGATGACAAGCTCTCTGCTCCACCATGGTGCAGAAGGGCCTCAGTTGCCCCTGCGTGCTCACCTGCTGCATGATGTACTAACACACTAGCTACCTACCTATGGCAAAACATAAAAATCAACTAGCTAAATTCCATAAACAGTTTGAGCTTTCAGCGTTTACCCTTTACTTACAGAATGTTTATAGACATTCTTTTGAGCTGAAATGTCGAATTTTAGTAAGCACTGCCCTCCAAGTTGGCTGGTGATTTCAAATACTCAGAATTTCTCAGAAGCTTCTTAGAAGAACATTTTCTATGACAAGCAGAACAAATAAATGCACGCACCTGAATCTGTGGGTAGGTAGAAAACAAACCCGGTTAAGAAGGAAAAGAGCAGGCAGGGAACGATGACATTGACAATGAAGTAGAGAGGCAGGCGCTGCATGAGGAAGTGGTAGGTGATGTCCAGGTAGGGGGTGTTGGGGCAACAAGCATAGTAAACCCAGTGCTTCCAGCCGCGGTAGTCCTTCATCACCCACTCCCCACTCTCCATGAAGTTACTCAGATCTGGACGATCACTCTCCTGACAGCAAAAAATACAAACTTTTAATATTAGATGTTCTGAACAAAATAAAAACTTGGCAGTCGCTCAGGAATAGAATTCCCAGTAACTCAGGCACTTCATGCATTTTTGTGAGCAAGTCAACCACTCTTGTCTATGATGTTATTTTGCCTTAGAAAATTGTCCTTTGCACAGCATTCAACTAAATATTTTTGGAAACAGCCAGGGATATTTGACTAAAGAGAATGACTGTTTAAATATTTACAGATGGGAGACATACCTGAGGAGACAGGGAAAGAATCCCTGGAAATGGAAAGTAGCACGAACAGGGGAGAGAAAAAAAGAAAAATCACTCCTCCCCCCAGAAACATAGAATGAAACCAAACAAAAGCTGAACAGGCAGCACCATGAGCAGGGGAATAAAGCTGCACTAGGACAGACAAGTAGAAGACTGTTAGGGCACGGGAATTAAGCACAAGCAGAATTTTATTATAGAAGCCAAAGTAGGCAATATTAGCAATTTTGTGTTAGATCTACAAAGAGTTTATTATTATTATTTGATATTTTTACAGGTAGTGCCTGTTTCTTTTTCAATCAATACAAGGTTATATTCCATTCTAAATCTGAGATTTCCCTAAAAACCTATCCAGGTGTTTACTCCTTTTCCCAGTTATGAACTCCTTGCTTACCGGGTTAATAACAACCACTGTACCATCATATGTCCAAGTTCCCAACTTCATGCTGCAGTTCTGCTGGTCAAATGGGAAGTACGTCACTATAATTTCACAGTAACTTTTAAAAATCGCTGGTGGTGTCCAGGTGATTAGGCCTGTGTGCTCCAGAAGGACTTTGGTGTATTGAACGATAGCAAAATCACCATCTGCACTGCAAAAGAAAAAGGATATTAACAACAATATGGGCAGAATAATTAACATAGTCCCCCCAGTGCCATTGTGCTCACTCCTAGAGCAGCTTGCTCTGAGGCATCCACCCACGGGCCCAGATGTCATGGGAAGATGCCCCCTCAGAGTGGTGCCACAGGGCAGAGCTCCCCCCCACCGCAGGTACCCCTTACTTGTTGTAAAGAACAAGGTCTGGCCGCCAGATATCATCTGAGGGGATGCGGATTTTTTTCACGCCGCCGTAGTCATCTGGATTCCACCTGAGGTTAACATCTGTCCATTGCTAAAGAGGGAGAATTTTGTCTACTGAGAGCCTTCCCCAGCACTGCTAGGGGTAATTTTGATATTTGCTAGAAACACACACTCCCTTTGCTTTGGTACATGCAGATAAACACATGCTATTGGAACCCCCAGATAATTTTTTAACACTAATTTAAGTATTGGTTCAAGAATCTTACCTTAACCCAAAATAAATATACCAGATATCTACCATTTGAAATACAATTAGAGAAAGAATGTACAAATGCAAAATTATTTTCTTAAGGCTCTTAGTGTCCAGTGTTTTGTTCATGAGATCCCAGAGAGAATAAATGCTCCGCTAGCTGACCCACCTGTCCAAGTTGCCCCTGAAAGTATAACATAGTAGGTCATTCCTGGCTGCATCCAGTGCATTTATTTGAACTGGAATAGTTAGGAATAGTAGTGAAAAAGCAATATTTAGAGTTACCTGTTTCAGGCGTACATTGGTTGTCACAATCTGGTTTACTTCATCCTTTGAAAAAGAAAAGGAGACAGTAGCAGCAAACATCAAGATTAAAGGAGAAATTTTTTTCCTCAGAAAATGACACCATTTGGCACTATCACGCAAACCAGTAGTTCAACATGCACCACATGGTCATATCATACCACACTAATAAGCTGAATGAGCTGCAGCCCGACGGTGACGATGACGGCGTCCCGATGGTCCTCCACTGGGCGCACCACCTTGTTGTAGTCCCTGAACAAGTCCTCAACAAGGCGAGTCTCATCTTCATAGCACAGGGCCAGCCCAGCTGCAGAAGGGCAGGGGTGGCATCAGTGAGATGGGACAGGGGACAGGCTACAGCATCATCACTCTGAGGTGAGCATGAAGGAAATCCTGTCAACAGCAAGTCACTGGCAATTGGTTAACCTGAGTTCCCTGAGTTCCCTCATTTCAGGCATGCTTTACGTGCATTGCAAGTACTGTTACCTGTCTGATCTGGAGGTCATCTTAGGAGGAAGTCAACAACAACCTCCCACCAGGAGATGAACAAAACCAACCATGACTGTGGACACCAGACTGAGCGTCAGGAATGTCCTCCAGGCTCTCCCAAACTGCAACTGCAATACTTGTGGACAGTTAAATGCAGAGGACACCCATAACTGGGGATTTCTGATGTTGTCTTCTTCACCTTTGATTCCACAGAGACATTATAAAGACAGGGCCAAGTGCAACGGCCATTGAAATGAAAGCAGCACCTACTGCTGGCACCTCCTGGCATCTGAGGTTTAAGCAGAGCAGGAGCTACTCTCCACAACGGGAGTTGCTCAGCTTGTGTTTGTGGTGAGAGAGAAGGAAACCATTCATGATGCAGGCTCATATTTCCCTTTCCTCAGGGAAGGTCTCAACCTGTCTGTGGAGAGCTCTGCCCACAGACTGCTCAGCGTGACTCGGTGGGACCGCACAGAAGAGCCCTTGTACGAAGAGCATCATGAGCAAAAATGGCAGATGGTGGCTTTGTTCCAGCACAGCTTTAGCAGTGAGTGTGTGGTGGTGTACTCCCACAGGCTCAGATTCCTACCATACAGAAAAACAGACAAAGCCCATTTCCAGATTGCTTGCTGCAGAACAAGCAGCTGCGTCGCACACCCAGACTGTAGCTGCTACACTGTTAACAGGGAGTAAAGCACATGGAAGGGGGGTTGGGGATGTTTTTGTGTGCAACCCTTTTTAAAGGTACTGAGAGGGTACAGAACAGCTGAGTCTCACCACGAGCATTTTTGGCAGATTCCACCTTTGCCTTCCCCTCTCTCAGTCTGAACCCTGGGCCACTGAAGCCAACAAGGATTTTGCTGCTGACTCCAATCTAAGCCAGGATTTCCCCTTGTCTCCTAACTGACTTTTCATGAGCTCCTTTTAAGTAGTTGAGCTGAGATGCCAAGGATTCTGTCTTGGTCTTGTCCTGCCATGAAATGGTATTAAAATACTTGGATGCCATTGAAAAAAGCTGTCTGCCACAGGCAAGCAGTGCTTGCTGCCCCTGCCAGGAGTCTGGGCGGGGGGCAGCAGGAGTTGTCTTTCAATTTTTAAGTTATGATCACAGCATCATATCTAAGTCAAGCACTTTGCTATGCTTTATGAATGCAAGTAAAATCCTTCACATTGCTACCTTCTGGTGTGGCTTGGTAGGAATTTAGTATACTGCTTGAATTTGGTGAAAAGTTTTTAGGATCACAAAATACTTATTCTTGTAATGGAGAGTTTAAAAAGAATTATGCTGGTACAACACATGCAGCTGCAAATTAATTCTGCTTCCTTGTCAGTAGTCCCACAACTTAATGAAATTTCTTGTAATTAATTTTTACATTTTGAGCCATGTTTAATAGATACTTCCACACATTTTGAAATACATGTAGCACTAGAGTAGATGGGAGCATGGCAAAAAGATGACAGAGAGAAAAACAATTAAACACAGAAACTTCTCACTTTGAAATATTTGAATTGTTACCAATGCACTCTAAAGCTCTCATTTAAACGATCTGGTGTGTTCATAAAACCTTACCAGCAGGACAGACTGCTCCCAGAACACACATTCACTCACACTGATGCGTACACAAAGCCCTGGTCCTGTATGCTCAGGAAGGAGCTGACCCCCATTCAAGGCAATGGCTGGAACACCTTTACCTGCAGAGATGAGGAGGAGTACGCGATGCACCTTCATCATCACAGCTCCCTTTTGCTGCAGTAATACAGACCGGCGCACGCACAAAGCGCCTTTAAGGTCTCTTCAGAGGAGAGAGCTGCGCTGCCTCCTGCCAGGGTGCTGGCGAAATATAACCACCGAGGTATTGATTTACAGCACCTGTTTTTGGAATGACAGCTGAGGGCCACTGCGCTGCCGGCTTGGAAATGAGAGTACAATGTGTTTCACTGGTCAAGTATCTTCTGCAGTTTACAGAAGGTAATTTTTTTGTAAGTGGCAATGTGAGCTGTGACTTCATATACAAACAAATAAAGAAAAGAAAGGATTATCTGTAGAGTAACTGAACATCTCAGTGAGATCTCAGACACTTCCTGAGCTGGGGACAAAGCTGTGTGTTACCCTTTTTGACCTGAGCTACTTCCCAGTTTTTGGATTTTATTTATCCCAAGGAAAACAGAGCACAGTCATTTATTTCTGATGCACTGTCACCAACATATAGACTGTGTGCTGGGATCAGGCTGCTCCATTTTCTTCACAGATGGATGAGAAATCTTTGAAGAAGTGAACAAATACATTCAAGAGATATCCATCTCCTTGAATCTACTGGGATTTTCAGAAGGTCCTCTACATGTAGAGTCCCCTCCTTGAAAGCTGTTAGTTAACCTAAGTAACCTGAAGAGGGAAACTCCTCCCACAGATACCTGTAGGCTTACTGAACGGTGAAAGGCAAACGGTAGGAATGGGTGGTTGGTTTCTATAGCAGGGCAGTTCCAGTGGATTGCCACAGGGCATGCTAGTGCTTGCTTATTATTGTCATAAATCACCTAGAAAAGGGGTGAAAAGTGAGGTTTTTGATAATAATACTCAGTTATTCAGGCTAGCAAATAAAATGACTAACTGTGAAGAATTATATATGTATACATTGACCTCCTCCGAACTTACCAATATCATTCAGGAACAAAATCTTGAGATGCATAGTTCTGTGAAGTGCTCAGCATTGTGAGAAAAGCGAAGTCCATCAATTCCTAGAAAAGGAGAGGGAGCAAACAGGAAAGATGCTGCTATAAATTCATGGTATCTTGAGTACTCTGTGCTGTTCTGCTTCTCTGATTTCAAGAGGAGGCTTGGAAAAGGCCCAGGAGAAAGTGACAAAGACATCCACAGTACAGGCTGGCTCCATACCTGGAACAGATAGATAGTATAAACATTAAGTCTGGAAGAGAAGCTAGAGAGAGAAAGGGCTTTGGTAGGGTCCTTAAAACCCCAAATGGTCTGGAGAAGCCAGATTTGGATTCACTTGCTGTCCCAGTGCAAAAAAGCAGAGGGCATTGAGGGAAACAGAGTTGGCAGGCTTAACCAAGACACTCTTTCACATAGTGCGTCTGTGGTGGAACTTGGTGCCACAGGAGTTTCTGGTTGCCAGAAGTTTGTGTGTGTGTTTGTGTGTTTTCAGAAAATATCATACTCAATTCAATCATATTCAATATTCATTTCGTACTATTAAACAAAAGAAACAAACAAACAAACAAAGCAGTAGTCTGTCACAGAAGCCCCAGAGTCACAAGTCACAGGAGACTGGGGTAGCCTCGTGGGGAAGCATTGCCCAAAACTTGTCCTGTTCTTGCACTTTTCCCCAGGCACTGCTGTTTGGAGACAGGACATTGCACTGGGTGACCTGCCACAACCATTCTTAGACACCGCTCTAAATCTCCTTTTCCAGAAAACATTCCCCGCAAAAAGTTTTTTCAGATTTGCCTCCGGGTGACACCACACATACTTTCTTCTTCTTATGGATATCCTTTGTGCTGTCTGCCAGCTGGTTTGCTGTTTCATGCTGGATGCCTTTATCATTATTATTATTTTTAATCACCTCTCCTCACCCACCGTCCTCCACTCACACAGCATTCAGCCTCTGCATTTACATTTATCCTCCAGTAGAAACTCTCCCTCTACATAGCTCTGGCCTTGTCTCTGCCAGCAGCTCCCATTGTTGCAGCTATCTCATTTCAGACGAGCGCCTGGCTGCTTCCAGCCTTTATCCTTGGCCAGGCAGCTGCTGTGCCCAGCACAGATAGAGTTGCAGGAGACATTGCGGGAATGCTGACCATGCCCTCCGCAGCCTCCTGGGGTCTCTCAAAGCATTCCTGCCCACCCAAGGCAGGCCTGCCAGGTTCACTCTGAAGCAGATGGAGGAAAGTGTTATGCACTCTTTAGTAACATAAATTTCTGTTCCTGCCCCTATTCGCACCCCACTCCCCCCCCCAAAAAAAAAAAAAAAAGAAAAAGAAAAGGTCTGCTTGGAATCAGCAGGATGCAGGATCTGTAGGAGCCCTGCAAAGTCTGTTACTTTCATGTGGGTTATCATTATTAGGTGAGAGTATGAGAGCAACCCCCTGAGCTGAGAACCACTCCTCCTCACTGCCTGGGTTCTCACTGGGAGAGGCAGGAGTAGGTATTTGGAGAAAGCCTTTGGGACTGACAGCCTGGCTGTAATGGGTGCTCACTGCCAGGGACACAAGACTGTTTCCCTGTCAAAAAAAACAAGGTAACCTGAGCTCCTGTGATTAAATATGGACAGAGAAGTGAATGCTGCTTGTTGTTAATGGGGAATGTGACCAGTCATGAACGAGGTGAAGAAGCAAGACGAGAAGATGAGCTATACTGAGTGCCCGAATTTGAAAAACTCTTGTCGTGCTTATCTTACCTCCAAGATTTCTGCCTTGG
The DNA here is from genome assembly GCF_036013475.1 of Columba livia. Classification (NCBI taxonomy): domain Eukaryota; kingdom Metazoa; phylum Chordata; class Aves; order Columbiformes; family Columbidae; genus Columba; species Columba livia. The sequence continues at coordinate 22,998,946 of NC_088608.1, forward strand.
TTTGTGAGCCCCCACCCCAGCAAACCTCAGAAAAACCCACCTCCCACCATGCTAATGGTCAACCAGGTCTCATATAAATTGGAAAGAAGCAAAACTCACTGCCAGCTGGATTTGGGGCATCACTCCTTTCATTCGTGCACCAGGAACAAGTGCATCAGGGGCTTCTGCCCACTCTGGCCTGAAGGAAGTGAGCTGTGAACAACTACTACTGCAGATCAGTCTTTTTTGGCAGGGTGATATCATACAGCCACAATGCAAGGGAGGAGAATACATAATGTTTTTGAGTGAGGAATACAAGCTTTTTACTGAAATCTTTGTCACACAATTGCATGCAGAAATGCAATCCCTACCTAAGAAAATCAGATGCAGGAGGCTCCAAGGGCTGCAGGGCCTGCATGGGGGAAGCAGAAGTGAAACTAATAAAAAGAACAAAGAAAAGGTGCATATTACATCTGGGAAATTACAGGCACAAAAGCTGAAAAATAATAGCAGTGTTGATTTGCAGGTGTTTTTTTAGCTTCCAAATGCATTATATGCACACTTTAATGCATTTTGGTATCGGAAAAACAGCATTGCTGGTGACAGTAGGTTATGGTAGCACTGGATAAGAGAAAGCAGATGGTTAGAGAAGTAATTTGCGAACTTGCCATGTGTTCGTTCCCACATTGCGCCTGGTTACAGACAGCAGGGCCCACGTTTCCCGCTGGAAGCCGCCTCAGCAGAGCCGGGCGGCTCAGCGCCGCTGCCGCCAGATGGCAACAGGCGCACGGAAAAGATGCAGTGGGCACACGATGGGCCTCTGCGAGGGAAGATCCCAAACAATCCCTTGCAAGAGCAAAACAGAGGGAGTTAATATTTTCAAGAAGAAACGCATTCAAGGAATTAATGACAGCCTTAGATGCTAATGGACCGGACATGCCCTGTTTATTCCAGTGCCCATAAGAACGTGCAAAGCATTCATATAAACATCACTGTGTGTTGACAGACAGGATTTAAACCCACAAATCACGAAATTGAAAGTTGCATTTTTCCATACAGAGACACACCTCAGCCATCCTGCAAATATATTTTAAGCCCATGGATATTTGCAGAAAATTCATTTTCAGCATATCTCTTGTTTTCTATTACACAGGCCAAAGGAATTAAAAACACAAAAAACTGACTTAAAAGTGATATTAACCTCTGCAGTGACCAAGTGTACATACTATAGCATAGACATGTTGTGCATTTATCAAATCAGAGGGATACTTCTGAAAAAAAGGGTTCTAGTCTGGAAAGAAAGAGAGGAGCAAGAAAAAGGTCCACAGTCAAGTAGAGAAACCACGATCACTTAATACATAGAACAGCAGCACAATTGTTCACCTGTTGCAGGTGAGAAGCAGCCCAGCTCCACTTTAAAAGGGTCATGCTGCTCAAAGATGACACTGGCCACAGACACTTCTCTACCCAGCCTGAGCGAGGTAGGTAAGCAGTGAGCACAAGAGAACAGCGATAGCTGCAAATACCATCGGCTGAGACGAGAGGCACAAGCTGACCAGCCACAATGTGTCAGAGGAATTGGTAAGAAGGTTGCAGCTTCATGTTGCCTTTCTGTTATGGAAACACCAAGAAACCAGTCCCGGAGCTGAATAAAGTTGCTGAATAAAGTAGTAGTAAATTCACCAGCAGCTATCAGCCCTGACAAGGTTGCTTTTAGGTCTCCTATTTTAGGACTGAGACTTATCTCAGGGACGTAGGTGAGTCATGCTGGAGAGCCAAACAAGACAACAAGAGGGCAAGTCCATCAGATGTGAAGTTTACTCTGCCCTGCTCCTACAGGCCACTCTGTCAGCACAACATGAGCTGTGCTCAAGTGACCAGGACAGCAAAGGGACAGCTTTGCTGGACCATCCCCTCACGAAGACTTTCCTGCACAGCAGGACTCAGATACTCTGCTGGTCAGAAGAATCTCTTTCCTACTTGGATGCAGCGAGGCAACACTTCTAGTATCTTTTTCATAAACTCTGCCTTTTCCCAGTAGCACAAGTCACCTGAGAGCAAAACCAGACAGAGAGAGAGTGCCCCGTCTCTGACTGGTGTTGAAGTTGGGATCCAGGTGGGCTCAGCCAGCTCTGCCACATACCGACAGCACAGACATCTAAGGCAACGTTTAAGCAGGTGTTGGGCACCTGAGTGCCATCCTGGAAGTCATCCACCTCTGGAGATGGTACCGTATTGCCATGTTACATTTTGGATACAAATTCTGATGCTGATTTGCTTTTGTAAATATATAGTTGCTTTACTTCAGATGCAGAAAGTAGAGCTTGGCATTGCCTGACTTATGGAAATGCATGTGTATCATACTGCTATCCCATTTATCATGGAATCGTAGGATAGGTTAGGTTGGAAAAGCCCCTTAAGATCGAGTCCAACTGTAAATTACTTTAACATAATCAAGTCCAACTAATTTCATACACTGGCTTTCATGAGTGGGACCACAGACAGCATTTAGCCTGAAGTATATCTCTGAATCTCACATTTACATGTTTAAATACACATATCTGTTTTAAAATGCAGATTGACTCTCCATTGGAGGAACTGCAGTGCAGACTGTTCAATTCTAGCTTTACATGAAGGCAAGCTGCTTGTTCAGCTCATGTGAGGTCTGACACATTTTGGCCAGTACTCTGTAATTCAATTTTTGTGAAGACATTTTGGGGGGAGCTTCATTACACAACCAGTGGAAAGAAGAAATGGCAATGTGGGAAATAGGTTTCAATGCTTAAAAGCTGCTGCGCTGGTTAGCTGCTTCTCTTACCCTGTTCACAAGGGGGAAAAAAAAATAAAAATCACATTTTAGCTCTTAACTGACACAGGTTCTTCTCTGATTGTTGGCCCATAAGGATATAATTGACAACAACACTTTTGCAATGTCATCACTCCCAAATACAAAAGCAATTAACTCCTGGAACATGGAGCACCCCACAGCACGTTCCCCACATAGCCCCAGCTACGGGATGAGAGCACAAACATCCATCTGGAGGTCATCTGCTTCCCGTGGAGCATTCACATTGCCATGAGAGGCAGACGTGCCAAACCATCCCACACCACGCCTACAATAAGTGCAACTAGGATAAACTTTTGTGACCCTGAGAATGCCTCTGTAACCCTGCATGAGTCCTGGGATACCTAGCTTTGTGGTGCAGATTCTCTCGTGGCTAGTATTAGTTGGATAAACACGTGGAAAAAAAGTTTAGTTTATTTTAAATTCTGCAGCTAGGCTGAGTGGCAGAGCACCTTCTTCCTTTGCACAAAGTGCTTCCTCTCCCTAATCCCAGAGAACACTAAATGGAGATCTCTGCAAAGCATCCCTCTCACCTAGAGCTGCAGCGGTTGCCTTTAAAAAGTCAACATTTACCTCACTGTGCTATCTGAGCCACAGCAGCATTTTAGAGCAGGAAACACCATCATCTACCATGCTGTCCGTTAGTTTCCAGGGACGGATTTCTGCTCCTGAACATGGATTGGTTCATGTGTGCTTTACCCAAGACTGACCTCATGCCAAAATACACACTTTCATTGCTCATGTTGGGATCTTTGCCAGTACATGCACAGCATTTTGTTAGTAATTAATGGAAAAAACTGACTTGTGTGGTTCCTGGTGTGTAGCTCTCATCACATGAAGTTTATTTTGCCACCTTGGCAGGCTGCAAGACCTTTGCCATGTTTCTCTTGTGTTGGACAAGAGGGCTTGTGTTTATAGCTGATAAAAGAGGAAAACAAAAACATAACCTCAACTCGAGAAACACCCACAAATTGATAACTAAAGTATTAAACCCCCCACTTTTGGAGTGTATTTTGCAGTGCATGGTGGCTCCAGGTTCCCACAAGAGGGGTGGGGGCTCGCAGCACCCAGGCACATTGGTCAGGGGCTGACCAACTGGCAGCAGTCAGGAGGTGGTTCCCACTCCTCTGACAGCCCACACTAACTTTGTACATGGGAATGCATGCAAAGCTGAATTCCAGATCTCCCTGCTCGCTCATATTTGGGATTTGATAGGAATCAAACCACTGCATTCAAAACAGTTGGGGGAATATCACAGCAAGGGGAGCAATGTGAGACTGACCAGGCCGTGCAGGAGCAAAAGCAGGACAAGTAACAGCCACCTGAGAGAAAATGGCATTGAGACAGAGAACAGAGTTCCAGCTTAACAATTCTTAACAACATCTAGTTTTCAGATCAGCCTAATTGTGAAATTAATCCTCCTAGCAGATGAAGGCCACATCTACACTGACTTGTCACACAGCCCTTGACTTTGTGCTCTGTTTCCAGGCAAGCAGCCTGCATTCACATGTATTATAGCAGCTTACAGTGCGGCATGGTGAGTGGCCTCGTGGTGCCAGCAGCCTTGCGTGTCCAGGTGACAGGTGACATTCTCTATAGCGTCCAGCCAGTCTAGTCTGCCTCCACTAAAAATGCAGAGAAAATTCCTCATGACCATTTTACTTGGTCAATTTTTCTGACTACTTTAGGTAATTAATTCTGAAAACTTTGCAGTTTCTTTCCTTTTTCCTCTTTCTGTGCCCTCTGCACTTGGAGGTCCCTAGTGATGTACTGGGATGGGTACTGGGAGGGATGCTACAGTGACAACTGGATCTCCACAAAGGTTATGACAAGCAGCAAGAACCACATTTCTCTAACTGCTTCTGGTGTACTCACGTGCCAGCAAAATGATGAAAAAATTAGAAAAAACAAACTAACATCTCACTGTTGGTACACAGATCATTGGTGCCATCCAGCAGAAATAGGCCCACAAGCTGTGAGCAGGCGCAGGTTAGGACAACCCACCAACACCGAGCTGGCCTCTGTCTGACCACACAGGGACACAGGCATGGACAGTGCTGGCGCCCCCACAGCACTGCTCATCCCAACCCACTGCACTGGCAGCCGTGTGGGAAGCTCTCAGCCTGCACTGTGAGGTGAGGCAAAGCATTCTGTTGGCTGCCTACTCCTTCCAAAGCTTATCTGCCTCTTCATTTGTGATACTGAAAGGAGTCTTTGACTGGAGCCCAAGGGAGCTGTAGGAGGAGGGGTTGGCTTGTCCAAAGCTAACTGTTGAAGTTACTCAGAACAGAAGGAGACTTAGCTGTAGGTAGATCAGTTTTCCATTCTTAATTAACACTATTAGCAAACTGACACGATGGCTTGGGAGTGAAACTAAACCCAATACCAGAGCTGCAGATGGAAAAGGGAACATTAATGTGATTTTTCCTCCCACCAGCACAAGAGAAGGAGAATGTCAGATCTCTCCTAATGCTGGGAGAGATTTCCAGCCCAAGGACAGGCACAGATGACAGAAAAGGTCAGCCCACATTTTCCGTGGCTACTCCACCTCCTCTTTAACCTTCTCCACCACCAACATCCTCACCAGGCAATGCCAAGTCGCTTCTGTGCTGTAACTTAGCTTCAAACTGACCCTTGATTACGTTATGGAGAGAGAACTTCACAGAAAGCTGTGTGCGGACCACAACTCTTCCTCCAGTGAGGGGTATGAAGGAGCTGTAGGGACTCAGCATTGCACCATATTTGAAAATAAATGATTAATGGGGGAAGCATCTGGATTTTTATGGTGGTTGAACACCAGCACATGGTGGATTTTTATCAGGTTGAACACCAATGTATCCACTGTATTGTAAAACATTGGGAAACTATGTCTTTTCTCTGAACAGCAAGATTACGTGTGGGCTGGGGAAGTACTTGCAGGAGAAGTTCACAGTTTTCTGTGAAGTTTGCAGATGTCATTGCAACTCATCTAGGGAACAGCTTGCAACAGATGCTAAACTCCTCCATTTGTGATTATTGTCATGTGCCTGCTTTTAATAAAAGGTGTTCAGATGGGCTTTGAACCTTTTTTTTGTGAGACATCTTGTACTGCACCATGTCGGCCTTGTCTAATCCATCTTGCAGCAATCTCAGTGTGTTAGTTAAAATGTAGTAACTGAATTCCAGTAATTTACTGGAAGATGTAATGTGAGAGTTATTGCTTGGTACAAACAACATAAGTCCAGCATTATGACGCTGGAGAACAAGAAAGGGGATAAAAAGACAAAAAGCAATCAAAGGAATGTCTCCCCTCTCCTTTTTGAGACCAGAGTAGGTGCTGGGGATGAGCAGTGAACAACAGCACAATGCTGTGCTACATTCTTCTGGGTTTAGTGAGCAATCCTTCAAATAAGCATTAGAATACACAACCACATGAATACTGGTCTACAAAATGAGTCATTTTAATAGTTTGGACACCCTATTTTCCTTACTGTCACAGTATAATAATAAGGCATGGGGAAAAAAAGAGGCAAAGGGAAAAAGCTTAGTATTCAAACTCTAGGCTTTATAGCAGGAAACAGAAATTACAGGCAACATAGTGTTTGAAAATGAGTGTTGGCTGGCTGCCAAATGTTTTTCAAAACAATGCCTAATTGCCTCAGGAAATACATTAATCAAAGGGTCCCAGAGGCCTAAGAACCATTTGCTCCAATCTACTGAGGCAGACTAGCGATAGAGACCTGAGTAATACAAGAAGCTACTCATGTCCTTGAGACAAAATACTGACATGAGAAATAGGAAAGGATACCTAAAAAAAAGATCTTGAACAAATTCCTTGAGCAGCTTATTGACACCACTCTTGGGAAAGATCAAATAAGAAAAAAATGGTACTCTGATCACAAAAGCAGCAATAGAAATTAGAGAAGTTCAAGAGCTGTGCTGTCCAAATTGATCCACAAAAGGTGGCAACAATTGGAATATCTCTGCACTGTGGCCCAGATTGTGTATACAGAAAATCAGGTCAGCACAAAGAAGTGATCAGTCAATGCAAGGGCTCTAGAGAACAGTATAACCTGAAATGCCCGTGACCAGAGGCAGAGTGTGCTGAGAACCAAAGAGGAGCTGGATCACCTGATGCACATGTAAGGCTTCCTCAGCACATCAGCCGAGGGTCCTTGGACCCTGCTGGAGGCAGAGCTCTCGGCACTGACCAGCCTGGTGCTGCAGAGGGGGGACTCTGGGGTGCAATGACAAGCCCTGCGCCCACCTTCTCATGCCCTGTGCTCAGGCACGTGTCCTCTGCCCTCTGCTTGCACCCCTGCTGGCACGTAAATGAAGCAGATGGCACTCGTGCCTTACACATGGTTTACTCAGCAATCACTTCAGTCCACCGCGCATTTCCTAACCCTCCTGCATTACACAGGCTTTCTGGGGCTGATGTGCAGTCACTAAGCAGTAATTTTGCATGACTGAAAAAGAAATCCATGATTGCTAGGTTCACTAAATGTTTCTTTTCCCTTATTGCAATATAATTATAGCTATAATAAAAATATTGCAGAACATTCATCGGCATACAAAAATTAGGTCAGGAACAGAGTGAGTATATCATATCTGCCTTTTAGAAGCCTTTACTTCTTCCTTTGCCATTGAGGGGGGAAGAGCAGAAGAACTTTGGTATTGTATAAAATCATAAATAATAGGTTTTTTCATACTGTCAGCTAATCTGGCAGAAAGAGCAGTTCACAAACTTGTTTCAGAAGGCAGCTTGCTTCCCTCACCACAGGACTCTAAAACCTCATCACGGGCTCCCCGCATCCAGCCTCAGCCAGCAGTGTGCTTCCATCCATCCCACAGCCGCTGGGAGCGGGAGGCAGCCCAGCCCTGTGCCAGGAAGGAGCCCTGCGCCATGGTCACACACGTGGGGACACACGTGCTGCTCTCTGAGGGGTGCACGTGTCCCACACCCCGTGTGCAGCAGGTTCCACATGCCGCATCGGTGCTGGGCTCCATGGACGGCTGTGGGTCTGCCAGGAAGGAATCCCAGACCAAGGATGTCTTTGCTACCGAGGTACAGGGGCCTGGCCCAGCTGATAGGAGGTCAAGTAACCCTGTGCTCAACCACTGGGCTGATTCACTGCTGGGACATTTTCCCAAAATTGCTGCAAGAAGTTTTCCCTTTTTCTTTTTTCATCCTAAAGCTCCTAATTATGCCCCCAAGCACTGTTCTAAATATTTTTTCCCCAATAGTTCTGACATTTAACTTTTACTAGGCATACATTTTTAACAGTTATTCACTACCTCCATAATTTTTTTATGATTTTGCTTTCCTTTATCATTGTCGAAGACTTGCTTTCCCTCATACTCCGTGCAAGTTTCTTGCCTGCTACCAACCCATACTTCTTGCCAGTGCCCTTTATTTCTTCCTTAGAAGTTTGAAGAAGTTGCTTTCTCAGTTTAATCACTTCTTTCCTGTCTTTTTGACTGTAGCCAACTGTTGCCAGTGAGGTGGCTCCAGTGTCTGCCCAGCCCCACCTTGTGCTGTAGACACATACCCCATGGCACTGGAGACAGTAAGGTCAACTGCTGAACTAGAGATCACAGGCATTCATCATGGAAATCAATTCTTCTGGAGAACAAATCAACTTAGTGATAACCCTTACTTCTCATAGACCTAGGTTATTTATTGTGTTGTCATTTAACTAATACAAATGCAAAAAACAGTGGGTTTCTGCATTTAATTAAAATTTTGATTAAATGAAACTTAAACAATGTAATTGCTTATATGCCTATGCAAAGTACCTTCCTGCTTAGCAAAAAAGAAGTATCAAATTCACTGCAAAGACATTTATTTCTGTACTACCTGCTTTAATGGTTACCGCTCAAGAAGGACCAGAGTTCCATTAGGATAGTAACAAAAACAAGATTAAAATGGAGATTTTGCCTACACACTTAATGAAAAATCACAATTAAAGGAAAAAAGCAGTAATTGGATACAGGTTCCAGTGATTCAAAGTCAAGCAAGTATTTCATTGGCCATTTGGGTCCTCCATCCCACATTCCTGTCCCTAACACAATAGACAACCTGTGCATTTGTCTCTGAGACATGCACTGCCAGCCTTAATTTTTTGGATACTGAGATTATTTGATGATAAACACATTCTGAAGTTTCATCATTGCTTGGCATGCAGTTTCCTTCATATGTCATCAGACTTTGAGACTCAGGGAAGATACAGTGTGCTTGTTATGGCAGGGGCTCCCTGCCTGACCTCTAGGGTTCTGTGCCTACTGGCTGTGGTAAACCTCATCAGGGAGCCCTCAGGGGAGGGGTGTCTGGGCATTAAGGAAATTTATGTTTCTTGAGCTGGGCTTTTGGGGGAGGTTCTTTTGGGGTGTTTTTGTTTTATTTGCGCCCCCCCCCCCTCCTTTTTTTTCCTTTAGTTAATCAGCAAACTGACTGCTCTTCTCCCAGCAGGGGGTCCCCATTCAGGTTTTCTCCTTTCCTGCAGGACTTGCGGTGATCATAATCACTTGTTAAACTTTGCTGGAAAAACAGCATCTCCAGCAGGAAACCGGTATTTGGTAGTAGCTCACAAACCTTGTTTGTCCTGTGTCCATTGGAGAGATTGACTATCACAGAATCACAGAATGTTAGGGATTGGAAGGGACCTCAAAAGATATCTAGTCCAATCCCCCTGCTAGAGCAGGAACACCTAGATGATGTTAGACAGGAAGGCATCCAGGCGGGTTTTGAATGTCTCCAGAAGAGGAGTGTCCCCAGAGTGAATCTCGGCTTGCTATTTTGGGTGGTTTTTTCTCTGACTCTGATCCAGCTTTGTACCTCTCAGCAGCCTTGGTGCTTCTAAAGGCAGCTGAAAGCACCTCCAGAGCAAGGGGAACAGCCGCTACTGTCAGCAGCACCCATCTGCTGCTGCACCGAGACAGAGGAGCTGGGTGTTCCACACAAGAAGAAGCAGCGATTATCCTAATTACTCCCATTTACTACATTCTTCCTGCCATACGCTTTAGAAGTGGCATTTCAACTACCTGGTTTGGGTTTGCTCGCACAGCAATGGGGAACAACAGATGCCTTTTGCTCAGGTAAGCCAAGTGTTCCTCTGGCTCACCAGGCTGCCAAAGGACATGGGGGCCACCACCGCAGCCGTTCTCTGGCCATACCCCACATCAGCTGCAAAGGGCTGCTGCCAGGTGCTTTGAGAAAAGGCTGCATTTGCCACAGACAGCTGCAGCAGCGTTGGGTGTCAGGGACAGGCACGTAATGAGTAATGCAAACACAGCAGCGCAACAAGTGGGTGAAACATACGTGTGCAAAAGCTTGCCAGCGTGACTTAATACAAAAACATCCCACCTCCTCATCACAGACCTGATAACATTGGAGTACAACCATGTGAGAGAGCCGTGCAAAGGCACTGCAGAGAGAGGGCCAGAGCCAGAGAGCCCCTGCACATCACTCTGTGAGGGAAAGCAGGAGTGATGGACAGTCTGAGGACTGTCATACTCAGGGTCATTAGGCAACACAGGAGTGAGGAAATGCACCAGCTGCTGTCAAGGCAGTGAGGGGAAACGCAGAGTGTTTAGGAGTTGGCTCGGAACAAGGTAGCAGTGAACATGTGTGGCTGCTGGAGAGCACAAGGCAGATGTGACTGGGGAGAACATGGGCAGTTGCTCTTGGGCTGAGGGAGGCTGTGGTCAGTTCGTTGGGATAAATAAAGCAATAATGTGCATTAACTAATACATTAATTATAGTAGCAAGCTGCTTTTAGTACTACAGAAGATTTGGGAAAAAAAAAAAAAAGAAAGAAGAAAAAAAGATGATATTTTAGATTCTTTCAAAATCTCCCCCCATCCTCCATCCCCCTGATCACAGAACAGCACTCCCCATGTGCTTACCAGCATGAGCCCCCATCTTCACCCTTTCCCTCCTGGGAGCCTTCATTCCCCATTTGCAGGGGAGCTCAAGGAGAGCTGCCTGCTCCCCCCTCCTGCCTTGGGTCAGCAAGGAAAGAACAGGCTACAGGGAGGCACCTTGTTGCTCACAGAAGGGAGCACAGCTGGCAACAATTGCTGGGGAGTTTTCCTCCTCTGGATGGTGTTGGCTGCCTGAGAGGAGGGAAAAGGGTGGAACCTCCAAGCTGCCCAAGCAGCTTCACCTGCTTGTTCTCCTTTGGGGCTGGCGTTAGGTCAGGTGCCCAACCAAAGCATCTCATCATGTCTGTCCTCCCTGCAGGTCTCACACTCACTCACTCTGCTCTCCTTGATAATGAAACATTTTCACTCTTCATCAAAATAATTAGTCTCCAAAGCTTTGAACTGAACCAGTGTGCTATTTGCAACTGATCTTCTCTGATGTTGGTATTTTCCTGTGCAGAAGGCAATGAAGGAGGAGAGCCAGGTGGGTGACATGGAGACACCGTTTGGTCACCAGCACTGCTGGTGCCCGGTCTGCCACTCCCAGCTGCAGCAGTGCCGCCAGGAACCCCAACGGGAGAGGAAGCATTTAGAGTGAGGATGATTAGAGCACAGAGAATTCCAATAATACTAAACCACGCTCACTGGGGATACCATTTTTTGGCCAGAAATTGAAACTGAGAAATTGCCATTTGTAAGGACTGCAAACCAGCTTGATGTGAACCTGGCCATGCACTCGCCCTGGTACGATTTGGTCATTTTCCCTTTGCACAGTGTCCCGGCTGGACGCCTGCAGTCAGGCCAAAGCACTTGCACCAGAGCTGAGCGCTTTAAGTGCAAAGCAAGTGTTCTGTAATATATTTGCATTTGATATTCAGTGGTGTATCCATCTCAGCTGGGAGGCTACAACTCTTCAAGGGTAAACTGCAATTCCAATTATAACTCTCTCTCTCTCCATATATATAAAACACAAAGTAATAGATGGTTTGACAATGCTTCAGAACCCTTAAACCAAAAAAGTATTCTTGAGAGGCACCTTGGACAATGAAGAAATTTTCAAATTCAAGAAGAATTTGCGGGAACCTTAGCAAAGCGTCAGGTTCCGAAGCCTTTAGGCCAGAACGGGCTTGTCAAAACTGGTAAAACTCTGACTCACTGAATTCTGAGAGTGTCCAGGCATAAAGTGCAAATGGAAACAATGAAACAAACAGTATTTTTTAAACACATTTGTTAAGTAAAATTAAATAGCTTAATTTTAGAGTTTTAAAAGCAAAATTTAATAAATTAATATATGCATGCCAGATAAAAATACAAAATTACAATTGAAATAGCAATAATAATAAAGGAACACTGCTCAGCATTGCAGATTTCACTGCAACCACCATAAACATCATGGAGAATTACTTAAAGTAACATTTAAAGTACACATTTTGTTTCTGTTAAAAACAAATTACTATATGATGAAAAAAAACTGAAAGAAACCCAAGAAGAAGAAATGAGCCCCAAAAGTGGCAGAGAACGATATGAAATGTCAATAAACTGCCAGAGGCTCCATTTCACATAAGTTGTCCTTCTTTTTAGTATCAGAAACCAATTACATAGAACATAAAAGCAAATTCACAACAGGTTTACACGGAGAAACATGCTGAATTACAATCACAAACTATCCAGAACAAAGATGCTGCACCAGTTCAGTTGTTTTCTTCATGGAATGAGTCTCACCAGAACAGGGAGAACAGGGAGCAAATCATGCAATAACTTTAAGCTTTTTGTTTTTTATTTCCACATGATAAACACCCAGGATTACTAGTACTGGAAAGTATGTGTTAACCTTTTTCAACATCAGCTGAATGGCACTACAGAAATGACAGAGAGTTCCTTCATTTTTATCCTGAATACATCAAAAGCTCTAGCAAATATGGAATTGAGCGACAAGAGCCATTAAATTACTTCAAAATATTCCTTCATCCATAGAACACCATTGCTTCCTTTTTTATTACAAAACCCCCAGAATATTCAAAATAAAATGTCTTCATTTTTAATAAGCATCTCCACCACAAGTCTCTGATAACGGATGTCATTCAACGCAGCCATCGCATCCAGTTCTGGCGCTCTCATTAGAGTTGGTCCAAAAACGATGCCCAGATTCTCTGCACTCATGAGATTTTCCTTTTCATGGAGCGTTACTCTGTAAAAAAAGGACAGTGGTTTTCATGTTCATTCCATGCCAAACTATGACTGCATATGCTTGGAAAACAAGAAAACTGGACACAAATGTTTGCCGTCCCCCAAAGGCCAGGAGAGGCTGCTGCTTCCAGCAGGACAGACCTGGAGGTGTGGGGTGACACGCTCAGAAGTCAGCGAGTGCAAATGCTGTGCAGGTTCATGGTCAGATGTCTCTGTCCTCCTACTGCACACACAGACCGTGTTTAACTGCAGGAGGGGTCGGCACTCTGTGGGGAGGGAGGAGGCTGAGGGGTGAACTCAGACAAATCACAACAATTTTGCTTTTGCTCTGCACAGCAGCAGTGTCTCGAGGCCATTCCTATGGGGAGCAGATCACGCTTGTTATTACGTGAGCAGTTTTATGGTCACTAGAGATGTGCTGCTGTGCCCACCCAGGTGGGATTCTGCCCAGGTTCCCCTGGTGCCATGGCTCCACATGGTCACGCTTCTCCTCTCTTGTGCATACGACAGCAATGGGGGAGAAGCACATCACGTCTGAGCTCCCTGCATTTAGGCAGTACAGGGTAACTGTACTAAGCTGGATACCTGGTTCCTCTTCAAGTGTGTGGTGTGTACCAAAAAAACCCAGGAACCATGACTTTGGGGTGGCTTTGAAAGCACCAGCGTCTCGCTGTAACGTTGTGTGCATGGCAGGCTGGACAGGTCATCAAACCTGTGCTCTGACAGCCTCACTTCCATCCTTCCCTCTCCTGGGGTCCCCAGCAGCTGCGACCGGGGCCACAGACACAAACGTGCCTCAGAGCTTCTGCCTTGATTTATCCTGGTGAATTGCCTCGCTCAAGGAAAGAAGTCGGTATTATGCAAATGTTTTAGGTTTAAAGAATCCATAAGGATTCTCAGAAACAACTAAGAATCCCAGGATAGCAACTTAAAGAGTGGCTAAATTATTCCTCTTTTCACCACTGTGGCATCTTGCTTTGCATGAACAAATCCTTTTGTACACACGAAAAAAAAAAAATCAAGATTTTTCTTCCTTTTTTTTCCCCTTCTGCTTTAATTTTTGTTTTAAAACAAATCAGACTGATATTTCCAAGCTGCTGTGTCTTCTGTCTGTAATTACTTCAGATAAAGGAGCTGTGTCTGATTACCTGAATTCAGCAGCAAGACAACAGCCTGTCGAGCACCACAGTTCTTTTTAGCAAATATATTAAAACAACGTTTAAAAATGAGTGAATTTTACCACCCTTCTACCTTATCATTCACCTATACCAGAAATACAATGTGCAAAAGCAACTTGCTAACTAGAGCAGCAACAGCTACTCTTGAATAGCGTAAGGAAAAATGAACTTCACACTTGACAGTGAGGTGGTTTTTTTATTCCCAAGTTTCTTCATCCCTGTGTCTGTTCTAAAACATCCATTAGAAATGTCACTGAAATAAATGGACAAATCAAGCAGAAACTCTGTAGCTGAATATTGCCCGAGGCACTCAGCAGACCCAACATATTCCTACTTGTAGAAGAACTATAAAAGGAAAAAAAAAGCAGAAGAAAGCTTAAAACATTTTTATAAGGAAATGGAATGGTTCTTACATATTGTCAATAAGCTCATGTTACTTGAGAAAGTAAAATGGACACCCTAACACATCACATTGATTTTTTCCGTGCTTTTCTGAAAGAAGCAGAACCTGTGCTGTTGTACCAGATATTCATCCGTCAGTCTCTCTTTAGCAATTTTTCAGCCTACTGACCAACTTCAATCATATCCCAGGGAAAAGAAGAAACAGAATTTATGTTCCTACAGTTTTGAGAAGGCAGCAAGTGGAACAAGGGGCTCCACGCTGATGAGGAATGGCTGGCAGACCTCACTAGATGTGTGGCTGGAGGGCCAATTAACACTGTGTCTAATTGGTGTCAGCTCAAGACTAGCGTGTGCTGTCTTTTTCAGGGTGTCAGGGATGACCAACATAGACAAGACTTAGCAGAAAAAGAGACCAGTCTGTAGCCATTTTTATTAACTCTTTGCCCAGGGAGCGACTTATTACCTCCCAGAGGTACTAAAGGCTTATGATAAATATTCACTGCAACCTTAGATATAATGCAACTTTGACAGGCAGATGACTTTCGTGCTTGAAAACTGTGGGTTTTTTACTTATTTCCTTTAAGTACTTTGTGAGTGCTTTAAGTGGGATAAACGCCAGTGTTTGGCTATTTGCTTGTTGTGCACACTATAGATATTCCCCGCCACAGTCCATCTCCAGGATTTGGTGGGCCTTACCCAGACTTTTCTGGAGGTCTCTAGCCTGTGCTAAAAATGAGTTTGGCTTAGAGTTCTTTCCACCTACCTCTTCAGATGCGCCATGAGATACCGTAGTGTTTCACAGTGTGCAGGCGGCAGCAGCTTCAGCGCCTCATGGAGAATTTCCAGCTGTTCATCCGGATCAGTGGTTTCTGAAACACAGATGTTCAACTGTCACCACACGTACAGCCAGAATTCATGCACAGAAAGGCAGCAGCAGTGGCCTACAGAGCACACAGGGAGCCGCAGTTCTGCTGGGTTACTTATTTCCAGAATGCACCCAAATCTCATAGTGTGTTATTTGCCTGTCCAGAGACGTGCTCAGAGCACAGTCAGGATGTGATTGCTTTGGACAAAGAAAACTCCCCACAGCAAATTGCACTCTGACAGAAGATTCCCTGCAGCCTACTAAAAAAAAAATCTGATAATCCTTGCTGACTGGACTAGTTTTGCGCAAATCATCTACAGGTGCAACCCTGGGACAGCAGAAGGTACTGGGAACTTTGCCATCCATGTCTTTGGCTGTGTCCATGCTACTTGGAAAGAACCTTCTGCAGTGGAGCGGTCAGCCCAGCATCTGGCCCTTGTTTTCTACCCACGGCTGCCTCACACGTTTCCAGCTGTGGCTGGTGTGAGTGCCACATTGCAGAGATGCTTCAGGCAGCCAGGGTGCTCGGCGGAGAGAAACGTTCCAGCTGGGTCTGCTGCTGTGCTTGCAGACTCACCGTCTGCAAGGCCAGCCTTGAAGGTGGCCTTAGAATGAGTGCTTATCAGCTTCTAAGAACACTCAAAATGGACAGCTCTAGAAAAAAATTACTTCTTATTTCTAAACATTTTCATAAATCATCTTCTTTCTGGCAAGACAAAACCAGCAGAATTTAGATGTCAGTGTCAAGTACTAGGGATTCACGCAAGGCATACAAACCGATGTAATCCATAGTGCCCGGTGAAAATGAAGCATTCCTGGTGACAAAGGCAAGGAAAAATGTAACCATGATTACGTAGCACCACGCGGTCATGTTGTAATGTGCAGTGCACATTTACTCCTGCAATCCTTACTAAATAGGGCATGCAGGGTAAGAGCTGATGGGACAGCTATTAAATCAACAGGCAAGTACAGCACAAAAAGGAGGAAGGCTGAGAATGAAAACCAGGAGGAAGATGCCTTATACTTACTTGCAGACTCTATAAACTTTGGGTAGGCATCATACGTGATGAGTGGAATTGGCAAATCCCTGAAGTACAGTTTAAGTGCACCAGTGATAATATTGATATCTTCATACATATTCACAGAAATATCAGCTTTTTCCCCATCTGTGTGGAGAAGGCACTGACATTAAAGCCTTGTAAATGTAAACAGATGTCAAACAGCATTCAAAAGAAAAATTACTTGCTTAAGCAAACATTATTAAAAGGGACACAAGTACAGATTTCAGCTTTCATAACCAAACCAGAAAGTTACTGGGCTGTGAAGTTCACCATTTCAGGGTGAAAACCTCAAGCATTTTATAAAGAAACCTATAGTTTCTTCATTTCAAATGATTACAAAAAATGCAGGGTTTTTTTGGGGAAAAAACCTGCCTGCCCAATCTAGCAGTATCTATATTGTAGAAATGTGTGGAAGTTCAGCTATTTCTGAACACTTTGCGTTGCCAAACAACACATTTGTCAGCACTGAATGAGAAATCAGGGGAGTCTGGGAAAAAATGTAAAAGAAAGAAAACCAACTTAGTCCACAGCCTCCCCATTTCATAAGAAAAACATGTGTTCACCATTCAGCTACAGCACACTACCTACTCCTGACCGCAGTGGACACAGATCCAGAACTTGGCTCCTCCAGCGCATCCCCGCCCTGCTAACGCTGCAGAGGCAGATGGTGTCTGAATAGGTCCAGTCCTCCCGAGAAACAGGAGAGAGTTTCCAGCATGGATTTTGGCCTTGATTCCTACTGGGATAGGGGGACTGCAGCTGGAAAGCCTTTAATTTTCCCACTGCCTTTTCTCAGAGAGAAGAGTTTGTTCTCACTGACCTTCTTATAGACTGTAATAATTCAAACTTTGTTTGCACTATTGCATTCATCTTATTATTTTGGAGCTTTCATCCAGAAAGATGGATTTAAGTTGCGCAGCCATCTTAAGGCATTTTACCACTTGCCCTCTATTCCTCCCCCACCGCCCTGAGCGCAGTTTTACTTGAAAACTAGGGCAGTAGTTCAGAAAGCTTTGTCCTTTCCTATGCACATCATTACTGAAGCACAAATACTGATGGAAGGAGAAAAGTAGATTTCGGTAACACAGTCCAAAGTGAAGCTGATACACTTTTTTTTGGGGAGGGGTAGGGGGGCGGGGATGTGCTCCCCTTCTGCCAGTGCAGCTGCCGGACCCCTTCAGCACACTGAGGCAGAGGAGCATGAAACAGGCTGTGTAGAATAACTGTGTGTATTTACTACATCAGCACAAAGTCCCAGCCTGCAGGAAAGACTGTACCTCTGTCAAACGCCATTTTGACATCTTCGATAAGGTCACTAAATCCTGAGACTCTGTATAGTCCTTCGGAATTAAGACCTGCAATGAACATTTTAACAAGATTAAAGTTAGTTTTAATTCTACAGTTTCCTTCCATCCAGTTCTTCCTTTGTCAGTTCTTAATTGAAGGCAGAAAAATACATGTTTTAAAAGCCTTATCAGGCTTTTCTTTCAGAATGAAACCTTATCCTGGCCTTTTAACCCTGTCCCTTGCATTAGCTGCCTCGTTACATGAGCACTAAATTATGTTTACGCAAATGATTTCAGAGCTGAAGAAACATATTAAGCCAATTACAACTGATTTTAAAATAACTGAGATTAGCGTACTTGATGTTCAGTCATTATTTCAGAGTGAAAACAAACACTAATTCTAGAACAGGATTCTCAGTGTGGGCTCGGGGAACTAACAAGAGGAAACTCATCAATACTAACTGCCTTTGTTTTAGCATATTCACTTAATTTTACAGGAAAGATAGGTGCCAATACATAACTATAAAGCAGTAATTATCCATTAAGCAATTTCTAGCAGAATCTATAAAAATTACAAATGGGTATGAACCATGAAGTAATATAAAATATAATATTAGCTGTGCAGCATAATTGGCAGTCATAAAATGTCCTGTGCAAATCTGTTTTGAGCAATCATACATTCAGCAGAAATCCAGATGACCCAGATCAATCTAAATGGATTATCAGTAAAGCAACACAAGTCCATTAACTATGTCTTACCTCTAGATTCAATTTCCCTAATGCACATGTCTACTACCATTGGTCTCTTAGTGAAGTGTGCTTTTACTAGCGTTGTAAGGTCACAGCTGTACACTTTTTTGACATGCTTCAGGTCTGGCTTGCAGTCATTTGGGACCATCTTGGAACACTGCTTGTGCACATTTAAACCACAATCTGAGAGAAAAATGAAAAGACAATTAAGCTGGTGTTTGGAGACAATGCATCCCGGGGTCAGTACCGTGGAGCATGTACGGCTCTTGCAGGCTCTGGCCTGATCTCACAACTACTATAATACTCCTGTTGAGACATCTTAACCATCAAATGCACGACACAGGGACAGACCTGCAGTAAGACAGATTTTCTACCCAAGAAATTTCTTCTACCCCTAGGAGATCTATCGCAAAATGACAAATTTTCCATATGTTTTTCTGAATAGGGGATCAAGTTCCCCACCACTATTACGTATGTTACAATCACAATCTAAACTTTCTTTGCAAGTTGCTGTGGATTTCCTAACACCTACTGCTTTAACGTAGTGCTGGACTGTGTCACTCGGACACCTCCTGGGAGAAATGAAGGCAGGGATGTGGTCTCAGAAGGCTACAGACCTTTTGCAGTGCATGTTGGCAAGGCAGCCCTGAGATCTGAACTGCTTCAAGGATGCCTATGATCTTGCCAGGTATAAAAGCCCGTGCTTAGTGACATGGCGAATCCCCCAGCTTGGTGGGGACTGAAAAGCAGACGCAGGGGTCACCAAGCTGGCTGGTGGTTTTCTGCTACTGAGCTAAGGACTTTGCTAAGTCACAGCAGCTGCAATTCCAATGCTGTTCACAGGGTGTTTCTGAAACGAAGTGTTGGCAGGCACCAAACCAATTCTGTTTACTTTAAAAATTACTTAGGGAAGATTCGTTGTGTTGTTGTTTTTAACACAAACAACTTCACAGCTTTATTGTAAACATACTGAGAATGACAGTTTAAGTGAAACTTAACTAAAATCAGGTCAAAAAAAAATGTTTGTGTTGCCCAAAGCCATTCAAAAACATAATACCCAGGGTTTAGGAAGAAAAATCTTGGAAAACACCACCAATTATCCAGTGATGATGGGAAGAGCAATACAGTCCCCTTTAAGCTAAGCACACTCTGCAGTTAACACCATCGGGCAGCATCCCATGGTGCGCAGGGCAGCTCCCGGTGACTCCATTTTCACCAGCATTGCCAGTGTTTCTCTACATCGCTGCATTGCCACGCAGAGCCTCCTGGATTTCTGCAGAATTAAGGGATGTAGGAGCTTGAAGGTTCAATGTCTTGACAAAAAGCTGTACTTTCCTCTCCCACCGCAATACTGAATGTATATATAGATTCTCTTTGTATTTAGTTCCTGTCGACATTGCCAATACTTGTATTTTCACTAATGCTCCATAGATTATTTGACTTTGTTCTTTACAAAACAGTAAACCCCAGAATTCAACGCTAAGTTTAATTTCCACGAAGTCAGCTGCAGCCTGCTGCTAAAAGCACTTTGTTTACTTAACAAGCCTGTAAATCAACCAGCTTTGTCACTTAGGTTCCTCTATAAAACATCCAGTTTCTGGTTGCAATTAAAGTTTGGCATGTCACCTTCAATCCAATCAGTCAAAACTCGCACAGATCCCAATCCAGATGAAACACCTGATTAAGATTCTCTTCAGCTATTCTGTGCAAAGTGGTTAACGCACCAGACGGGGAACTGCAAATGCTGAATTTCCCACCTGGGTGGGATTTTTTGTTGTGAGCCCCTCAAACACACAGTCGTGCGGGGGTACCATGGGGGCCTCCCTGCTCAGCCCCTCACTTGCCTTGCCCCACAGCCCAAGGTCTTGCCTTCCCTTGGGCATTTCTGTAAATCCTACATTTAATCTGGTGCTCCAAGACCTCCAGCTGGAAGGTGCATGGCCACACCACCTCCTCATGCCCAGCACCCACCCCACCTGCGGTTCTGGGTCATAGAATAAGGAACCTCTGAGCACACCAGGCAGCTGCACCTGCACTTTAAATATCTATTAGCAGTACTACATTTTGTCTGAACTTTGAGAAATCAGGTCCCTCTGTGCTTTAAATAGGGAACCCAAATTCATTGGAAACATGTGACCCAGATCCCTTTAGTGTCTTGGTGCTCGAGCTGTGACAGGGGAAGCAGAAGCTGCTCTTGCCTCCTCTGGGTCTTGTAGAAAAAATTCATCAGAAGTTTGTGGAAATACAGAGGAGAAATTACTCCTCTTTGGCATAAGGTTTGAATACTGTGCCATTAATAAGACCAGTGGCCACACTTTTAACAAGATGAAAAATGCTGAACGAATGCTATTAAGCAAGTACCATCCATTCTGCTTCCAGAATAAGGGTGAAGTTCCAGAGTAAAAATATTAAGTAGCCAAATAATTAGAGGCAATGTCTCACTGCACACAGAAGGGAAACAAATTAAGACCACACTGGAAATCTTAATTCTTGACTTCCTCTATTTCGAAACCTTAACTTTGCAATAATGGTATTTAAAAATGCAAATATAGTTATATATAGAATTCCCACAATTGCTGCAAGCAGCACCTATTTCAACATGTGTGAAATAGTGTAGTACATCTGTAAAAAATGATGTCTATGAGACTGGAATGGTAGCGTCTCACTCATGAGGACTCACTGGTGATTTTAAGAGTGCAAATTAGCTGCTTCACACAGACAACAATATAGCTCAGAGCTATGTTTCTGGGAATCCAAGGATGATTAAGACTCGAATATGCAAAAACAGGAAAAACATGCTTCCAAGTATCTTATACTTAAAATAATTGCATTCACAGAGACAATCCTAGTTGTATTTATATACAGGAAAGTTTCATTTCATTAAAGTATCTAATTTACAGAGATGCTTTCAATGTGAAAACCCTGCTTCTGAAAATAACTGTGTTATTTCTAATCCCACAGATTCAAAAGGGCTTTGGATCTGACCTCATTATACCAGAATAATAATTACAAATGCAAAAGTCAATCTTCCTCCTCTCTCATTTGTCCTTCCTTTGCGTTTGATTAGACTTTAGGTACCAGCCCACCGCTTAAGGGCTTACAAACATTCCTGAGAAACACTTAAGACCTAGAAATATTTCAGATACTTAATGCTTAGAAAATGCACAAGCACTAGGTTCAATATTACTGGGCTGTGTAGCATCCTCCTAACAATCAAAGCTCTTTACCTCTTAAAAGTGTAGGAGTGCACCTCACTTTAGCAAGTCTGTATCAATAAATACTTCTAGGAGATTTCAGTCAAGTTGCAAGGGAAAAATTCTATTTTTTCCAGTCTGGAAGCTGGAAGTCACCAGCGCTGTGCGCCCTACCAGGTGGGCCCCTCTCCTCAGCCAACAACACTTCGTGAAAGGCAGAACAGCCACATCTCAGTCACTAGTCTGTGGTTGACACCTGAGGATGAAGGATGATGTCTTGCTAACTCCAACAAGGTAAAAAGCACAACGGCAGGAGGTCAGTCCTCCTCTCCACAGAGCACTGGAATGTGCCAGCCTTGAACTATACTCAGCTTA
Organism: Columba livia; assembly: GCF_036013475.1. NCBI lineage: Eukaryota > Metazoa > Chordata > Aves > Columbiformes > Columbidae > Columba > Columba livia. The sequence continues at coordinate 23,020,973 of NC_088608.1, forward strand.
CTTGTTAGCACTAAAGACAGAATTACTGCTGCAAATTGCGTATGATTAAATAAAAATGCCCTCTGTTCTCATTGCAGATGCTTCACAAAAACTTTGAAACCCATTATTTTAGAACCAACTAGGAAGGCACAAGAAAGCCAAGTCCTGAATCTCTGCATGATGTCACATGGTGAAGCTTTAGGACTGCGCTTGTCTTGTTCACAGATGAGCTTCATGCTCTGGCTGGGTTCATTAAGTCCAAGAGGATTCATTTGATTTCACATTTAGGGTCTATTTACTTTTGGTTATATCAAAATAAAGCTGGAATAGCTTCACTCTGGATCTAAAGTAACTAGGGCCGTGGTCCGTTTCTTACAGAAGTTCATCAGAGCTTATCCACTGGCTGGCTATACAAATTTATGAGGAGCTAAAGAAAAATCTCCATAAAGTAACTGGATCTGCTGATAAATCCTATAATAATACAGGACAGATTTAAAAGACACAGTCATGAACCCTTGCAGGTCAATAGGAAAACTTCTGCTGTCTTCAGTTAATCAGAATTTTACCTTATACAGACATGATTTCTCAGGACTAGAATTGTAAGTCATGCATACTATTCCTTTTTACAGCGCTGTCAAACTGTGGCCACCTTAAAAATATACCAAATGTGACCAAAAAAAAAAATGCAGTAATAAATTCAAGAGTTTATAGGAAGTTTGGAAATTTAGGAAAAAGAAAAAGCGGAGTAATTTTAGATGACAGGTTTAAAAGTCTCTGATAAGCTGCCCTGACTTTAATAGCATATTGATCAAAGAGTTCACATAGGAGGCTGTGACATTACTTCTATGAGAGGTCTTAAATTCAAAACCAGCCTGAAAATACTTTCCTATGATGCCTACAAAAAAGTTTGGTAATGTTTTAGAAACAGCTAATACTGATGTTAGTCCACTGGGCTGAAAGAACAAATAACGTGTTCATATTAATGCATGAGGAGAGCCAAAAGATACATGTACGTTAATACCACCCCATGAGCGCACATTATAAATATTTGCAGAGACTAAAATATACTTAGCTGTCACTTTTTGTTATAATGCTGATTTGATTTTAGTCAGTTTTAGATTTCCTTTGCTTTATTATTTACTGGCTAACATGGCTGCTGATCACGCTCCACTGGAATGATACTGTATGCTACATCCATCACTCTAATTATATTTTTGAATTATCCTAAAGAAAATTTATGCATTTTGTCACTTTGAGGAGCAGCTTTAGGAGCTAAAAGGTAGATTTGCATTATCTGCAAAAGCTTCTGAAGGAATCACTCCTCAGAGGAGTACAGTGAGCGTGAGAGGGTGGGAAGGACAGTGCTGGGACACTGGCACCACGCGTTGCCTCGGGTGGCTCCACTGCGGTACCTGCCAGGCAGGATAACACCCTCATCTTTGGCAAGTCAGCACGTGAAGACGACGAGTTCTATGCAAGGACAAAGTATCTGCATCGTTACTTTTGCAAGGGTGAGAAGGTTAGAAAGGAATTTGCTCTCATAAATGAATCACAAGCTAGTAGATTCCCTTTAATAATTCAATGCTCTTTCTGTAGCAGAGGAAGCAATGTTTTCTGCTCCCTTGGATGCAGAGTGTGCCAACAAGCACATGAACGTACCAACTCCACCAGCCCCGCGTGCTGCACTTGGTGCTTCCAAACGCAATCAGCGGGGTGCCGTGCGGGTCTGTCCTCCTCCTCCTCCTCAGCAGAGCTGTTCCAGACTGGATGGCAACACTTGAGCTGCTGCACCACCTCACGTATGTGCCATTTGTGCCATACAGATCTGGAAGCAATCCTGGTCCTGCCAGAGTCTTGCAGTGCCATGGCAAAAATTGCTTCCAAATGTATGTGTATGCTTCCACAAACCTCCATATCATCCACACTACTATCTCATGTGCTACAGGGTACATTATTCTTCAGGAAGGAATTTCTAGAGGGCAGTTAGTTACTTGGCAACAAAATTATCAAATACTGCAGAAAAATCAGGGCTTATGAAATAAAAAGAAAAAAAGGCCATCAAACAAGCCAATCCCCCCTTAACCCAAATCAAAAGAATACATGTCTGTGCCTTCAAAAGCTGGTTAGAAAACACAAGTGAAATGTTCTGTCAGCAGAACACGTTTGGTGGTGATGGCTTGATTTTATGCAAGTTTCGAATGATCACAGACAGTTTGTTCAAAAACTTCCCTGGCTTCCTTCCCTGACACCTGCCTACCTCCTCAACAGCTCCTGACGGGCCGCTGGCTTGCTCAAGGCTTCCAGGTCTGTGTGGGCTTGGAGATAAAGCTGCTTTTAGGACTTACAGTTTCAAGAATATATAGCTCCAGAATAGCTTCCCCATGGGAACGGCTCTGAAGCAAGGCTCCGCTGGCTGATTAGCATTTCAAAATTTCAGAAAGTGTTCCTTGCAGGAACACCACAAGATCCTGAGCTGGCACAGCAGCCTGTCAGGCAGCGTGCATCTCCAACAGCATCACCTGCCTGAGGTGTGGCTTTGCTTTGCTCCTGTTCCCTTTTCAGGGTGACTGTCCATGCCCTACACAGCCAGGGATACCAGCAGAATCTGGGTGCGTATCTCACAAGCTTGGATGTGTTTTTAAGGTACAGGTGTGGACAGAATGGGACCTTATCGCGAGTGAGGTATGCAAAATACCTTGAGAGCAGGCAACACGATGAGCACACCTTGTCTTCCTCTTTGCTGAGTTACTGTCACAAGAGTATTAGCCGTTCTTCCATGCACTAAAGCACGAGCATTTTACCTGCACAACTAATGCCTGAGGATGGGCAGGCTCCTTTGTGGTCTCCTCCATCCTTACACACCAGTGGAGAAACACAGGGCTGTCCAACACAAGGTATATAATAGCAAGGCAAAATAAAATGGCAAAGGAAATGGAGCAGTTTTATGTTTTTCAATTGCTGCAGGAGGAAGCGGATGAAGTTGGGAAATTAAAGACTCAAGCAGTAATTCACAAAACAACGCTGTGTTGAGACTGTACTTAAACTTCTCTGAAAAGGAACTGCTGGGGCTTACTGCGGTCAGAGCTGGCAGCAATCCTGCTTGGGCTCAGGCAGTGGCAGCTGGTTGCCCCCACACTGATAGTTCAGCTGCAAGTTCATTTCTATCAGTTGTTCAGAGAGCAACTACCTGCTCCAAGGAAAGCAAAAGACAGGCAACTGCCACACGGGTGGCAGGCTGAGATAGTTCAGAGCAGATCCATCACGGCAGCAGGAATGGTGCTTCGCGTACAGCCTCAGAGCGTGGTGCTGCCTGGTGTTAAAAAGGGGCTGCCAAAAACACTATCAAAAGCATCTAGTGAAATAAAGTTAAAAAAAAAAAAATCTTTCCTTTAAGATAATTAATGCATTTAAACTAGCCCATTCCAAAAAATCTGATTAAAACTCTTATTCATTAAGAACAATGAGAAAAACGGTACAGGGGAAGGAACAGATTATACAGTAACCTAAACAGTTCTGATGGGCTGGGGTAGGGGACAGGACACATGCAGCAGCTTGAAATGTCTACTAGTCTGCTCGGGTAGTGCACCAACAGCATCATTAATGCCATGCTCTCATCTCTGATAACAGACACTGTTCTCCTCTATCGCTACCAGGTGGTACGTGTTTTTATCACTGATAAGCTGAACTCCCTGGTGCTTGTCCACAAATTTTCTTTGGATATTGTTACAGTTTCTCTCCTGAACACTTTCTGGACAATGGGATAAGCCCTGTGAGCACAGGGGAGCCTTTCATAGGAGGAATGTAATTAAGAATGCTGTTTTTTAAGTTCATGCATTGGATTTTGAGCTGGGGTAAACTCTTACATCTTCATTAGCTTCTGCTGATCTTCAATGTTTACACAGGCTGGTGGCATTACAATTTCAAACACTTCTGCAGTCATTTCTACTTATGGCAAAAGCCTGCAGGAAAGCACGCTGGAGATGGAGCATGCCGTCAGAAAAGGCAGATTCCTTGCATACAGATGAGTCTTCATCGCACAAAAATTTTAAGGGATGCAAAAATTGGAAGCACGACCCTCCAAGGCAGTAGGGCAGGTGCCTATTGTAAGGATTTACTCCAAGGAAGCAAATCTGACTTTAAAGAAACTGATAAAAAAAAAAAAAAAACAAATTTGAGAGAAAAATATTGAAGGAAAAACAAATTATTCCTATTCTCCTTGATATGCCTCCTGCAGAAGTCAGGCTAGGTCCACCAACTCGTTTCCTACAGGATCCAAATCCTGGACGTCACCCTAAGTCTTAGTTTTGGAAGACAATAAAGTCTTCCCATGTTTGGTGGTTTGCAGTAATCCTGTAACCTTTGTAGCCAAGATGACACTCAACCTCTTTCCTCAACCAATAACCACCCTTCAGGTGCCAAACATGGTGCCTACATTCACCTCCCATCTTTATGGAGGAAAAAGATGTACTTCTTTGTCTGCCATAAAACCTGAACAAGGATAAGATAAGGAGAAACAATCTTCCAGGGCTCATCATCCAGGACTGTACCTGACAAGATCCTGGACATACCCAGGGCTGTATTTTGGCAGAGAAGGACATGTTCAGTCACGCCGGACTGCAACAAAACACAAGTCCAGGCACTTCAAGTTGCTAAGGCATCCTTGCTGGTTGCTATGGCATGCATACTGTTACGAATGTTTGGTTCTGGTTTATTATTTTTCAAAGGATCAGCTTATTTATGTAACAAAAACAAATCTATCAGCCATTAGAAATAGGCTGCACTTTCTCCTCCAGCTCCCCCTTCTCTTTTCTGAAATGGATGACATTTATCTTTGTTGTCCAGTCTTGGACTGTCCCACACCTCCCTTCTTTCTTGTTTTTGTGCCTCTGCAGAGAAGTGGATTTAAAATGGTTGAGAGTTGCCCATGCAGTAACCCATTTGTATTTGTTAAACTCATCACTTCTGTACAGCAAATAGAGTCCTCTTGAGATGTGCAACTGTTTCCTATAAAAACCAAATGCTTTAAAAAGTGTAAAATTACATATGATCAGTGCAGCTTTGCTCATAGGTATTTTCAATAAAATGATCATACAGACCACAAAACAGATTTTGTGGATTTCCCTGGGGTGGCATCGAACCCCATTTGAATGCAAGTGGGCTGCCTCCTGCTAAAAGCTGTAATTTTTCTGAAGCACAAACCCACTCTGAAAAGCAATGGCCTCATGCAGCTCCTTGTTTACTGTGCCTCATTATTTCCATATTAAAATGGCTCAGTTTGGAAGCAAAATTATTACCTTTTAAAAAAAAAAAAAATAAAAACCTAAGACCTATGTAAACTAAGCCAAACCTGTGGTGCCCAAGCCTGGGCTCTTGCATGCAAATATGTTAGACAGGTCCTCAGTGTATCTGTGCACCTCCAACCTGCCTCTGATTTGCCCAGATCTGTACAGCTTCTCTCTCTGATGGCTGGTACAGTCTCAGCTGACAGCAGCAGGCAGACACTGCTGCAGATAAGGCTCAGAAAGGAACCCAGAAGCTCAGCTGATTGGATGAAACAAAACAGGACTAAAACAAATTAAAAGATCCAGCCAAATGACCCCCCCAAAAAACAACATTCCAACCCTGCAATGGGCCACACTGATGCACCAGCCCTCCTCTGCTGATTTGCAGAAAGACAAAACAATCCCAAAGCAAACAATTCTACTGTGAACAGCTGTTTCATTCCTAGGTCCCATTTTTATTCTTTCCGATGCCCTACACACCTCTCCACTGCAGCAGCTCCAGCTCCCCATTGCCCCAGGACATGAACCCCAAGCTTCCAACAGCACAAGGCAGAGTGAGGAATGCTGAGCCTGTCCTGCCATCACTGCCTCTGCGGGGCTCTGCCTAGAGTTCCTCTCCTTTACCCAGCTGCTGATTTCTATTAAGTTTATGAGAATAAAATCCTCTGGGAAGCCCCCACTTCTCCATCAGCCACTGCTGAGTTGGCTAGTGGCTACAAGCCAGCCTTGTGGGGAGGGGAGGACAAGTGAGGTGGGTCGGCTACAAGCCATGTCCTTGTGAAAGCCTTGATCCTCCTGCTCCTCAACCAGGCAGGACACAGGCAGTGAGCAGAGCTGCCTGGCACCTCCCTACACCCTGACGGACCACACTGCACATCCCCTGCTCACCTGGTTGTGCCCGTGGACCTCGAGCATGGACCAAAATCCCTCACAATCCGCCTGTCCCAACCTCAATCCCTCGCTGCCGCTTCAGCAAGCGAGGTCATACAACATGAGATTTTAAAATATAAACAAGATCATAAAAATTACTGGAAGCTACCGACACCAATATGAAACTTCACACAAGACAGAAAGCCCTAATTATAGTTTCTGAACCTATGAAGTCATCTAATACACATATGTTCCTTTGCACTGCAAGGAGGAAAAAAGGAGATGTGCTCTATTTATTACCATCCTCATAAGGAGGAGAGAAAACCAGTCTTCGGAAGCTTTTGAAACTCATAATACAGAAAAATCTGCATTAAACCAGAAAATCAGCTCTATTTTAGTATTTTTTTTTTTTAAAAAGGGAAGTACAAAATCATAAGGACTTCGGATTTAATTATAAAAGCAATAATATTTGTCCATTCCACAGTGTCATGCAGCATTGTGAGCCTTTGTTTTGTTTGTTCGTTTTTATTGATTTTCTGGATCAAAGTTACTTAACAGACATCTGAAAAATTCTTGATATTTCTCCTAAATGCCAAAACTGAGGAATCTACTTCAGGCGAAGAAGATGGCCCATTGACTGGCTCACGTGTCATCAAAACATGACAATTTAAGAACAAAATCAGGTTTCCTCTTTCTCTTCTAGCACTGTACAGCCTGTGCAAAATCAACAGCAGTAAAAGGGACAAACGATCTAGCAATCTTCATTTATAAGTGAAGGGTGTGGCTGCAACCCTAAATGCTTAGGAGGGGGAAAATACTGAGAACACCATTTTTACATAAACATTTCTTAAAACATAGCTGCACACTCTAACATATCCAGGATAGCGCAGAGTCTATTGATAACAACAGAATATTGCATTCCAAAAATTATGAGGGAAGGATTTTAAAATATTTAAATCCTATTTGTCTACAAATTAAGTTTTACACTATTTTGCAGTTCTGTGATAAAAGCCCTCTTACTTCTTCGAGACAAGACTCGAGAAAGCTTTAGACGGAGAAGATTTTCTTAAATTAGCTTGAAAATTCAGTTTCCAGGGCAACATACGTGGGTCTTCATACATCAACATTTCTTTGCACCATTTGAAAAAATGTGGTTGCTTGCTAGAATGTCATAAAATACTTTTTAAATACAGTAAACTATTTTGATCACTTTGATCCTTTCATTTTGGCCTTAGAAGACAGCTCACTGTCCTTTCTTTTCAGAAGAATAAAACTGTCAAGTTGCTTTACTTCAGAGAGGTTTTATCCCAGAAATGCCTGCAGTGACACCCATGCGTGTAATACATTTCTGCCAGCACCTGAATGTTTATGTAACATTTCAGTACGCATCCCTTATTCATCATCCCTTTTCTTGGTTTAAGTTTGCAAGTAGGAGACATGACTTGGGGTCTATGGCACACTGGGAGTCTGCTGGTTTATATGTACAATTAACCCAAATGCCTGTTTCATGGCAGCTGTGGGAAATTTGCTGATCGCCCTTGCACATCGAGACCCTCCGTGAGTTTCTCACAGCTACCAATACATACAAGTGTCATAAAAGAAATAAAGCTAACCACGCTATTTTACCCTCCACTCTGAAAGCAGGGTGGGGGGAGGAGGAACCAACAGCCCTTAATGATAATGATCATTTTCCCTCTATGAGCGCTCAAGAGGTGCTCAGCATCCTTGCAGTGACACTACTGGAACTGGTACCCAAAGACAGCAGCAGAGTGGACAAGTTTCCTTCTTCCATTTCAAGAGGGCTCAGGTTACGGTGGGGCAGGCAGCATGCGAAACAGTGACAACATTAGGAGTGTCTCAGGAAAAGAAGGGGGAACGAGTGTTACCTGCACATTTTACTCCCTGAGCGATGAGGCCCCACATGAAGTTGGCGCAGTATTCACACCAGTGCGGGCCCCTGAACGTGTGCACCTGCAAGACAGCAGCAGAAAGGAAAATTACAGAAAATGACCCAACTGTTTCACAGACATCAATGTGTCTAAACAAGGCAGAACTCCTTTCCTTCGAAGGCAACACATGCAGTCGCTGGAAGCTTCCCTGTATCGCTGCAGGAGAGGAAGAAAGAGGAGTCAGAAAGATTTAAGTGTCAGGACTCCGGCAGCCCTGTGGGAAGGTGAGCTCTCCATCCCAGCCGTCCGCAGCAGCAGACTCGGTTCTGTGGGGATCTGCTCCCACTCCACATGGGGCACGAGTCCCACACTCGGCATCAGAGCAGGATTTTAGCCACAAGGCAAGGCTTTTGCGGCGACGGTGCAAGAGCTCACCCCTCAATTAAAAACGTCTTCAGCTTTGTCCTCCTCTCCACAAGGTACTGTGTGAAATGCGTAGGGGGCTGCAAGATTTCGCCTCAGGCGGAGGGAGTCCTGCCAGGCAAAAATACCAGTGCTACACAGAAACACTGCAAATGCACTTAGGGGCTTTCCAGTTCAGAACAACCCCAAAAGGAAATTACTCTCTTCAGACTAACGCTACATATTGAAAATTCAAACGAATCTAGTAAATGGAAACAAGAATCCACCGAACCAGGAAAAAAATTCAAAGCTAAGGAAGAAAAAAACCAATGCTGCTTTCAATCCCACCTCACATGCTCATTACAAATCCTGCAGCCACCATTAGCTGCTTCTGATTTTATTCTGATAAAGTTCCTGCTGTAGCAAACCACAGGATTCTTTGCAGAGAAAATCATTACTTCCTCAGCCAGCGTAAAAGGCTTTGAGCCTCTACACAGAACAGACAGGCTGACAAAAAGAATCAGTAACTGGTGATCAGAAAGAAATGAAATTCATAGTGAAATGTAATAAAAATGCTTTAGGCTTAACTCACTCGGTTCTCCAGAGTTACTGAGCGGGCACCAGAGCAGGCAGCAGCCTCACGTGCCCGACATCCACGCAGAGCTCTGGTCGTACACGGCAGAACGTGAAGTGGCCTGACCGAGGCCTCGAGCATCCCCTGCACCACGGGTTTCACCAGCAGCTGGATCCCAGGCGACATTTACCTCGAACAAGTGACAACCCAGAGCAGCACCCAGCAATTCAGATTGCGTTTCAGTTTTGGCTACAGGAGGGTCTGCAGCCTCTTGGGCATTTGCTCCCCACAAAGCAGTAGGGAGGTAAATCGCTGTACTAGTCTGGAAAGTTACTCTTGAATTCCCCCAGTAATTCGTGTGTGTGTCTGTGCTAAACTGGGCTTACAATCGCCTCCAGCCCTGTGCCGCTGAGCAGCCCAGGAGGAAGGCTAGTGGGGCAAGCTCGGGTGCCCCCAGCGCTGGCACCGGCTGCCTCCCCTGCCCCTGCAGCTCCAGCCGACTCCACACCGCACACAATGACAGGGCTGTCAGCAGCTGTAATCTCCATTTTCTTTTTTGCTTGCACCACAGAGAGATTTTTCACACCTTCTTCTCTGTTACCCACCTGCACTACCCACATCCCCTTGGCTTTCTTCCTCAGCTTTGGTTTTTTTTCCAGATCTTTGGCAGCTTTCCCTACCCAGAATAAGCACATTTTAATATCCTCAAGCAAAATGCTGTGCTTTAATGCCTGCAGGACTAACAGGACTTTCTTGAGGAAAAAACAAAACCAAAACCAATAAACCAAGCTGCCTTTCTGTTACTTTTTTTTTGGTCAAAGAAATATTCCTCAAAAAAACCACTTATTTAAAATATCTCTGAAAATTCCTGTTGGGGAAAATAGAAACAAAAATGACAGTTCAAAAGTGTGAGGAAAAAAATAATCTTTTTCAGAATACTTTTCAGTTTTCTAAAGTTTTTTTTTAGTATTTCTTATTGTAAAAGAGAGGGAATTTTGCCTTGTTCCCTGAAATGCTGACACTTTAACTTCTTTCTTTAGGCAGAACAAGAACAAATTCTGACACTGTAATATTTCTTGCTAAATAAGAAGAACAATACTATCCTGTGCTTCTCCACTCATTGATTTCAACCCATCAAATGCTCTGAATGTGTCCTTTGCTGAAGCATTTCCTTTTCCTGGGTGCTGGGGTCCTACCCTGGCCTGCCCAGCACTGTCTCCAGGGCTGATACCAAACCTCAGGTGCCCCATCTCTAACCAGCTATGGTTTTAGCAGTGATCATCCCTTCTACTTGGCATCTTGCCCCCACCACAGTTTCCAACTCCATAGGAACTCTTCCATGGGGTGCACCACATCCCAAAAATGCCGCTCCAACCTTTGGCCTCCCTTCATTTTTCGTTTTTTATTATGTCTCTTATGTTTCTAATAACAATTAGACTAGATTTAACCTAGATTAAAAAAAATACCCTTCTACTACAGCCAGTTCCCCTGACATCATCCTGGCTCTCACTGACCCCTCAGAGAAGTTTACCTGACTCATCAACTTGAAAATGACAAGGACAAAACAGACTTTTGCTGTTCCCTACCAACGCTGCATGTGTCCGTCACCCTTCACAAGATCAAGATTGACTCTGTCCTTCAGGATCACTGTCTCAGCACCATTAGCATCACTCTCTCGTCCTGTGCATCCAGGCTTCATCCAAATACTGAAATGCCTTTCCATATCATCAGTTAAGAAACAAACTTCTCTGTTAGAAGATTTATCCAGAGCCCGCTCACCTTTACACTGCCCCATCAAATTACTCTTTCTTATCCATTATTCTGATGGCTAACTCAAAATACATTAAAAGCTGAGTAGGGGTTTTTCGACATTTCATAATGTTCTACCTTGCTTCGTCCTTTATCGGACGCACCTTAGGGAGGTTCTCTGGCTATATTAATTAGGAGGCCCAGAGGCCACCATGTCCTCCTGTCCCTGGTGCACACAACCCAGCAGGAGCAGCTCAGAAGCCTCTTTTGGGGTTTCTAAGCGTCGCTGTCTGTCCCCAGAGCTCAGCGGTGCCGGAGCGTTAATCCTCCCGTACCACGGAGCGGAACTGGACATCTGACCCCGTGCTGGTCTGAATAGGCACCATCTCTGGAAATGAAATCAGACACAGTAAGCGATGCCAGAAAATAGTGAAAAATTTGTCTTCTGAGGTCTGAACAGCCTCTAATCCTGTTCCATCCTGCAGAGGGGGATCTGGCAGCATGCTAAAAAGAAACACGTTTGCATCCCTTTGCTAGTTCAAGAGCCAGCACCTGCAAACAATACTGCATTTATTACATGACGCTGTTTAATACAACATTCTGATATTTATTTTTAATTCCCCATTCTAAAAACCTGCCAAGCAACTTGCTTGTTTTCAAAACTAAAGCATGCTTTCCAGAAAAATTTCTGAAAACACACCCAGCAGAATCCCAGAGATCCTGACTTAAATTACAAGGGGCTTCTTTCCCCTTATAAAAAGAGCATCTGCCATATGCAGATTTTATAGTCTTATAAAATGTGAGAGAGCAGGATTGCCAACTTTGGCTTTATATCTCCCAACCCTTCCATTCTCACTCCCACCCCAAAAATCCTTTTTTTGTCTCTTTCCATAACGTTTCAACTGCCAGTGATTTTTTAAGAATGTGGAAAATAGGTGAGCAGGAGAGCAACATAAACAGGTTTTAATCCTAATTTGTAAAATTCAATATTATAATATGAAATTTAAAAGAAAAATCTAGATAACTGTAAATAAAAATACTTGCTTCAGAAACTAGATAAAATCCTATCACTATGCGGTCCTGCGAGTCTGAGGTAGGAGGAGAGCCTCATGTTGGGCTTACACTCAGGCATTTCTATTTTGAACTCTCCCACAATATCAGCAAAGTATAATAAACATTTAACTACTGTGATCTTACATAAAAGGAGAGGTTTTTGCTTATGCTCGAAAGCCATTTTCTTTTGCGCAGAGAAAAACAGCTTCACTCCTGTGATTAATAACTGTAAGTGTCCCAGAATGCAATTTATTTTTGTTTTGCTTTTAATGAAAATATTTATTTAAAAAAAGAGACAAAGTTTTAGAAGAATCAAATAAAAAATGATCCGGTGTCTCTGACAACAGATTACACCACCAGCTGTGAACTCCTCAAGCAGATCTACCACCATTATTTCTCAAGCTCTATAAAGGTCACTGCTCAAGTTAGTTACCCATGTATCTTGTAACTCCACTTATTTTTTATGCTTTTGGTTTTTACAAGACAGTTGTTCCGCTAGCCTTGATTGCTGTCTAAAAAACAAGAATGAGCCAGCAGATAATTAATATTCATAACGGGGAGACTCATATTATATCACTTGTCAAGGCAGGGAGGAAGAGGAGGAGGAAATATCAGCAAAGTGCTGTGCAAACATGACGTGAAAGAACATGATGGATCAGCAGAGCTTTCGCAAAGCCAGTCCTGGGAAGAAAGCAAGGCTGGATCTGACAAACTATAGAGATGCAAAATCAACACTGAAAACAAAAGTCCTTGTGACAGTGTACAAAAAAGCCTTCCCTGAGGAGAAGCTGCTGCCATGATCTCCCTGAGCGCCCGCAGGACCCATGCTCCGTACTGAGGAGCGCAGCTTCTTCCACGGCCCTTCATGCCACTCTGCTGGTGAGAATAATGGGGTTTGGAAGATCCAGGCACTACTGCCTGTGTTGGGACAAAACACATCAACTTGAAAAATGACAGAAAAAATAATTGCTGATCTACCCTTTTGGGCTACCAGTCCTATGCTCTGGCTAGATGCCTTGTTGTTATTTGAGGAGGAGACCAAACTGATCAGGGACTGAATAAACGGCACACATCCAGCATTTGTACCATGCAGTGCTCCAAAGATGCAGTTCTGCTGGCCATACTGTCTCTCAGCTCCCAAGGATGACAGGACACTGCTGCTGTAGGCTGTCAGCTCAGCGGTCCTGGCTGATCTGCAATTCCATCAACTCACTTCTGCCCGTTGGGACTCTACCAAGCTTTTAATTGGGTAAGGGAGATAGCATAAGTCTCAATTAATACAATGAACTCGGCCTGTATTATTGATGTCTGTCTGCCCTGTTACAGCCGATTTTATCAGGCACTGACTGTGCCCACGCTGGCACCCAACAGGCATGACCTTCTCATTCATCCCTGGTCCAGGCAGAGGTTGCTGGATGTGAAGGGTACAGAAGAAATGACAGTGAGGAAGCCAACTGACTTAACTCTGAGCTTGGTCAATGCTTCACATTAATCCTTGCATACGTAATGATGATTAGATGGTGCTTCTAAAACAAGGGTCTGATCACTCCCAATATTCCAGCACATGACATTCCTCCTGTGAGTCAAATATTGCTGCTGATGAGTAATCTGACAAGCAAAGACTGCCATGACAACCTACATGGCAGAGCTGTATCTGCAAGAGAATCACACTCATGCAAAGGTGCAACAGAAACGACAGTAACTGAGGCCACTGAAACAGAGTCAGAGACTTTTGCCCAGACCAGCTGGGGTATAACATGGGGGTCAGTCTGGGACCACCCCAAGGACTGTCCATCAGCTTTGGAGAAGAGATGTGGTGGAATGCTGCGTGGTTCAGAGCAGAGTATAAATAGCATTGCTATCACCAGTGGGTGCACTGAGATGAATGCTGAGCAGGCAATCCCTCCTCCAGGTCCTCACCCACTTGGAGCCAGAAGCGCTGTCACGTCTTGTTTGCTTGCTGGTTTGTACTGATCATGTCAGCAGAGATGGGAACAACTGGAAACTGTGGTTATGTCATATTCTACGAGAGCTAAAGCAAAAAGAAAATGGAGAGTAGCACGCTTTTTCACTTGTAAATTCAATTAAAATGGCTGTCTTTCTTTCAGGATGGAATAGCAGATTTTCTTTAAATTTATATCTAGAAACTGGAACATTATCCATTTTATTCCAAACCCAAGTTATTTAATAGCTGTGTCCGTACAAAAAAATGTGAAACTATAAGTAAAAATTTAATAAAAACCTTAGAATTGAAATTGCATATAAATACATACCATATATGCTATATACGGTGATGTAAATATAATCTATGCAATTATATAAATAGACTATAAGCCCCTAGGAGATTCCTAAACGCTTTTGCAATGATGCTGAGGCTAATTTGGAGGAAAAGCTGTTGATGATGAGAGAGCACGACATGCGCTACATGGTCCTTGAAGCAAACTCCCAGTCTTGCCCAGCAGAGCCGCTTCCCAGCTTCACCACTGGCACGAGCTGCTTCGCTCTTGGGGCTGTGCACATGGGAGACTCGCAGGAGCCACAGCTGGGGACTTCTAAAAATACTGGTGCAGTAGGAAGGGATTAGAGATAAAATAAAGGATTTAGAAAAAAAGGCTGCTGCTTTTTTCCGCCCCCCCCCCCCCCCCCCAAACAGAGGCAAAGCGTGAATTCAGGGACTAGCACTATGAAAACAGAAAGGGTTAAATAATATTGTGCTCTTTGGAATCTGCTTTGGAAAAGCTCTGGCTTTTCCAAAAAAGTAAAAAAGTAGAAGTAACATTAAGTAAATAGCTTAGGAGACTAAAATCCATCAATGCCTGAAAGCTTTTCTGGCTTGAACTGTCTTATAATACATTGTGAGTTTCAGAAGCAACAGAGAGCTGATGAGATGTCAGAAGTTTTGTGGAAGCTTTTCTCCAGTTTTGTTCTCCAGATATTTTCCCTGTCTTTAAATGCTTTTTCCCCCCAAGTACTAGGAGTCTAAAAGAAACATCAAATTTCCTGAGGTTTTTTCATCTGTGAGAAGGTGCAGAGACTTCCCCTGGGAACTGTGCAGGAGGCACCCAAGCTCTTTTTCTGAATATTCATTTGAGCACAGTGACTCACTTAAAGATGCTTTGAAAGTATGTTCAGTGCCGGGTCCGTACCTAATAAAATATCAGCATCCTCTTTTCAGTGGAGCCAGACCAATTTACCCTGAATCGGCATCTGCCCCAGTTTTCAGGAGATCAGAAATAGAAATGAGTTCATGTTAGAAGTCACAGAAAAATGGCTCTGCTTAATCTAGTAAGACTTTGTTACAGTTTCTGGTCTTTTCTCAGCACTTCTTCTGCACTTTCCATCTCCCTGTTCCCAGTGTTTAGGCACCGCTTAGCTGAGTGGCTCATATTAGAATAAGATTTGACATAGAACTGCTATGACTTTTTACACTAGCAAAACAACTAGTACAGATGAAATTATACAAGTAAAATCTAGGCTAGGTTATCTTATTTGTTTCAAAGCAGCAGAACAAATCTAACCAGCAGAGTAACTGTTGTTAAAATCAACAGTCTCTTCCTTAAAGCGATGCTTGAGTCTGTCTATACTAGCAAAGCTCTTCCCATAGAGACTGATCCTCACCTGAGCTTTCACTTTCTGTGCATGTTTAAGGCTATATTCTACCCACAGTTCTTTCTGGAAAAGCACATTGTCTCTGTTCTGGAGCTCCCTGATTGGCCTTTCAAATGGGTCATCCTCAAAGAGAAAGCCAGGATGCTGCTTCAGTCAAGGATGGCGATGAGGAAATCTCAACAAACAAGACCCATCAGCATCTCTGTTGACTTGGCTTAAGCGGCTGTGGAAAAACATCGCTCCTCTCTGGAAGAAGTGTTCACTTGAAAGGGAATTAAGTTCTGAATGTTCACCGACCCACCAAGCAGCCTTGCAACTGTTAATTACAATTAATTGACTGTGCCTGTGCATTAGTAAGATAGTGACTAAGAAACAGCAAGACAGTACTAAAAGCTGCACAGAAAGACAGCAAAAAAAGAGTACTGTGGAGACATATCTATTTTGTGAAAAGAGAGAAATGAGACAATATCCTAGGGAAAATGACGCATGGAAACACAGATTTCAGTCCAGCTCTGACAGGCACAGACACCTTCTTGCTTCAGTGAAGCACCGCAGCACTAATCTCGGCAGAAGAGTGGTTTTATATCTTCCACTGTCGGCAGCTACAGAACACCTGCAGAGTGCTCGGCCAACTCGAGTCGTCAGGAGCCAGAGGGGTCTGGAGGGAGACATGTAACCAGCCAAGGGAGCTAAAAATTCCCCAGGGCCCGTGAGTCACAAAAGCTGGAGGCGAGTGAAGACCTTTAAGGTGTTTTGTCTGGGCTTATTCTAAATTTGCTAAGTGACTGGGGAGTGACTAAGAAGTTTCAATACCCAGGAGACTTCTTGCTGTTAATATCAAATTTTCCCTTTTCTCTTCCCTTTAAGCTACCATCCCATAACTCTCAGCTAATGCTCCTCTTCCAGGACTGCCCTCCTTGCCATTGCCATTTTTCAAGCATATTTCTACTGTTTTCTCCAACCCCACACAAACAGCAGGCAAAGGAGAGAGGTCAGTGCCCAAGTCCAAAGCATGGCACCAGATGGGGACAAGGTGCAGAAGATGGTCCATGTCAGGCAGGGATGAATTCAAGGCAGAAGGTACCTCATTACATGTATATATATATACACACACACACACATATATATATATATATATATATATATATATATATATTTTTTTTTTTTTTTTAAGAAAAACCTATGGGATGTAGCCGGGAGATGGAGAGATGAGGAGATGCAGAGAGGGAAAGTCTGGAGGACTGAGCAAGAGGAATCCTGTGAGTTCAGCACCCCAATAAAAACTGCCTCACCAGAGAGAGATGATGAGGTAACCTTAAACCCAGCTCAGATTTGCCTGCTGTGTAAGTCCTTTGGCCCAAAGCCTGTCTCACATATCCCAACTCAAAGGTCCCTTCTGGTCCTCCTCTCAATAACCAACCTGGAATGTTTCAATCCACTTGACAGTTTGCCACAGGTCCATTTTCCCTTCAAATCTGAGGTTCCTGCTGTTGCCCAAAGCTCTTCCTTCCCCTGCGTGCCCAGGAGGTGCCCAGCTGCTTCCTCCCCTTGAAATCACTGAGTGGATCAGGTCTCAGCTAGGCAATAAATTCTATCTTAATGTACAGGCTATCACAGTTGCTGCATTTTGGGGAGAAGATAAGCAAATACGAGATATATAAGGGACACAAAAAAGCATTCATATTGGTAGGGTCCAGTTGTAGAATAAATTTGTGGGAATGATTAGATATAAATCTACTCTGTCCACTTCCATGAAATGCTACAGAACCCTCCCCTATGATAAAGCTTCTTTTTGTAAGAAAATAACACCACTGGCTTCAGCTATGCTACTTGCCAGCACTTTGAAGCGCACCCCACAGATCTCTCAGAGCTTCCAAATAGAAGACGCTCTTGTTCATCTACATTGGGTGGAAAACCAAACCTGACATCCATCACACATGTGTCACATGTGCCATGGAGTCCAGGGAGATTTCTTCCCCATAAAGGGCAGGAAACTGAAAGAGAGGAAAAGCCTTCCTGTGAAAGAAGGTGGAGCTGAGATTTTGAGGATGGTGAAGTGTCTGTCCTGATATTGTCTGGTCATTCATTTTACAAGAGATCTCGTATATAATGCTGGATTTCAGAAAAGCAAATAAAATGCTGTATCAAACAATATAGATCTCTTTTAGCTGATATATTTGAATTATTAAAAATGAGTCTTTTATATTAGATTATAGAGGAGAACACAGAAATATTAATTGAAAACTTTTTATAAATTAGAAAAAGCCCACATATGCTTAAAAAAATTAAAATATTTTCACTACCTAGCTCTCATCCCGAGGAACAAGCATTAAAAACTCAATCGGATCTGAATTTATAAATCATCATCCTTTTCTTTACTGATGGAGATTAAGAGAATTCAGCCACTCTGTATTTGCATTTGAGATGTGCTCCGGAGCGACCGGACCTCCCCAGTCAGGAGGATACTAGGGAGCTGGAGACCATGACCGGCCAGCTCTGCCCGCAGAGATCCGCACCACCTGGCTGGCCAGCCTGCTCACTTCAGCCAGGAGACAACTCACATTCCAGCAGATTTAAACAAGAGAAAAACCTCTATGTCAGCATTCCTAGCAGAACTGTCTTTACATTCTCCTTTCAAACAGCCCTTGGAGCAAAACACAGATTAACGGGTTTATTCAGGAGACCTCTTGGTGATTTAAGAGTTAAAACCAGCTTTTGTGTCTACCCCTTCCCTCAGCATCTGCACCCCTGTAAGGGCCATCACCACACCGCTCCTCTGCCACTGTTCTGCTACCTGAGCTTTGCTGGAGGCAATAGAATCTGAAGGTCCAACCTCCACCTGTGTCCCCACCGCACGAGGACAGGAGGTGCAGGGGGGAGGGGGAACTGAGGTCTCCCAACCTGTGGCCAAGCCCAGCCTGCCCCTGGAGCAGCTGCTGCTCCCTTCTTTCCTTCACTAAGTCAAGGGCAGGAGCTGCTGTGCATTAATGATTCTCCACTTCTCCTCCCTCTGCTGGGATGTTACAGCATTTCCAATATAAAAGGATTTCTGAGACCCTTGCATTTGTGTGACTGGTAAAGTGCCTGACCAAAGAAGCAGCTGGGAAAGGGTCAGGGGTCCCCCTCTGTTGCCTCATTCCTGTACAACGAAGAGAAGATTAGCCGCAGAGGTACAAAGCAGCGTGTGTCCTCTTTTTTGCTGGTGAAGCCCCTGGGGACAGCAGTCACTATTGGTTAGCTGCAATATATATATTTATTTAATTTCTTGGCTGCTTTTTTCTAGTCTTGTTTCAAACATCAGCCTCCAAGACTATGGGACTGACATTTCCTTCCTTCCCACACGGGTGGCACATTTGCTGCTTGGCCGGGAACATGGGAGACTTCTGTAGACATTTTAAATGATGATGTCTATACACGTGAGAAGAAAAATTTGACAGATGCAAGGGATTATAAAAGAGAGAAGTGCATGAAATAATGATGGCCATTCATTTCAGATCCACAATGCAATTATTATGAAGGACTTATGGTTATTTTTTTAAAAACAGGACAGCAGCCACTTTTAGAGCTCATGAGCACCAGCAGCATTCCTTCAGCGGGTAGGCTGGTTGCTACGTACCCTTTAAGGACTGAGGGGTTTGTTCTACTTTTTAATAGCAAAAATTATCTGTGTAAGTTGACTCCATTTCACTGACTTGAGAAAGAGTTACTCCTCAAGGTATATTTTTCTGGCAACTGCACATATAAAGGAACTACAGTAGGACTATTATAAAGAAAACAATCTGTGTGGAAAGTTTGTGCTATAGCTATGACCTTGGATCGGACACACAGTTTGCTTTTGAAAAAGGACTGGAAAACCCACAGCTTCCAAACTTCTCAAACAGTTACTAGAAAACAAACAAACAAAACCCCACACACAACAAAAACCAACCAACCAACAAACCCACAACAAATAAACAAATGCAAATGAATTAAAAACGGGTTACTGGATGTGTTTCAGGTTGTTAAAGGAAAGCAACTGATGAATACAGACATGCGCAAAATTAAATACGTATTATCCTACATACGGTGTAGTACCTGGAAAATCACTATCTTCTGGCATCTACAATAATTACATTCAAACTCTAACGAACAAATGAAAGTTGCAAGACATTTCAGATCTCTAGGACACTTCAGGAATCTGTGAAAAAAAAGCTCTGCGTTTAACTAACAGCCACCAGGATTATTTTATGCCAAGCGTTCATATTAAACACTTTTTTATATAACACTTTGTACATGGTTTTCAAATTCATGCTTTATCGAAGAACTCAGGTCAAACAAACATCCTGATCACATAGTTTCCAATTTCAGTGATTATCTGAACTCAAAAGCCAGAAGGGGGTTTAAATGAAATCAGATGGACGACAGGTAAATATATGCATGTGCACATATGTGTACTTTCATACATGCACATGCATATGATGGAAATCAAAACTGAAAACAAGAGACAATTAACAGATCATTATATCATCAGATGCCTGCATTATATTTATGATTTCTTCTTCTCCTAAAATAAGTAAACGCAAAAGCTACATGTGGGAAAAAACTGCACACGTTAAAGATAAAATCTGGGCTTCAGGTACTGTATATGAAGTTTGTACCGTCATCTACAGGACTTCAGTATAACATCAATTCACTTAGTCTCACAAATAAAGACTGTCTATGACGAGACGCATTTGACCACCAAAAGGTTAAAATTACTAAATCCTTACTGGACACTTACTACAGATCCTGACACAAAACATACGTATGTTGTATTGACACGTGTGGCTTTTGCCAAAGAGCTTATTTAAACTAATTAAAACAATAATTAGAAGCTACATAGAAGACTAAGTAAATTTTATTAAAACACAAGGTAATTACTAAAGTCAGCAGCTCCAATAGCCCCATGGTATGTGCCACGCTGCTTTCAACACACTCAATTCATTAATGCAGGAGAAAAGCCAGAAAGTAAGGGAAATGCTGACCATCTGCTCAATCCAGATGTAGCAGAACATGCTTCTTACCTCCAAAGCTATTTACCAGCGATAAACTGAGATAAGATCAGTTTAATCCACTAATCACAGATCTAAAAGACTTTTTCACCACATACCATCATAAGTAGAACTGAAGTACATTCATTTGAAATGAAAGAAAACTTTGCCAGTTTTTCTCACCTTTAGCATCTGTTGGTATACAAGAATTCTAATTAAAAGAGATAACCTAGATACAGCAAGTAATATTGAAATAATACATGCACACGAGCAGTCAACAACAAAATCCTCATTCTACTGCTGACATGTTGTAAAGACGTCTAATGGATTTAAGTGGCAATGAGAATTAATTGACGCATTTAAGTGCCCAGGAAGTCAAGAGTCTCCATATATAGTATTTTCTTGCAATACTGGGCCCATTTTAAAACCAGAACTATAGCCCCTGTGCCTTAAAAAGAAATAAGTAGCAGCATTCCTTACCTTGAAGTTATGAATCTTCTCGTATTTTGGAATATGCTCATTTTCTTTCAGAGTTGCTCTTCGGACAAGCGATGTCAGCTGTGAATAAGCAAAGAGTTTCAGAGGTTGCCAGATTGTCACCGATGACTTCCGAGCGCCCAGTTTCATCCCCAGGGCTGCCAGCAGTAGATCTCGCTGCCGGCTCTCCTGCGGCGAGTTGTGCACCGCAGCGCTGCCGGCCCTGTGCCCGTGCCAGGACTCTCGGGAAGGCATAGCCGGGGCTGGCGGGGAGGGGACACAGCCCCCCGGACCGCTCTGCGCGGATCAGACTCGAGGGGAAAAACCGAAAAGGACCATTTCGGGGACCTAAACCGCTGGGAGGGGCGGCGCGGCCATGGCCGGGCAGCTGCTGGCTAACTCAGCGCGGCGGGCTGGGCTGCGCTCCGGCCGGGCTGGGGGTGCGGGGGGGGATGTCCCGCAGCCGCTCCCGCGCCATGCGGGGACACACGCCTCGCGCCCGGCTCGCGGGCGACGCTGCAGCGCGCGGGGCGGGGCGGCACCGCCCCCGGGGCGGGGGGCGGGCGGGGGCGGCCCCGCGGGCCCCGGGGCCGCAGCCAATGGAGCCCCGGCGGGGCGGGCAGCGCCGCTCCCCCGCTGGTTCCGGGAGGGCTGCCAGCCCGGGGTCAGGCCGGCGCCCCTACGAAATGGCGCCTCTCCGCCCTCGAGGGGTGAGGGGGGCGTCAGGGCACCCTCAGGTGCGTACAGGGAACGGCAGCTCCAGGGGACGTGACAGCTCCCCCGGCCCCTTGTGACACATCTGGGCACCGACAGGCATGGCGGGGAGCAGTTAATGTGACCCTTGATGCTCATCACTCCTTCCCTAAAATGACATTTTTTCGATCCTTTTGATATAAAAAGAGCCTCGTCAAACTCACATCATAACAGCCTCTGCTAGCACTGGTGTGAACATAAATGCCACCAGAAGTTCATTGCACCACCCCTTCCACCAAGGACCTAAACCCCAAATTGCTGCGGTGCCTCTCATTAGGGATTTGTGAACATTAACAGAAGGTGAGTGACACACGGTCTCGAATCAGACTGAACCCTGCTGTTTAGACAGATGACACTGATGATGAAACGTGCCCAGGACAATCAGGTCCTCGCTACCCCTCACACAACCCAAGGAAACAGCACTTCACACCAGCATCATGACGTCACGGGACGCAGCAAAGTGTGAGGGGCACTCAAAGGACCTGGGCAGCCCATGCGCACCCACCCAGAGCTGTTCACCGAGGCAGCCCAGCCCTGGGGGCTTGCACCAGCTGCACGCTGACAGCTGGGAGGGGACACCACCATGGCCACTCAACTCCAGCCCTTTTTCTTCTAGGGCTCTCCAAGCACTTGCAAACAGTCTTTTGTCAGAGACTGCAAAAACGGACCTTTGGTCTGACTCACTACAGCAGTGATTCACAGCGCAGAGCTGACCACCCTCCCGACAGCGAGGGTGCAAGAGGAGCTCTCCTGGCACACAGCCTGTCCCTGCAGGCAGCCCCAGCGCAGCCCGCCCGGCCCTCGCCACCGGCTGCAGCTCCACAGCCACTCTCCCTTCTGCAGCAGAGGTATTTTTATCTCTCATGACTCAGTAACAACCAAAGACGAGCACAGTTTGTCGCAGTCTTCTGGGTGGAATTGGTGTGTGTTTTGCAGCTGGATCACAGCGCTACCATTTAGCTCAATCCTGCCAACACAGCTGAGAGTGATGCTCGCCATGAGCCCTCCTCCGCTGCCTTGCAAGGCCACCAGTACCTTATCTACAGGTTTTTAAAATCTGCTGGGTTTCAGCATAGGATCAGGTTGCAGAGATTAAGGATCAACATATGTGCTTCACCAGACACTAATCTGCAATGCAAGTTAATAGCTAATAATCGAAACACTGGCTATAGCTTATATGAGATGAAGCTGTAGGGCATTAGCGGCTCATACAGGGGTCTTGGGAGTATCTGGCTGAGTTCCCAGTTTCAATACAAACAGGAGGCTGGTTGATCCATCCTATTGAGAAATACTTTTCCAATAGCTACTTTAATCTGCCTCTCTTGCTTTTAACTGCTCATTTCTGCTGCAGGTGAATAAACACCTTTCTCACATTTTTCTGCACATCCTAAGTGTAACACTCCACAGCAATAGGAGATAAAAAAACAAATGAGGTGAGGACTAAGAGCAAAACCTGACAACCTCATCTGTGTGAACAGCGGGCACTCAGGGGTAGAGGAAGCAGACAGGCTTTCAAACTCATTCTCTCCTTCCCTTCTAGTAAAGCCACTTCACAGGTTCATTCCCAAGGACTACATAAGGCAATAGTCCTCATAAAAGAAGGTGCACCTAAGCCTGCCACTGAGGAGTCATCCTCTCCAAACAGCTTTGAGTGACAAGTTCAGGAAGCAAATTGTGGAGTTCTGGAAAAATTTTTGTTACATGCTTCCTTGGAAACCAAAATTCCTCTTATTTTTTAAAGGGAAAAATAAATCACCAAACCTTCATATTAGGAAATAAACTGTTTGAAAACTGATTTTGTTGGAAATAACCTGGCATTTATTATCAGAATCAACCCTTATTATGATGCATAATTCCACTTAAGAAGCAAGGTAAAGCATTGTGATTTTTCCTTTCAATCATTGGTAGAGTGCATGTTTGTCTTTTGACATACTTATTCCTTAATTGTCAGTTTTCTTTTTCCTGATTCTGAAGAACTGATTTATTTTCAATTGCACTATAGAGTCACATTAGTAGAAACTGATCTCTGGATCCTGGAAAATTAAATCTTAAGAATGCCAATAAAAAGGTAAGCAAAACTACCCAACAGGGAAAGGTCCTACCTCATGGCTGTAATTATGAAAACACATTATAATCTGGAAAACAATTATAAGATTATGAATTTTAATTCTAACATTACTTTATGTTACAGTAATCTAACTCAGATCGCTTATTGGTTTTACATAAATCAGCTTCCCATTGTTCAGTGAAAAGCACTTTCTGCTGTTTACAAATATAGGAATACTGGGCTCATCCACACTCGCAGCCCTCCACATGTGCTATATGCACTACAGCTGTGCACACCAGAAGCCTGGACTGGATGAAAGCTAAAGCCTTAGAGCTAGAAACTGAAAAATTACAAAAAAATGTATGTAAGAAATAGATAACAAATACATTTCCCCAATATAAAGTAGTGTTGCAATTAAAATTCACACAACTGCTATCAGACAACACAATTCTATAATTCTGCTATCGCCTAATTTAGGGAGTTTGGCCTTGCAAGTGCTCTTCTTAACCCAGCCCACTTCCCTCCTTTTGTAAACCAGAATGAAGAATGGAATTTCTGTTGTACACACCTTCCTGACCACAGTTTGGGTCATCAGGTAGGTCCAGATCTTTAGCTTATCAGTAAGTGAGATAACACAGCAAGAGAGAGGAACCCACTCAGATAGCCACAGTCATAGCAGAGGTGAGTCACCGTCCCTGCGAGCAAACACATGAAGCCACACGCAGGGGTTCAACTCAAACCCCGCAGGCAGCTGTTCTCTCCTGACAGGTGCTCTGTGCTGTCTCTATTCCCAACCTGCAAGCCTGCCAGTCCTGCTTTTCTGTTGTACGCCCTTGGCTGCCCTTGATTCAATGCCTCCTCTCCACAGCCTCTTCCTTGTCCAACAGCTGTCTTTATAACTGGCTCTGCCTGAAGTCTAACATAATGGGGACAATTATTAGATACTGTCTGCTACATACTGGATGAAAAAGAGGTAGAAACCTGAGGAGGAAAGTCTTCTCCCTTCTATTTTCTAAGTCTTTATTTTATTTTTTTATTCATTGTTTGTAACAGACATTTGCAGTCATTGCATGTGTAGGGAGCCACGTGCCATGCAGACGCCAGGCGGAAGAAAACTGCAGGGCTGTCTTTTTAAAATTTTATTTAAGGACTTGATTTCACAGGATTGAGGTGAACAGAAAATGGAACGACGGGGAGCAATAGCTGAGCAGCCTCTCAGCAGAGCACGCAGCCAGAGCAGCCTCTGGTACAGTACATTTTAGTGACTAAAATGAGCCCTAAAATACCAAAACCAGCAACATGACAGCCTTTAAACCAAGACATCTGTTTAGAGGTTCTACATTGTACATATGGACTAAAGGAAAAAACAAAACAAAACCAAACCCCAAACCAAAACCACAAACAGGAAAAAATAAAAGAAAGAAAGACTGTAACCTGCTATTTCAAATGTTCTCATTTGTTCTAAAACCTCATCCATAAGGGTGGTTCAGCCTAAGTCCTACCAGGACTCTACTTTTCTTACTTCCCCGTGAAGAAGTCCTCCAGGGCACAGGGGAAACAGCTGTTTTCTTGAGCACTGTTTGCTCTCAGTGTTAGCTGGATAAGGTATGCATATTTGCTGATACAAATCTCACCATCAGTAAGTCTGATTACAAAGACTCTACAGAATTGATTTTAAAGTCATCCTTGGCTTGCAGTAAATTCCAATTAGTCACCCTCTGAAAGACACATTATTTAAGTTTAATCCAGTCACACAATTCAGAAAGATAATTTGTCTGATGTTGACTAAGAAGGCAAATGGATGCATTTCCCATTTGTCGAGTAATAAACCAAAATAATTTCAGTTAAAAACCCTATCAAAACAGAAAATTCAAGAGTCATGTTAAGCTCATCAGTCCTAAAATGCCAAGATTAGACTCAGTCGGACCTCCTGAAGGCCACATGCATGTCCAGCATGATGAAGTGCTCAGTTTCATGACCACCTGGCTCCTCTCTCTCAAACACAGTTATCGTGTTTTCTTCAGTCTCGGGAATGCACTGCAGGCTTTTCATTCCCATACGGTATTTTCATGTTGTTATGACTAAATATGCCTTCATTGTTTCAGACTTCAAATACAACATGATTGCTTCCCTCTAAAGAATTTATAGTAATAGTAATAACCAGCAGTTATATTGCATGCGTTTTTAAAAAAAAATCAAAGATGATGCCCTATTGTACTCATCTGAAGAAAAAAGATGTTTGGATTGTTATGTGGTTAGCCACTGTATATTTTGTTGGGTTCTGTTTCACTGTATGGCTAACTTAGCCAAATCTATATGCTCAGAAAATCCTTCCTTGCCTGAACACTTTATGAGCATATCTTATGGGCTCAGGACACAGTTTTCAAAAGCTAATCGGTCAGT
Organism: Columba livia; assembly: GCF_036013475.1. Lineage (NCBI taxonomy): Eukaryota > Metazoa > Chordata > Aves > Columbiformes > Columbidae > Columba > Columba livia. Next base: position 23,047,069 of record NC_088608.1, read on the forward strand.
TTGTGAAATTGAGCCCAATTTCCTCAGTGCAGTTCTTGGTCGAAGATTGTTCCATGCTAAATATAATTTTCCTAGTCATATCTTTCACCGAATTGTTCCCAGGACGAAGGGGAGACCCAAATTTTACTTTTTACTTACATCTGGTGATAAGCTCTTTTAATTTAATTTTCTTCGCCCGTGGACATGCTGATGCCAGGTGTAGCCTTTGTCCACAGATCTGTGGTGTGAGCAGAGGGTAGGAACACTGATGAGAAAGTTCAACCTGAAAGCTGACATTTCAGGAGCTGGATGGGAAGGACCACCATGCAGCCTCAGCCACCAGGGTAAGACTTGTCCTCTTGCCACCCCAAACCAGCCACATTTACCTGGCACAGGGACAGCATCAGGCTCGCACAGTCCCCAGTGTGTACTGAGATCCAAAGGCAACACACAACCCCGCTTTGAGTCCACAGTTACCCACAGGGGAGTTGCGGTTGAAGACACGGTTGAATGATGAAAACTTTCTGCTGAGAAAAGTTCTATTTTTAACAACAAAATTTTCCAAATGGACTGGCTTCTAACTAAATCAGACCTTCCCACCCCTCTCCTTCAGTGAAATACTTATTGAAAAAGCTAAATAAATGGCTATTTATATTTTTGAATTTTTTATTTCTGATAAAGGTGTATGTGATTTCCACACCAGGTAATCACATTCTTATATCTAGAATTTAAAAAGAAGTTTTAAAAAATGTTTTAATTAAAACCTTAGTTAAACAAATTCAGCCAAAGTGTTGGCTTGGTTTAAAGCACGCTTGTTAAATTTAAAAAAAATTAATCTAGATCAAAGTTTAAATGATGGAAAAAATGTTGCCCAATATTGCTACTAGAAATTACTACATAAAAAGTGAGTTAATTTGGTACTGTATTGTGCAATACAGTTAGAGTGTATTATCATCATTTGGGAAGATTTTATGTTTGTGCTGATGTGTTTACCAGAAATGCCCAGAAGTACCCCTGTTTTCATAACAAGGGAGCACACCCATAAAAAAGCAGAGAAATCTTAGGGGAGGCCAACAGAAAAGTTGTTTTTCTGTAGATTTAGTCCTATAAGCTCACGGTCACTGCAGCTGATTCGGATCTAGGTCAGCGGGCTTATGTTGTTCCTAGTGGCATGATGAGTTGTAGATTTGCTCCTGGCCATTACCAATATGAGCCTTTGGAAAGGACAAGTCAAAACTGTGCACTGGCAAAAAGCATCCACTGTATTTCTCTCTTTCAACAACCAACAAGACCTTTTAGCATTTGCTATTCTGGATAGTGGCACAAAAGCACGGCACTTTTCAGGGGCAAACATTTATTTTCTTAGGGAGGGGGCTGTTTTGGTATATGACCATGGACCTAACCATAGCAAAAAACAAACAGACATGCAAACAAAAAAAAACCCCAAACAAAACCTCACAGTACCTGCAGTGAAAACATATACTTTCATTCTGGTTCTGGAAGACTTTGCTAACACCAAGCAACTTTAGCGAGGTTAGCAACTGGCTCGCTGTGTCTGCTGCAGGAGGAGAGGTAATTCTGGGGATCTCCATCACGTTCCACAGGTACAGCCACCACTACAGGGGTGCACGTGGGCACATGGGAATGCACACAGGCAGGGACGTGGATGTTGCAATCAATAATAGTGCTAAGTGGGTTTTACAAGCAATAGCTACAACTTCATTTATGCTGTACGAATAATAATATGCTTCCCTACAGGATCACGTTCTGGGCAAGACGGCACAGTCCTGCCCTGCTCATGGAGCTCCTGCCTTGTCCCAGTTTGGTCCTGAGCCGGCCAAAGCCACAGGGCTCTTCCTACAGACACCAGTGCAGGACATCTCCATGGCCCTGGCTGCCTCTGTTAAAATAACCAACTGTGCCAGCCCTCCCCTTACAGACAGAGGCTGTCAGCAGGCTCATGAGGGCCAAGATGTGACTGCACAACAAATGCAGCGCTGCTACCAAGCTGTGTGACACTAAGGCAGGATATGCCAATCAAAAAACATGATAAGAGTTAAACAGAAAGTTAAGAAATTAGCTCTTTTCACTCTGACTGTGGCGAGGGAAGCAGTACCCCATGACCATGAGTTCAAGCTGAGGTATCAGCCTCAGCAATTCTGTGTTTTGCAGCAGCTCATTACCACAACCCCATTCATTCCTTGGGAAAACAAGCTGCATTAAAAAGAGGCCCAACCCCAGCCAAACTTGGTAAGTACAGAAGGGGATCAAGAGGTGGCAGAGCCTCAGGGGCTGGCAGCATCACCATTCCCCAGGGAAGTGTGCAAGACACTTCATGAGCAAGGACAGAAACATCACAAACCACCAGAATTTGTCTCCAGTGAACCCTTCAGACAACTTCTATCTGTTACAGCTTTGCTTTCAGTCCTTTCCACCCACCCTGCCATCCTTCACAGATTTGGTTTTGGCCCATCCTATCTTCTCCCCCTGCCAGGAGCCTGGGCCATGGAGGCAGTAAGCTAAACAGGGAATAAAGCAGCTACCTGTTCCAGGCAGTCCTCTTCTGGGGAAATGCAGGAGCACAGAGATTAGGAGGACTACTCACATAGTTTAAGGTAACCATTTCACCACTATGCATTGCTAAATCAGGACTAGAGAGGTCTGTCTGGCAGTTACGAGACCTATGGGAAGAGGAGTTGATGGAGCAAGGAGGTCTGCCCAAGGTAGCAACCCTCACGCTGGCCATAGCACACAGACTGCTCCTCTGCAGCTGCTCCATCCACTCCCCTTCAGTCAGCATTTGCTATTTCAGCTCACAGCATCACCTTTTCTTTCAATCCCTGCTCTGTGGTGTAACTTCGCTGGCTTGCAGGGAGCTGTGCCGGTGTGACCAGGCACCAGTGACGCTCATCGCAGCAAGGGGTCACTCCAGCAAAAGCCTTGTGACACATCAAGGCAGGCTGTATTCCAAAAAGAGACCTTCACAGTAATTTATAAATGCCACAAGACAATGTACTCCACAGGAGTGGTAACAGTCAAAATGTACTGCAAATTGGCAGCTGCGTGAATACTACTCTTTTGGCAAACGCTCTTTGTTACTAATATACCACATTCAAGTATCGTAAGAGAAAACAGGCTGTTAGACTGATCTTCTGAAACCACAAGGTAGTGGTCATAGTTTATTTCTGATCTGACCCACATTATTATTACCCCAAATAAAAGGAAAAATAAAAATAAAAAAGGTGGCCTATCAGGAAGCTTAACCGTACCCTTTGATGAAGAACTTTACTCATCTCCTGGCAAGGAAGTGTTGATGGTGGCCAAACTTCATGAAATAAATAATTTACAATACTTCCTTTATGTTATGTATTTAAGAATCATATTGATAAAAACTATTTTTACAATAAACCTCTGTATCTTTTTGTAACTGAAAATGCATACATTTAGGGATAAATCATGCAGTCCACAAGGGTCTTTCTAGTATTATATTTATTAGGTTTTTTCATTTAATCCTCATGGAATAGGACATTTGGCTACTGGCGTAACATGGGAAACTGTCTTTTTATGTCTCATTAATATTTTCTTACCTAACGTATAATATTCATTTCACATCAGTCTTGTCTGGCAGTATAATGAATCTAATATTAGCCCTTTTTGTTCTATGCAAACTCTAAATTGAATTTAGAGTAATTTAGAGTAATTCAATGTATGTTATAATTGAAAACTGCAGCTCATTAACTTCTAAACACTCTTTGTATTTTGGTCTACACCTGCTCCTTTGGCACATGGTCTATTTTGAATCCATCCACTTCTTCCTGAATAAGCTACGTTGCTACGATACATGTGCTGTCACAGTTTCTTTCTTCTACATACTTCCAGTCCATATTCACACTTATTTAGCATAAATAAGACTCAGAGTGCAAAGTTTCCTAATCCGTCCTTAATTATCACAAGGTGGAAACAATTTTTACCTGAAGGAATACTAGGGTTGTGACATGAACACGCAACATTCTTGCAAAGCGTGTAATGGTGAAAACCTGCTTAGGGACCGCCTCACTGCAGAAAAATTACAAAACGGGGTAACCCCCAGTGTCCATCAGCACCCCTTGCAGACCCCGATTACCAGTTTTCCAGGTGTACGTGTGTCCATGGGCATAGATGTACCAGCGCTGTGGGTCGGGCTCTACATTCAATTTACACAATGCAACTAAGCAGACTCAGAATAAGAGGTAGGCTGACCATCCTTCAAATGAGTCTCTCATGTGGGCTCCCGCTATCCTTGCATAAATCTCTATTTAAATCAGGACTGATCTGAAACCTGCAATGAATGAAACCAGAGTGGAATTGGCAGTGGAATTACTCTGCTCCCAAAGTCAAATGATCCGTTTATTGCCACCCATAAAATCTTCTAATCCCTGATCACATTCTCAGAAAAGCCTTGTTCTGCATTCTGTTGACCAGCTTTCAAATTTTCTCATTTCTCCGTTTCCACATATAGTTCATCTTTCCTATTTACTCCGTCTTAGTTTCCTAATTAACATTTTAAAATCCCTCTGTCATTAAAATTTTCCGGTGGGGGCAGGAAGCATCCCTTTTCTCTAGAGGAAGCTGTAACTGTTAACAGCTCTTACCTGACACAGGCACGCAAGAAACCATTGTCTCAAATAGCCAAACCCAGCATCTTTGAAACAAATTTAAATAATGTCTTGATTTGAAAACTGAATCATTTTGAATGAATCAAAATGGGACTGGCAATGCAACTCCTCATCAGAAATATGGGCTATGCAGATTATTTACCTTTTGGAGGAGAAGCAGGCATCGGCATGGGGACAGCTTAGACAACTTCTGTTACACAGGAGGGGCTTTTAAATATTTTTTTTCCCAGCAAGTCTGTTTAGTTGATGCCTGGTTTCTGTTGAAATACACTAGCTCGAAATCCCAGTCAGTTACTCAAAGGTCTGACATTTGGATTTCAGAGGCATACAACGTTTAGACAGAAGCTCTGGTTTTGAGTATAGGGCACATCAAAGTTAAAAGAATAAGTTTGGGCTATAGTTCCATTTCTTAAATTCATTGGCAATGAATGAAATTATCAGCAACGAACAAAATGTTTATCCAGCACAACTACTTTCTTCTTAGTCACATTTTTCATCTCATAGGGCTTTTTTTTATTTTTACTGCCACCATCTACTAGGGCTTTAAGTGACACTGCTCATAAGATTTCTAACGCTGAGATAATTTGAATTTTCAACAGTAAAAATAGCCTGAGAATTAATCCATAAGGTCCATTAAATATTATCCAGTAAGCTCTCAGCATTATCAACTGCCTTACAAACTCCAGTGTGTGACAAAGGTGATTGGCAGCTGCCAGGCACAGGCTGCAGCGCTGCGACAAATGCTCTGCAAGGATTTGGAGCCTGGAGTGGATGAGCTGTGACTTAAGAGACTGAGCACTTCAAATTCTGTGAAAGATAACAACACATGATGCTTTTTGCAATTTTTGTGCATTTGTATTAAACACATCGTTACTCTAATCATCAGCCAATTCACAGAAATGCCTGAATGCAAATGTAATTCACTATCATATTAACTTTGGTAAATGCTTCAAGACTTTTCCAGCAATGTAAAATCATCAGAAATCTTCAACCAATAAAGCATTTGATATATTATATAAAGCACAGAGCTTTTAAAATATTTTACTATTACAAGCAAAATGCAAATTACTTTCATATTTTCACAGTATTCCTCCACTCTGCTCTTAGGAAGGGGAAAAGCTGCTTGCCTCTAACTGCTACTAATCTAATTTACAAATTGGAAATCATAAACAAAAAATTACTAAATCACATACACTGAGGTTTAACAGAAGACATTATACTTTGTGATACTAGCTCTAATGTTCCTTAGGCAAACTATTTCAAACTGCTTTAGCTCTAACCACTGCAATAATAATCTCCACTAAAGAGCAATACAGTTTAAGTGTATTATAATATGAACTTCACTATTAGAAACACAACCTCCTGTAGTTATCTTGGAAGTTGTATGGATGTGAGGAATATCAATGCTAAGATGATGCGCAAGGATTAGATCAACAACTGTTCATCAAGTGAGAATCAGATTTTTGAGCATGATGATTCTTACCTTGCTTAAATATTAGGGCTGTAGGAACAGCAAGTGCCAGAAGCAACACTGTTTCTAACTGCTGATGCCATGCAGAAAAAAGGTTAAATATGGAAAAGTTTAGTGTTCTAAAAGTTAATGATCAAAGAAAGACTTTGCAAAACTGTCAAGAGTTGCTGTCTTCACTGCTGACGAGTGTGACAGGTTTGAAGTAATAAGAGCAAGCAATTTATTGAGCTTGGTAACAAAACTGCTCTCCTTACTTTGTTCAAATGCAGAAAACTGCAACTAAGCATGAGAAGTTTTATCTGAAAATACCTTCTTTCTTGTGAAAGACTGAAAGCAAAGAAATAAGGGCTACAACAGATGAGCTTCTATGGCTTTAACCACAGGATAAATGGTTGTTCTTTTTTTCTTTCAGAGTCTAATACTTCAGGTAAGCACCTCTACTTCTCTTTCTGCCACCTCTTCTAAAACAAGCATTTCACTCTTCATGGGTCTTAAGAGTTTGGTAACCACTATGAGCGGGCAATTACCGGAGCAGACGTGCCTGCCTGTCAGGGAATTCTCTAACCACATGGGGGGCAACACACCAGACTGCCACAGCTCCACATCCTTTCCATCTTTGCAGAGAAGACAAATGACATGTATTTGTACTTGTGAACATCTAAACAGTGACAAATGCAAAATGCTTTCCCCCGCTCCCATCTAAATAAAAACCACCCTCTCCATTGCAAACAGTAAGGAGAAAAAGGAGCTTATCTGAATAATGACAGAGGTAAGTAGAGAAAATCCCTGGTAGTCAGACTCAGCACAGATTTACACAGAGTTGCAGACGGTATAAACCACAAGACACATCAGATATTAGTTCACAGCAAAGGTGTTACCAACTCCACTTCCCACAGCCCTGGCTTTTCCTTGGGACTTTCCTGTTCAACTGGTGACCAGACCTGACCCTGCCCAGTTTATGAGATTAGACACAATCGTAGCCCGAGGTGATTATCACCAGCTATACAGTGTCACGTTATAAAGTCTAAGTGGGGTAAGAAACTTGTAAATAACAAAATTATCCTTTTATAGGGCTCTTAATTCAACACTCCAGTCTGTTTCCTGTAGAAGTGATTAGTAATAGAAAATAATTAGGAGATGCCAGATGGGAGGAGGAGTTAAAAAAAAAAAAAAAAAAAAAGAACCAAAACTCACAGCTAAGGAAGGAGAACAACAAACGAGGGAGCTGCCAGCTAGCAACCCACTGCAGTCCCTCACCATCCCAGCGGCTCTCTGCATAAGCAGTAAGTGACAACCACAGCCTGCTTTAGAGACCACTCTGACAGAGACCCACCTTCTCCTCTCTGTAGCCACTGCCTGGATTTTTCAGTTGTGAGAAGGCATAAAAAGTCAAGGTGAAACCACAGGGTTTTTTAGTAAAAAAAAATTTCCTTATATATGCCATGAGGCTTCCCCACTATATATCTAGGCAGCCTTTTTGGAAACCTCAAATATAAGGCCCATATGGAAGGTAAGCAGCAGACTCCTACAGCGTGCTAATGACAGCTCTTCATTGCTCATCAGGAGTTGAGCTGGACCTCTGCACTTCTGTGTCACATTGACTAAGGTCCATCAGGATGGGAAAAACCTCCCTTCCCCTACAGAGTGCCCAAAGGAAGCTGTCCTCTTTGGTTCTTCAAGAGCTAAGAGAGATTCTTTCCTCCCTCCCTGTGATCCTTCTTGTGCTGGCTTATCCGAGTTAAAAAAGAAGGAAATTTCTGCCAGTACATGTAAAAGAAGTTGAGGCTATATGGTTCTTTTTGAAGGGCATTTAAAACATAACCAGATCTAAACCACCAAACATTAGAAACCCTGGAAAGAACTGCAGGTGAAAACTTCACACTGACCTCACAACACTGAGAAACAGGAAAATAATAACAGCTTATTCATTGCTACTGGTTTCATTTTATCAGTAACAACGTAACCAGTATTCTTCAGATTTAATTGCACAGCAACTGTACCACTTTACAACCTTTTTAACAGTTATGTACACTATTCATTTTACAAAGGATTGATCAGGCGCAGGGCATCCACTGAGGGTAATTACTCCCCACACTTCTGAGGGTCTGGTCTGTGAGTCTGAGAGACCAGACCCCCCGATTTCGCACAGCAGCTGCTTTTCTCAGTATAATTAGACACTGGACTTCCTGAAGACTGTATCTTTGTGTACACAACTCACACACCAGATCATAAAAGAGCCACACACATGTGAAAAAGCAAAAAGTTTATGTGACAAGTCACCCCTGGGAGCACTCAAGTGACTTGTATCCATGACAAAAGGCTGAAGCATTATGCTGATTCTCAACTGTGCTTACCTACAAAACGAAGGAAACCTCACTACAGGAGAAGCATCATGACAGGAGGTGCATTGTGCATTTGCAATAGCACCTGACCTAAGCCACTCATCACTGTCTGAAGTTTGTGGCACCATATTTGTTTTGAACCTTGTAATATCAGACCAGAAATATGCAATCAGGCTGCCAACACAAGCATGCAACTTTCATTTCACATTAAGCCCACACATTATTGTATGAGCATTAAATTAATGTGCTGTGGAGGCACAGGCACACATGCAGAGGCAGGCAGGTGGGGTCCTGCAAGGCTAACTGGAATCAGCTGGGATGCCATTTGTAACCCGCAGGAACTAATAGAGCACAGCTGAGCACTGACCAGAGCTGGCAGGGAGAGAGGAAGAAAGAATTTGGCCTGGGAAAAACAGGAGAGTTATGGGACCATGTTTAGCATTGGAGCTGAGCTACAGGCCTAGTAAGAATCCCTTAAAAAACAAATCTGGCTTGCAGATTTATCCTTTATAAGCACGAGATACTGACAAGAAAAGAACTAGATATTCTGTGTCCTGGATATTAAATTAGCAAAGTTTATGCTTCATTTGGAATTCCTAAATCTTAAAACAAGACCAGTGTATATAATCTTTTTAGTGTATCAATTTTACTGCCACACTGAACATAAATAAGGCCTTAGGTTACTCTCGGTGATTATGAGTAGAAAAAGCACCCTGCAGTCTGAAGAAAATAATTTTGTTTGTGCTGATGTCTGCATACTAGACAACACATGTTGGTAGCTCACCTTTCTCAGGTCTTAGAAAACATACAGTTAAGTTAAAAATATAAATGCTTATAAAAAGGCAACATAACCATGTGCAGTCTTAGTCTGAACTGTATGTGCCATATATATCAACATATGTGGCACCAGATCCCTACTGCCATAAACGCTAACGCACAGAAAGGGGAGATGAAGACAACTGAGGCTGGGGCAATCTCTGCAGAGTGTGACGCTACCGATATGCTGGAGCAGCTACCTAAAGAGCAGTCTTGTCTTTCATCCTGCTAGAAACTTGGTATTGACAAAATTGTCTGTGCTTTGAAGTCTCTGCTGAAAGATGGGCTAACCCCAGAAGAAATAAATAGAAGTTTTTGCCTTCCACAGAGCTATGTTTTATTTATAAATTACATTAAACTTACAGAGTGATTGTCATGGACACCCACACAGGGAATGGAAAGGAACATTTGTGAGAAAAGAGTTGACAATCTCCTCTAGTTAACCCATGGGATTCTTCAATGCTCAGTCTCCTGTGTCTCTAAATGTACTTTAAGGTAAACATTTATTAGATGTACTTTAAAAAAAAAAAAATGTTATTGCCTTGTTGCTATCCTTGTAACAGCTATGGCTCACCTAGAGTTTTATACATTATACACCCATCTTATCTGATACAATTAAGTTAATTCAAGTAAATGGAAATATACAACTTCCAGCATCAAGATTTCTTCACTCTGGAGGCACACTCTCCTCCCTGATTATACGACCATGTTTTCTTTTTAGTTCCTATCAGTCCCAGCATTGGCTTTACTAGGCACTGAACAGTGTTGTTCAGAGCTGTCTCCCTCCATCACACACATTGTTAAGGGGGCTTGTGCTTCTGTGACAGCCTATTGTGACTTCCTCAGCTACATTTTCCAATGTCCTTACACTGAAGATAAAATAAGGCTTTAGCAGATGTTACTAACAGATTTGTCTGAGAGCAAAAGTAGTAATGTCATTAATGAAAACATCAGTGTCAGTTCAAGGTTGGAAAGTGAGGCTGGTCCCTCTGCAAACACCCATACGTATGACCCTTGATTTTGCATGTGGAGGCTGTTAAGAATCCATTAGAAATCTACACAGAGATTGCAGTTAACTTTGTGATCTGGATTATCTTTGGAGGCAGGCTTAAAAGCATGTTTCCTACTAAGATGTCACAGATTTACACTTCCAGATCTCTTTGTGCAGGGTTGCAGACAATCAGCCTTCATCACTATGGAGGAGAAAATGGCATCACCACTAAGGTCATTAAAAATAAAGCAAAAGAGGGATTTTGTTGGGTGACTGCTCCCGCAAACCTTATCTCAATTCTTTCCATGTGTAGTAATTGAACTGAATGTTGCACAGTCTAGAAGGGGTCTCTGATTGATTTGTAGCCACTGAAGTTTCTTGAAGAAATAGCACTTCTCACCAAAGTAAACATGAATAAATGGGATTCAGTTGCTATCCTAACATTAACCTCAGCATTTTATTCTGAAAGATGGGATAGCTCATAACTAAATATTTTATTTTCTCATAACAAATATTAAACCTTTAATAAATAACTCATACAACTTCTAACATTAACATCTCAAAAGCATGTCAAAATGAAAACAAGATCATGTTTGTAGGGCTTTCAAGAAGGACTCTGATATATGTATCTAGGTATTTTTTAATTTCTGAGAGCTACCATTTCTATAAGGTATTTCACTGAATCAAGCCATCTGCTCCAAGGCCATAATTACCTTTGAGAGCAGAGAATGTTCAGAGATCCATCAGTATTCAAGGCACAGGAGGAACAGTAAATCTTGTGACACTGGGCAGTATTTCCACTTCCACACTAGGACATACAGACTGAAGCCACATGGGAAGCCCCTTTTCAAACACATCTTAGCCCCCTCTTAACACACAGACCACAATGGCTGCACAATGGAGTTCTGAACAATCTGAAGACTGTTTTGGGAATGACTGTTACCTTTTTAGCACAACAGCTAAAATATCTGTTCAGGGCATTTGAGCACGACAAGCGCTCTCCTGTTTTCAATTTCCACTCCTCCAGTTATCTCCGACTATTTATTAATCCTTTCATAGGTTATGAAAATCATAAATCATTAACCATGAATTTTAATTTTAATTTTTAATATATACTTGTATATGGTAAGCAGTCAAATTCCTTCTCATAATCAGTGAAGCACATGCTGTTCAGTGGATTATATTCTCATGCTTTTCCTATTAAAAACTTCATCTTAAATCACAACCACAATATAGCCTCTTGCAGGACTCACTACTTGGGAGTATTGTGATTTGTGCCTCACAATCCTCATCTAATGATTGCACAATTTTTGTGTTTTCATCTTTTATGGTCTTTAAATCCTTCCCCTTTACTATGGCTCATTTTTAATGTATTGCGTCTGACACGTCACCCAACATACGCCAAATTCCTCTGATATAAATTAATTGCTGAAAAGAATGGGGAACAAACAAAGGATTATTAGTGCATGCTGGGAGGCATCTAACAGAAATCTGAGGCATTCCCTGCTACTGCCCCACACAGATTTCACAGCTCGGTGAAGTGCTCTTCAATATTTCATTCTCGAGTTTGGGGTGCGCTCTCTGCCTGCCCAATTTCCTCCACTTGATCTTATGGCAGAAAGCAAAACTCGGTTCCCACCAGCTGTTCCCAGGTCAGAGACTGTGTGTCTGTCCTTTCCTCCTTCTCAAGGATTTGTCTTTCACACAGGACTGGCCAACAGTCGCAGGTGCAAAGTTTAGATTTGGATCTGAACAGCCTTATAGTTCGCAAATCCAGGAATGTATTTTAGCTCAGGGTTCAAGATCCGGACTTCTTCCTGTCTTTACAGAGGAGGAATAACACAGTTCAGGGAGAAGCTGTGTGGCTACCAGTATAAAACTGATAAAGATGCATTAATTGCCAAACACTGTACCCTACAGAAGTTTTCATCTGCATCATGGGGCTAATGGGCTAAGGCTGTAGCACACAGATTTTACTGTTTGGATCATGGGACAATTTTTTTTTCCCATTGGATTTTGGACATTTTTCTTTGTGTTCTTTGTTAGAATTGTCAATACCAGTTCAGTGGTATTCTCTTTATATTGGACAACAGGAATCACACTGACATCCCTCTCACCAAAGAGAAAGAAAAATGACCTATTCATAAATGTCCTATAAGAAAGCTTCCTTATATCATGATTAAATGATTAATAATAGGGTAAATACTATGTTCTTACTAATCAAAGTTTTCAAGTAAATTTCAATAAGAAGCAGGAGCCTGCACAAAAAGAGTAAAAAGACCTTCTGAGCAATTTAGTAGAGGATATGTATATTTTTCTTATTGCTTTATTATTATTTTACCAAAGCAAGCCTATGAACTAGCAGAGAGACTGGGTGTTCAGTTTAAATGGAGATGTAATCTCTCCGTTGTGCCTAGTGCTAGCATCTTAACTTTTTGTAGTAGGTACGCTTTTAAAAAAGCCAGAGAAACATTTCCTGTCATCCAGTACTCATGCTTTAAATGCAAATTATTTGTCAAACAAGTGTCTATCTCATTATTTCGATGTTTTTTCTTTACAAAATTAACCACCAGATGTGGTTCAGTCACCCACCTGTAGTCCTCCAGCCAGTCAGTTATGTTCACCGCACCAAACCTGCAACAGTTCTCCCAGGCTGCCAAGGTGACAGCTGAGCGGGTCTGCAAGTAGTTGAGTCCCCCAGACAGTGACAGAGACACTGGAAAAGTCCTCTGAGGTCCCCACTACTCCTACATCGCCAAAGCCACCACTACCCATGAGACATTCTGTGAGGCCACAACCATATCTCTACCCCTTCCCATGCTCCCCACAGCCTGTGACTTACAGCAGAGGGAGAAAGCATTTGGCAAGCCTTGGCTGGGGCTTGTTCCAAATGCTGAGGTTGCTACTGGGATGGGGTGTTGGCTGCAGGGCTGAATGCCTTATTCCCTGCTTGGAGATTTGCTGGGTGAAGCGACACTCAGGACTCTGTGTCATTTTCTAGCAAAGGCCCTGAGAGGTGTAAAAGCAGCAAAGATGTCACCTGTGTGCCACTCCATGGTAAAAAGGATCACATTGTGCCTTCCCTGTGCAGCCATGAGTGGTAATCCCAACTGGATAATGACTTGAAAATCAAACTGAAGTCTCCACACTGAACTGTACTGTGATATCTGTGTGCTTGTGTCCACACCAACATGGTTCCAAGACAAACAAAGAGAAAAGGTTCCCAAGTTGGGCTTCAGGCCAGTAACCACCACTGCTGTTGAACCATGGTGCAGATGATGCCCCTTTAGTTGCTTATAACTTCCAGACAAATGGGGTGAGATGTTGCAATTACATGACTAACCTCTCTAAAGGTTTTTCACCTAAAATTTCCATACGTGAGAAATATTTAATAGTTCTTGAGCTATTTAATGAAAAATGTTTCAAAACAATAGGCACACCTTGTTGATGAATCTGACATGACACCATGTTATCTATGGAACAATCACTGAAATCCCTTTACTATGAGAACGTTTTCCTCAGTTTAAAAATATTGTGACAGAACAGAGTTCTGTTGTCACTTGAAAGTTGCTAAATGCAGGAAGAGTTAATTTTAACAAAGAAACCCAAAGTGTTGACTTCCAGAACTCTTACAAAAGACTTTTACCCAGGCTTTGCATTATAATGAACTCTTTATCATAAGATGCAAAAAAAATCCTTTCGAAACAGCACACTGCAAGTCAGTGGCTGTCAGGAATCGTAACTTAAAACTCACCCCGCTATTACTGGTAGGCAACAGGCAAGAAATTGCGTATCTAAAGTGGTCAGCTAGAATCAATATCTCCATCAGTATTTCTTTTGTCAAAATGATCTGATAACAGTGAAGATTCATAATTTAAGCTAAGTTGGGTGCTTCATCTCTCAGCACATTCAGTGCAGAAGGATTTGAAGGACCAAAGCTATGAGCCTCCCTCTCTCTGTGGACTCTGTATGGAGCTTAGTTTCACTATAATATGCTGGAAATTGTCAGTGAGACCTTTCCTTCACCTCAAGAAAAACTGAAATAACAAACATATTTCTGACTGGAAAAACAAACAGATGATCCCAACTAAGGTTAGCATCTCTTCTAAGCAATACAAGCATATTATAACAGATGTTCCTAATGTCATTCTGAAGTCTGTGAAACAGGGGAGCACATCAGACTAATATACATGCATTACACCTACACATACATAAAAATACACTTGAAAAAGACTTTAATATGTCAGCTTTTCAATAAACAAAGTATTTAGTTTAACATGATGGAGTTTACATTATGTTTTTTTTAAGTTTAGTCTCTGTCACACAAATGAAGTTTCAGGCAGCTGCTTTATCTGCCTGATACATTCCCAACCTCCTTTAATATTTCTGTTTTCACCAGTTCTAAGATTTTTTTGTTGTTCGTTTTTCTTTTATAATCCAGGACACAGTTAGTTCTCAGCTGATACTGCAGCTCTCTGAAGAGAGCAATCCTTCTTCATAAATCTGGCAGAGGCCAAAAATAGCTCTGTCAGCTTCTGACAGGCTGAACTTAGCCAAGTGAAATGTTTTAACATTTTATCATCTTAATGAACAGGCTTATTTATAATGTGGACAACTTTACTGCCATTGTATGCAGCCTGCTGAATAGATTATGGAATGTATTTGTTTGGGGAATGCTGAATATATTAAGAATTATACTTTTTGACCAAAAGGTAGTTGCCTTAGATGCTGTAAACAATTTTATGATTAAATAGTCTTAGTCCATTTGAAATAAAGGAGTTGCTTAAAGACAACTTCTAAAACTGTGAAAATAACTGAAGAAAGGAACCTCTCAACGATAAATAACTAACATCCAAATCACAGACATTTGCAATGTGCAAAAATCACCGTTAAAAACCTCTTATAACCACTTTAAATGCTACTATTAGCACAATACTGGAAATAAATATGTAGACTAAATATCTACAGATACCTTTAGCACTTTATAGTAGAGGACGAGGGTTAAAAGTACAAAATAAAAAGTCTAACAGAAAAAAGAGCGTGGGTTAACAATTGCTTACCCTCTTTTCTGCTACCTCATCCTCTCCTGTCGACTCTTTGCCATCATGTTCATCTCTCAGGGTTGGCATATGTTTTTTGTGTGCTGGCTCTCTGTTTAAAGTTGTATATCCTATGTGTTCATAAATTGGATTTATTGTCATCTTGGCAATGTATTCAGCTGCTTTCGTTTCAATATAAAGAGTAATCAATCCATCTGTCGCCAGGTCGTGGATGGACTCAAAACGTTTCTCCCCAACAAAGTGCTTTCCATCGTAGTAGAGTCTGAAGTTTCTGGTTTGACTTCCAAATCTGCCTCAATGAAATGGGAAAGTTGTTTTTTGGTTTTTTTTTTTTTTTAAAGAACAGTAAGCAGAATAAAGAAGAGTAAGCAAGCCTTTCCAAACAATAAAAAACACTTTATCACTTAAAGCTGTGACTATGGTCTGTGTCTGGTCCAGACAAGAATGAAAATCTCAACTACCACCTAGCACAGATAGGAAGGAGAGCTCAACAACAACTGCAGACAGACTGCCAAAACAGGGAGTGTCCCAGAAGGAGCTGTTAGTTCTCTTAGTCTTTTAGCCCCTCCATTATCCCCTGGAAAAACTGAAAATTATTTCACACTCTTTATGGCTGTTTTACCACTTTACTACTGCATCGCTGCAGTCAGTTTGCTTGGCTCTGATATGAAGAGTTCTCCTAACAGAGCCCTCTATTAGAGCTGATCAATACGGAGGTCTGATGCCGCCCGGCACCCCGTGCCCCTGCGTGCCCGCAGGAAGGGGCCATTCCAGGTCCAGCCGAGCTTCGGTGCCAACAGCTACATTGCAGCAGAGCCGCTGCCAGAGCCGGGCGGCACAGGACCGAATGGCACAAAGGCAAGCATTCTTTATTCCTGGCCAGAGGCCAAGGACTAACTCTTCAAGCTTTGTACAAAAGTCCTGTGTTATGCTTCTTAAGCTCTGAGCCTCAAGCAAATCTTTGTAATATACAGGATATATAACGCGAAAGCTATCTAACGTTAGCAATTCTGCAGTTGGGGTGGAATAGGATTTAAATACGGGCTCTTAGCAACCATAAGAATGCCAATTTCACCTGAATGTTAGCATATTTGCAAAAACGGTACTTCAAATCTGCAACGATTTTCTGCCTCAAAGCAATCTAAACATGTGAAAACACACCAGTGTTTGCACTTGGCAGCAACCAGCGCATTTCCTGAGGAGAAGATGGAGGCCAAGAGCTGCTTTCACAGCTCACTCCTGTGTTATTCCTTGGTCAGACAGCAGCAAGGGGGGCTGCTCAGGGTATTGGGCCTCCTTGTGAGCCCAGATCTGCCAAATAAATATTAAAAACTAAATCTGAAAGGATGGATTGCTTTCATTTTACAATCAAATGCTTCACAGGAGATGTTAAGGAACAAAGTAAAAACTGGTGCTTTGCTCAAGTGGCTCCTTTTCAATGGGTCCTTGCCAAACAGGGGAAAGCATAATTTTAGACCTTGCCTCAGGTGAAATATTGCATTCTTCTTGCAAATATGGGCAAAACCACTTGTTCTGTGATGTCTGTTGTTTTTTCTTTTTCTTGTGTTCTGAATCAAAATGCCAAACCCTCCCATTTCCCTATCAATAATCCAGCAGTGACTGTAACATCAGGAGCTGCTATTTTTACACAATGCTCAAACGTGAGAGGCTCCTCAGGAATCCACATCCTGCTCAGTAAGAAAAGATGAGAAAAGAGGACACAATGTATTGGAACTACCTGGGCATTTTAGTGGAAACGAATTGGTAAAGCCATGCACGTTTTTATGTCACACAAACTAAAAGTTCACAGAATCTAAGGGAAAAGCAAGAAATTATAACACGATAGAAAGAAACACATTTTTACCCAATGCTAATTTTATCACAAGATGCAATTCTGAGTGAATACAAGTCATTCTAGAAAAAAGAATGATAATGTCCTAAGTTACAGCAGAAGGGGCAGGAACACCTTCAGGCTCTTCTTCAGAGCACCTTCCTACCCAACGTAGTGTTTGGCAAACAAGCTTTGACCACAAGACGTACTCCTCACGTCCCTTCCACTGTCAGAGAAGTCAACACAAGCCAAGAGAGCTCAGCACTTTGCAGTGCCAAAGCGAGGAACCTTCACTGGCTTCTGACTAAGTCAGCGGGAATAATGCGCATAGAGCACAGACAAGCACTACGATGTTAAAATTTGGCAGGACAACTGAATAAGTTTGAAGGTGAAGAATAATGGGCCTCAAATGACAATATGCAATAGAATTATTTTTATTAAGAGATGTAGCAGGTGAAGCGCTGCTCTAATCAGTAACATATGCTCTGGCAGTACTTAGAGCAGAGTTTTAAACAAGCTGAAGGTCACTTACTGCTCTTAGCTTTCTAGAAGAGAAAGTATTACGTTAATCTTATCAAGAGAAGATAAGGCACAGAAAAGCTTCTCATGGCCTACTACTAAGTACACACAGTGTCTGGATTTTAATAACATTCTTCAGAGTGAAAACAAAGTTCAGAAGAACAAGATGGCCAAATGCAGAGAACGAACAAAAGTTCTAACAGGATTAATCCTCTTCCCATCAGGATCAGCAGGTGTCTGGTTCTACCCCAGCTGTGTTTTACAGAGCAGCCCCTACATTGTGCATTTGTTCAGACTGCTGCACAGAAAGCCTGTCTTTGAGAGACGCTACAAGGAATAGGATTCCCAAAAGTCCATAATCTTTGTCCTACTGCTCCTGACCCACATTTCAGCACAGAAGTATCCCATAGACAACATTCCAGTGTTTTAATTCTTTAAAAGCACCTGACACTTAAACTTATCTCTCTGATAAACCTCAAAAACAGACTGCAACTTCCCCCTGTATGAATTCAGAGAACTGCACATCAATTTCTTTTGGTATGTGTGGCTTCCCAAACATACACTTGACTTGCTCGGTTTAAAATACATTAGGATAATTTAACAATTACCCCTTAAAGGAAGGCATCTAGACAGAGTAATTACTGTGCATTAATGTCATAAGCACTTAGAAAAGGTGCTTGCGTATCAGCTGCAAGAGGTCAACATGGAATGGCCTGCCTTTATTTGACTTCCCATTTGCTCTAAATCAAACTTTTTTTAAAATTAATTTCTTATTAGCTATATTGTTGGGAAACGTATTGATTTTCAAATAGAATCCTACTAGCAACAAGGAGGAAAAAACTCAACAAATCCCCACAAATTAATGAAACACCAATCTCTTACAAAGACTGCATCATCAATAATGTGTCTCAGAATCCTGTTTCATTTCCTTCAAACTCAATTAAGTTTCTTTCTACCCATACAATGATACTATTTTGATCAAATTACAACATAAATCCAAACATACATGTCCAACTGCAAATGATCAGTTAGAACATGATCTTCAGTGCCTTCAGTCTTCCTTAAAACTATGGTTTAAATTTATTCATTAGCAAGAATAGTTCCTTATATTTACTTTCTATAACATTACTGCAGCTTGGTTAACTATACATCACTGTGGCAACACAGTGGAGCCAAGATTTGATATTTCAACTTCCTGATGGTCTCTTCCTAGAGGCTAGCACTAGTACCAGCTGTTTTTTGTTTAAGAAATAGAAAGCAGGACACAGATAATATATGTTCTCTTTTGGTTTAAACAGGGGAACATTAGATGTTTTTCCAAGAAAAAGAACTAGACCTCTGACATGTCAAACAGTCTCATTGTATCCATTGTGCATTTGTTTGCAAGCAGCAGGATTACAGATAAAAGACTTTTTTATTCCAAGTTGTCTGAAAAGCAATCACTCTGTCTAGTCCCTTTGGTTGCTAGTGGGGCAGAGTGGATAACAACGTGGGAAAATGGATTAAATGGCAGAGCAAATGTGTCTGGTAATAAAGGACTGAGGAGCTGAATGAAGTATCATAGCATGAGAGAAACCATCTTCAGACTCAGCCACGTACTCTATATGCAGCATTCGCTGATGAAATAAAAGAAGTGAAGGATCGAGAGCCCATCCACACGTTCTTACCATCTAAGAAGATGGATTTTACAGTCCACCTCCAGAATGATACAGTAGCTATTCACCTCTTTCACAGACTATTTTATGATGAGAAAAGAATCTAGACAAAGGCATTATTTAAAATGTGTAGCTGCAACCAGACTGCAAAGTTAACGTCCCTCGGGGCTACTCGTGTCCTCATTTGCTTCAAGCATCTTCATACACTGAGCTGGGAAATCTTAAGTTCTGTACATGTGCCTGAAGGTCACTTGGACTTAATCTTTCAGTGGAGAAAAAGTGTCTTAACATGCTTTGTCGCCAGCAGGTAGACATCTCACTTGAAATTAGGTGCCAGAATTTCAGATCTAGCTTTGGAAAACTCTCAACCAACATTTAAGACTAGAGTCTTGACACTCCATAAAAAGCCAAAGAAATAAAAGCAATCTTGCAATCAGGAATGTCTCCTAATCAGGCTGTGTTCATATGAAAGAAAACAAACTATTCCACAGATCCTTTTTTGGCCCATTTCCTTGTCAAAGAAACACTAGTCTTGCATGCTGCCAAAACCTCTTCTACCCAGGTTTTGTAGAAGGTCTCCAGCTCCCAAGGGAAGCTCATTTTTGGAGTTCTGTATTATTTGTTGGCAACAACATTTCTGAGGATGGCCAGGGAATTGTGGAACTTGCCATCTTCCCAGAGTACCTGCCTGACAAACAGCATCATCTCCAAAACCTTAGCAGTAGTTTACAAGAACACAATACACATAAATCAAATGCATTAGGGACTGAAAATAAAGGTGCATTTTCTTCAAGCAAAGACAAAAAATCCTCATTGTCTGGTATGGCTGGGAAAAGTGGCAGAGTACAGTCACTACAGATAGTTTTCCTGTGCCATTTGGAAGGGTAGCTTGGCTGGCTGAGTGTTGTTAATGAACATTAACGAGGTATAAAGTTATCCTTAAAACCTGATCAGACCCATGTGCTGGCTGAATGCACGATAGTTTATTATAATGGAAAAAGTGTGGCATCCTTCAGAAAAGAAAACAAATCCCAGAGCTGAAAACAGAATGTGTCTACCCCACGCCAATGCAGACAACCTTCAACTCACTCTAATTGGGATCACATACAAAAATTCAGAACTGGTGCTGCATCACTGACAACAGCCTCCCAGCAGCCTCTCTCCACTGGGACTGAAGGCTTGTTTCCCTGCATCACAGGCCAGACTTCCTTGTCCAAGAGGGAAGTAATATTGTGCAAACAGCATCCTGCAAACAGCGAGCAGTGAGGACCAGGGCAATGGCACCTTCCTGTGGCTCATGAGCACTGTCAGGAACAACATAAGCAAGAGAGAGACAACTGCTCTGGGGCATGGGCAGGAGGTATCAGTGGCTGAAAAGCACGAAGACTGAAAGTGTTATCAGCCCTTGGTACCTGTACTAGTATGTTTCACAAATAAAATACATACGAAAAGTCCTCTTTTGTCTCAATGTCTTATTTTACATTTTACAGTTTTTAACAGCTGATTTTCACAGTCTCAAGCTCTGAACAAACGTCAGCTGACCAAGGACTATGTACACTATTAATATATGCACTAAGATCACTGAACACTTAAGATCAGTCTCAACGTCCTTGATCAGTGAGATCATTTGAAAATAATGTTTGGGAAAAGCAGCTCTTGTACAGATGTATTACCTCTTCTTAGTACTGTGCTTCCATGTCCTATTCCATTTGATTTAAGTCCCTGGAACTGATTTGATGGTTGAATCATAATCAATACCAATGTTTTGGGCAATGTTTTACTGCTTTATCTACCTGATAACACCTTTGTGTTTTCTGTGAAAAGAGTCACTGGGGTTAGTGATTAAGACACATTTGAAGTCTATATAGACATGGGAAAGTAGTACAAGCCTGATATCTTCTCTTTAAATGAAAGCAGTATTTGGAAACCTACATCAGCATGCCTGGAATAAACACCTTCTGGGAATGTTCCTAGCAGGAATGTTAGTATGCTAACTTCCACAGTTTCATATTAAGCAAATAGTTATGTTTCCGTACCAAAAATTTCGAAGAAACATTCACTAAGAGTTTATTTTACAGTGCGACTTCATGCTACTGACAACTTTCATATTACTTTAAAGTAGAACTGTGTTTTAATTCTTCTAAGCCAAGGTATCAACCCTCACCCGTGTCTGCTCAGCAAACTTTAAAATGTGCATGCAAATTTCACTCTGCCTGTTTGGAACATTTTCATTTTAGGTCATATATGACATTGCTTTTCTGGTAAATCTGGAAGTAGAACAGCATCAGATCTGTAACAGAAATTCCACCGCAATCATGTGTACTATGGAGAGAGAACAGCCACAGCATAATGCTCAAACATGTTCATTTTTGTTTCACTTACAGCAGCTTTTCCCACAGGCTTTCAGTTACTCATGACTATCACATTTCTTTTTTGCTTCTACAGGTTTTCTCACACTAAAAGCAACTTGCTTTTAATGCGGTATATCAAGGAAACCTGAGTGGAAGACATCAAGTGAAAACCCAAAAGAAATGTCCTTATCATAAAATAGTTTTGCAAGTGCAAAAAGGGTTTTTGGAGTGCAGAATGGAGAAACATCATGGGGGTTTTTTGTTGTTCCTGTTTTGTTTTGTTTGTTTGTTTTTAATGTATACTCTACTCTACATGGCGGTTGTTTATATTAAAACGACCAACAAACCTAATAATTTTCCTTAGATTAAAAACAGCTACAGTAAGATTTCTGTTCCACAGAGATCATGTTGTCAAATGTGATTTGCCTTAAACCACTGTTAATCCCAACCTTTCAGTGCAGGTTTACTTAACTTACTTAAAGCAACAGCTTTACACACTTTACTACTTAAATTGTTTTCTCAATGTATTCTACCTCTACCTATCACTCACCACTTTTTTGAGAACAGTGAGATTCACCAATATACTCATCCTGCTCTCTAAAATGTTTTTTTTTTTTTTTTCTGCAAAGCTGCATTCCTTAACAGTAAACAAGCATGATAATGCAAAATGAAATGGTTCCTGCAAATGCAATATGCACTGATAGAATTTTGGGGGCTAAACAGCTCATCAATGAAGATCAATAGCTTTACTATTATTACATTCTGTTTTTCTAGAATGCAATTTCTTCCTTCGTGCAAGTACAACAATAGGTGGATCAGATCTCAATTTATTACTGAAACTGTTAGAATTCATTTATTCATTTCCAGTTATAAAAGAAAAAAAAAGCTTAATTCTCTTCCTAGCACTTATCAAATCAGGAGGAACTGTACTTAGCTCAGCTGAGCTACACCAAGTATGGAAGAGGGAGAAGGAAAACTGGGCCAGATAACATACATTGCTGTCAGTTGTTTTAGTGTTTGAATAATTCATAAATGTTTTGATGAAAACAATTATGAGATTAAACAACAATATGAGGTTATTGTGTGTTATTTTGAAAACGTATTTATAAAGCTTCCATAGTACCTACAGCTGAAGGATGACTTTGCTTATTGATGAAGCACAGAATAAAAGCTGCTTCTCAAAACACAAAAATTTATAAATACATATTTCAAAAGCATAGACAAGGCCAACAAAAAGGACTAACTTGAAGATATATTCCTAACTAGCATTTTCTAAAAGCAATGGAGCAAAAAGGCATTCCAGTAGAACCTGCAGAAGACAGAAACGATAGGTATCCTTTTGACAGAGAAGAGAACGGGGGAGAAAAGCAGAGCACAATGTATGCTGTGTATATGTATACACAATTTAATTATCAACTGATTGCCTTGTAATTTGACTTTTTACTACTTCAACTCCAACAGTGCCTAGAGGATTCAAACCAGGCAGACATTATGCACCACGAAAATAGCACAGTGCCAGCCAGATTCCTGCTCAGGAGCTGTGACGGGGAGTAGTCTGAGAGATGGGGTGCAGCTTCCAGTTTGTCTGGGCCACTTTTAAGAGATCTTCGACTTTTGCACTGAACAGACACGAGACAATATGGGAAAGAAAATGACCTCTCTAATGGAGAAATGAGGCATAGAAAACTTAAAAGCCTCAAGCCAAGTCACATGTGAAGCCAAGAAGCGAGCCCAGGTGATGCGGGCTCCACGCCACTGCCCCACCACGGCCCAGTGCCTCTCCTGGCCACCAGATCACAGCAGATCTTTGGCACCACAGGATCTACAGTCAGAGGTGAAGGACATGGCATAAAATGAACATGAGCTACAGGCACTGAGCACAGACAGCTCTTGGAAAAGTTACCAAACAGTTCACACCACCACCAAAGCAGAGAATATTCCTCTGAGAAGTGCTGAACTTCCATGAGCAAGACTGCAGCAAACTGAATTGCCAAAGAGAAATGAGATGCTCCAGCCAAAAGAAAACAGAGCTGACAACAACAACAGATGGGAAGAGGAGGGAAGGAGAACAGGAACACAGCAAGATGATGTGAACCATAAGGAAAAAGCATTCTAGTCTGTGGGAGGGCCTAGGTAGCCAGTTAATTACTCATTAAGGTTAGTAGCTATTTATTATTATTATAAATACTTAAGCCAAGTCACCTCAGTCATGCCCAGGAATGCTTACATAAAGCAGACGACATGCAGGACAGCAATGCTGTTGACTGGCAGCTGAACCTTCCACGTTATTGATGAAGTGAGAGAGTATATTATTTAGTATGAAATTTTATACAGGAAAACAAACTTCTTTGACATGGAAACTCCTCTAAATAGAAGTCCAATTGTTTTACTTTAGAGCAGAAATATAAGCCCCAAAATTTACCAGCACACTTGCCCCTGGGGCTAGCCCTAGCTCGTGTGATGTATCTAGCCAACAGAACAACAGCTTTATTATAGTTTCAGCAGAATTTAAGCTTTCAAAAAAAGAAATACTTGTCTCTTCACAAGAAAAAAAAAAGCCCAACATATTAGCTGGCATACCTGTTGTGTTAGCCTATTAGAATAGCCTTAAGCATGAACAATTTCTTTCATCTAAAAGAAGCTGCACGTATCTAGTGGCCAATTTTTGAAACTCACCTGAATTCTGCTCCGATGGAAGTGTGACAGGCTAAGCCTGGAGGAGAAGGAAAAGTCCCTCCCCAGGAGCTTCAGCTGGCCAGAGAGGAAGAGAATGGCCACTCTTGCCATTTCACACAGAATAAAGAAAACTGATCAAAATGTGTCAGGCTGAAACATATTTACCCCACAGATAGGTTTGATCACATTTTGGAGTTTAATCCAGCTAAGCTTTAAAGTTCATGTATGTGCCTCTGTGTGTATACACATATGTATATATAGCTTCCCAGGTTTTTCAGATAGTAACCAAGGAATATTCCATAAATATTTTAGAAAGGTTTCTGGAAACTTAACTCAGCCCTTGCTACTGCCAATTGTTGCATTTGCAAATCAGGCAAAAATCAACCAACCAACAAACACCCCCCCCCCCCCAAACAAAACAAAAACCCCTCACAAAACAAAGAAACAACCCCCCACAGACCGAAAGATATGCAAAGTTCAGTCTTTAAAATGGTCTTTATCATTTTTCCTCCCAAATGATATGACGTCAGAATATTGTTACCATGGTAAAGTGAAGGGATGCAGTCAACTACTGTTTTGCTGGGCTCCTTCTCACTACTTACAGATCAGCTGCAGATTCAGGATAAACTATGACCAAATTTTGATATGTTCATAATTTAAAAAAATGTAATTCAGCTATTATCACATAAAAAGTGGTTTTAAACAATTCTTTCCCCAATTCCTCTCCCATGTCCCACCCTGCACAATGAGGTTTTCCAGCAGAATGCAGATGTACAGTTTGAATTCAAGAAGCCTTTTGCAGATGTTGAATTTTACATGCATATGTAATCCTATGGTGATCAATGCATGTTCAGGAAGAACGCTACACGTGTCCCAAAAGAACCCACTGAAAGTTAACAGTATTCAGCTACCAAAGCAACTGTCCCCTGAAATTAAAGAGGTTCCTTTGCAGTGTTATGTTCTATCAGGCTACCAGTTATGGCTCCTTTTAAAATACCAGTGGCTGGTTTCTTAACACAATTTCATAATTTAGGGACAGAGAACACGTGTATCAATTTCTTGCACAATACATGCAGTTGGTTGACTAAACTAAGGTTTACTAATTTTTGACATTTATTTCGCCTCAAGAATTCTCTCCTGATGCCACAATCTTGTGCCCTAACCCCCAAACATAAAGAAAACATGACTCATAATCACAGCTAACATTATTACCTTTTTTTTTAAATCATGCTGCAGAACCTTGTTTCAATTCACTCTCACTATCACAACAATAGAATTTGCAGGAAGGGAAACCATGGTAACCAACTAAACGTGCTAAAGCAGATATCTACTCAAAAGAACATGCAGTACCATCACACTTCAACGCCTACCACTGGTACAATCTCTACCCATTTCCTCTTTATCCCCATCCTAATTATTCAACAAGCTCTCAACCACAAAAGGCTACATTGCGAGCCATGTCTTATTGGTCCTGTCATTTGCTATAGGTCCCAGCATTAAGCGCTTTATCACTGTTTTGCCCAATTTAAAAGCAGATCTAATACCTCCAGGAATTAATTAGGAATTGTCGGTTCTTTTCATCTGTTTGGAACATCTAATTAACATTACAATGTATTTGATACATTTTTATTGTCACAGAGACTTGCTGACATGTATGGACACACATGTATACCTACAAAAAATTATTCTTGTTAGTAATTTTTTTTAAATCTCAGGGTTGCAAAAAAGTTTCAGTGGAATTCTCTGATTAATCAATTAGTAAACATCTGTGAATTCTGCTATGCTCTTTCTTTTTAAAATATTTTTAATAAGCTATGGGAAACCATATCCATGATTAAGTACAGGCATTAAATATAGTAGGGTGCGATTTACTGCTCTCATTTGTGTTTATGCTTCATTTTCTTTTATCCGGTATCTGAACTGATACAATTTCACAGGCCTTCTTGGGCTCTGAGCATCAACTTTATTTGAAGGACAGCTCTGAATATTTAGCCAAACTCATACACTTAAAACAACATTTAAATTCTCATTTCCTTTTTCCCTGAGAACATACTTCTGCTCTGTAACAAATTCAGAGAAATTTGTTTTCTGAACACAAAACCTCTTTTGTTTCAAATTTAGATTTAAAAGGTAATATATCTTAAAAAGAATAATGATGCAAATTAATTGCACAATAATGGATGAAAGTAGATAAAAATGGCTCATCAGATGATGATCAAAATGCAGCTTCTTATATAAGTTGAAAGCAGATTTTATAGCAACTCACCGACAACCTTAATAACTGAAAAGTTTTTGTGGGTAAGAATAACTTTTTCTACCTTATTAAAGAAAATATTAGAAATCCCCTCTTTGAACTCTGTTAACTATTCTATAGCATTGTACTAAAAATATTTAACTGCCTTGGTAAAGCCTGCAAAAGCCATTATTTGTCCTGTCCTGTATTTGGTCATTCAATCGGTGCTAGGCTGTGTCTGTAGCTAGCACAGCTCAAGAACAAGACCTTTAGATTTACTAAAGCTAGGTCTATAAAAGCATCAGAGCCTAATCCTCCACAGTGGTCAAAAATCATTTATAAAGGTTCAGAGAACAAAGAAAGAAAACTCCATGGTCCACTTCATCCTGAACAGGATGTGCAGTCCTGGCCCCCTCATCTCCAAAAGATCATCACAAAGTTAGAGAAAGATGACAGATGGTAAGGGGTATGGAACAGCCTCATTACAAAACCTGAATGTATGGCCTAGGACTCATCGACCTGTAAAGAGAACAATAAGGGGGACGCGAGTGGCATAGGAAAGGTAAATTGAGATCAATTGTTCACTGTTTCTCATAATACAAAAACTAAGGAGCATCAAATAAAATTGTGAGATAGAACCTTCCAAAAGGGGACACTGCTTCCCGTAAAACCTAGTTAAGGCACGGAACTCACGCTATAGTTGCAGACAGCAAAGTCTACAAGGGTTCAAAAATGTGCTCAGAAAGTCACTAAAAAAAATAATCAAAAATCTCTCCCTCCAAAGCTTGAAAAAATAGCAAAGGTAACAAATTCTGCTCAGTAGTCCCTGAACGGCAAATTATCAGAGGCTGAAAAAGCACACCAGAGAACTACTACTACATGTTCATCTTGTTTTTACACTTTTTTTCAATGTCTGCTATTAATAGCTACCAAAGGGTGGATACTGGACTATGAACAGGTCCTTTGATCTGACCCAGTGTGTTCATAGTCAGAGAACTTGCTAACACAATAACAGATAAAAAACTGGGGAGAAACTCTTTGCAAACAATCTTTTCAGATCTGCCCAATCTATTATAACTTAAGACATCCCTTAGAATAAACTAAAAAGAAGTGAGATGCAGAAGAGCCATGTTAGAACAGTCCATAAAAGAACCTTCATGCACCAACTGCATTTGCATTCTGTGCATTTTGGCTGTAGTTGAAGTCTGTAGCCTAGCGTGATTGTCCAATCTGTTCCAGATTTCACAAAAACATGTTTTTATAACTGTGAATTCTGTCTGCCTACAAAGGAGTTATGATTTGTCATGTTAACATTTTAGTCTTTATCTTCTAGAAAGATAAAGTCATTTAACAAGCAGAAATCTTCAGTGCAGAACAAAGACAATCTGAATATCTCCAGAAGATGCCCAATGTAAGTACACTCTAGAATGGAATAAGTAATGAGGATAGAAATAGAATTAGAGAATGTGGTTGTTTGTGGTTGTTTTCCACTTATATTATAACTCTCCATGAGGTGATCTTTAGTAAGTCCAGAAGAAGATGAATACTTTACAAAGTTGAGCTAGGGTTCAATAATCTCTATCAGATTTGCAGCATAGAAAATGATGTATTCACTAATATTATACACTGTTGGGGCAGTCATGATAAATTATCTGAGATCTACCTTTATCTCTCACTTAGCTTGCTTTGTAGCCAAACTTTTTTATTTTAGTGTTTTTTCTAACTTCCAATTTAACTATGTTAGAAATTTTAGTAACACAGCAGATACCTGATGTTGAAGTTGATAAAATAAACTGTAATATAAAATAAATCACACAACAAACACCAGGATATCTTCCTTTTTGAATTCTGAGGATGCAGGGCCTTATAGAATCATATAATTTTTCAGGTCGGAAGGGACCTTCTGAGGTCATCTAGTCAAACCCCTCTGCCATGGGCAGGGACATCTTCAACTAGATCAGGTTGCTCAGAGCCCCATCCAGCCTGATCTGGGAGCGTTTCCAGGGATGGGGCCTTTACCACTAACACCAAACCAAAATATTAGACAAAACAGAACTACAATTGGAACTAAATTCAAAACAACTTCACCAATGTCTGATGTGAACGTAACACTGACATTTTAGACATCAGCTACAATAGCTGGTGCAATCAAATGTAGCATTCAAAGCATTCCATGACGATTTGAGGAATGGGCTGGTTTGGGTACTCAGGACAAAGCACAATAAACTTGTTTTTTCCATTGCAGGCTGAAAATACTTCATTACAGAGACACCATACCTTGCCACAGAAAGGGTTATGATCCTGTTTAACTAAACTGCACTTCACAACTGGATGCATTGGGTTTTCAGGGTTCCCAGCCACACTGGCACAGACATAGGAAGGTGACATCTGCTAGAGCTGGGGATGCTGAGCCCTCTGTGCCACCGAATTGCCTGCCCCCAGCAGAAGGACCAGTAACTACAAGACAGGCAACAACCATGTCTCAATCTCAACAGCAGCTCATCCTACCCAGTCTTTCCACAAGGCATTTAGGTCTCAATGGACTGGGATTTTACAATGCAATCACACTTCACATGTAGTTTCCAATTTGTCCTAATCACAATTGACAAGACTGCCAAAGACAGACAAGTCAGGCAACAAACACATACAGTGAGATACAGACTGAGGGGTTATACAGAAGGAAACAAGTATTTATGTCAACAGTCAATGGGTGCCCTCGAGCATCTAAATTTTACTCAACATTTTCCATTTGTTTTCCAAAGCATGTCTGAAAAACCAACAGAAAACATGGATATTCCATTTTATGTTTGTCATTCTGTTACTCACTGCAGGATCAGAGCGCCTCTCCAGCATTGCTGGGTTAACTTTGTAAAATGCTGTGAAACTTGTTTTGCATCTATTTCTTTATAAAAGAACTAACAGCTGACCAAATTTTCCTTCCTCCCACACCTTCTAAAGGGTAAAACAAAGGTAAAGAAGGAAACGTGAAAATGATACAGAAGTGATCTTAAACTTAACGGCTGCTTGAATCACAGAGTGGCATTTAAGCTTAGTATGGAAAGATCAAACGGAACCACACAGTTAGAAAAGTAGGTGTGAAATCAGAGACCCTGAAGTCAATCAAAATCTTCCATAGAACTTGGAAAAGTTTTGCCCGTACAAACCACCCTACTGACAAGCTCCATTTCTGGCCATGGAGATGATGTTCTGAATTCCTACTGGGATTACCTAAGCTGCAGACAGAGCTACCTTTGCTGTCTGGCAGTGTAGAGACACAAATGCAAATGATGGTCTCAAAAAAAAATCTATAAATTACAGGTAAAATCACATAAACTCATCATGGCAATCACAGCAAACTTCTTGCAGTCAGGATGAACAAACAGACCACAGAAATTACCCAGTCTTTAAGAGATGCTACCATGTCAGCCACACAGTCAGTGGGAATATTGGCCAATAGGTATATTCTGCATACATATTCCAGGGAGGGTAAAAATGGAAACAGGGTAAAACTCTGGCTCCAGTCAATGGATATTTCTGCTACACTTCCTAGTAGAGAGAAAAAGAAATCTCAGTGGTAAAATTCCCTTGTGTGGAAAACACAGTGCTGCAGTTCACTGAGAGCTTTCAGCTAAGGCACAACAGCAAAGACACTCATTCATACACTTGAAAGGCCAACAGCAAGATGACACAGCATTACTTGCTGTGGGATGGCGAGCAACTACCAAGGCCACTGCCCTTAATGAACAAGTCATCCAGCTAGCGCTTAAACAGAATAAAATGGCTGCAACATGCTGCAGTTTCAGGTTCTGAGGTGTTTTACCAAACGCAGAATTTACTCAAAATAAATCAATGATAACAGCTTTGCTAGCATTTGAAACTGTTGCCCGAATTGATCATGAACAGTATCCTTTCTCTTTTCTACTGGGTATAAAAATCCATCAAGAGCAGGGGCAGGAGTGCTTTGTCTTCAAGACAGGGGTTAAGACAACTGTTTTCTTTTTAGCTTTAAATTAATACTGCAAGAACAGAAGTAGATGAAATGAAGTATTAGACCCTAATAAGCCACACCAATTTATGTAGACTGTTAATGCAAACCAGTGCCAATAATGTTTCTATCTGGAATATACTACAGAAACAAATATCTCAATAAAACACATTGCCTTCCACTCCCCCCCCAAAAAAAAACCTAATTCATCACAACCTATTATACCATTATATTCCTATTGTAATTGTAATCTTATTTTACCCATATAAAATTTTCAATAACTGCATCTTCTCCTTCAGTGTTCTTCTGTCCCACTTAGATTTAAAACATTGCTAATAATTACCATCTCTCATCTGAGTACTTAGGTGTAGAGCTCAGGCCAACATAACCTCCATTACCTTAAAAGCAATTCAACTATTTAAAACTTGCAACTATTTAAGTTCTTTTTTAATTTTGGTTTTTATTTATTTTTTTTTATTTATAACTGATCCACTTGCCAGAATTTTGCAGAGCAAGGAAACAGATCTGCAAACATTGTTAGCTAACAGGTGTGCTGACAAAAACAACTCCTGATTTCATGGCCACCCCACAGAGGGACTGGAGAGAATTAACTGCTCTTCAGCAACAGTTAGCTAGCAAGTAACCCACACGGTAGACTCATCATGTGAACTCATAAGATGCCTTTTATTTCTTGACTGCCTGCTCCGTCAATGTCTATGTGGGGTCACATCTGTAACAGCAGAAGTGCAAAATAAAGTACCATGAGCTAAAACACAATTGGTATTATCCTGGTGGTGCAAACAATAATGAATGTTAGCACTTCAGAAAGGGTTAGATAAGGTTAAAGATACCGATCTGTAACTAGGGTAAAAAAGTACCAGTTCATTAAATGCTGACCTTGTTTTTCTAAAAAAATTAAGACAATCATCAGGACATTTATTGCTAAGGTCAACAACACAGTACAATCTTTTGAATATCTTATAAATTTTAAAATGAAATATTAATTACCAACCTTAATGCCAAAGTGTAGGTTCCAGGTTGCCGTTGGCTTTCACGAATGAGGTAACTTCCCTCTGCAACACTTAATAATTGGTCAGCTTCCTCCCTTGAGATCATCCCATGGAATCTAAGGAACAAAGACTTCTTGAAACATGTGCCTTTCCACTTTTAAATTATCTTTTCCTCTTCTTTCAAAAGCCACCAACCACAGTAATTAAAAAAAGAACAAACATAAAAATGACCGATTTGCAGAAATCTACAGCTCAAACTAATCCCCCTTTACGCCTGCATTTGAAGTCACTTTAAACGGTTTTAGAAGTTTCTATGAAATAATATCTATGAAAAAAAACCATTGCTTTTAAAATTTCCCTCTATCAGTTTAATACGTGGAAATAAACCCATTTTCTCCTACTGGCTTCACATGTTTCATGCCAGTGGCATACAATGCAATGTTTTGCAGCTTTCAGGAATATGATGGCAATTTGCTAAAAACTTGAGGATTGCAAATAATCTCATTAATTACTGGTGTAATAACCTAGCAATACTACACATCTTTTACCAAAATAACCACAAATAAGATGTGCTGTGTTGTCCCATGTTAAATCTATCCATCTTCACACCTTAGCAGTCTGAAACAGAAGACTCATATATATACTGTAGACTTATATTGCATTGGCAAAAGCTAACTGGAGGTGGGGGTACAAAAAGAAAATTCTTTGAAAGTACAGAAACATGTTCTTCCTACTTAAGGTAGCACTCAGTGATATTCCTATCCATCAGAAAATGTAGTTTAATTTCAGGCAGACAAAAGTGACAGTATTGCAATAATAATCTGATGGTGAGCAAGACAGATTGCTGTAAAACACAGAAGAAACAAAGCACCCAGAGCAAATGCTTGCAACCTTTTCTGTAACTATCATCAACTAACATGTTCAGATAAACCACTTTCAGAGGTATATGTTACTTACTCTCTTCCATAATATTTGGGTCTGTTCTCTACCTAGAAGAAACAACAGAAACCGTAATGTTTCATAACAAGCGAATCCATACAGTACGCACAGTGTCCATAACATGGTATTAAAAATAGAAAGGGATATAATGCGAAAGTACAGACAAAAATCATTTACCATCCCAGGATCTTCCCTGTGGGTGGCATACAGGGAAACCAAAGGCAGGCCTTTAGGAAACACACTGCACTTCTGAATGGCTTGGAGTGAAAAAGAATGAGCTGTTTGGATCACGTCATCCTTGGAGCTCTGCTAATACAAACTGATGGCGTTAAATATTGCTTGTACAAACTGCCAAAAAGGGGAAACAAAAGATTAATTTCATGGGTGTAAGCGTACTATATTGTTAAGTACGCTAATGCAGTGAAACATCTCTAAAACTTGTACGTTGACAAGTTATCTTCCATCCCAAAGCTGTATCCCCTGAGAGGGCAAGTGGTAGATTAAACCATCATCAACAAGTGCCCAAGTCCTGCACCCTTTGACTTCACTGACCTGTGTGACCTGTAGTGTCACCTGAAGGACTCACCGGCAGGTCTGCAGGTGTCACGCTGGGTAACTCAAGCCCGGAGACCACACAGTGCAAAGGCACACAGCGTGCAAGGGTGTCAGAACACGACCTGCCTGCCAAGTATTTCAAAGTAAAAAGTAGCTCATCTGCATAATGAATTGTCCAGAAAGTTTATAGACAAGTGAGGAACTGTAGACCAGAAACCAGCTCATCTATAATAAACCACCAGATTATCCCTCCTTGCAAAATTTAACAGAGGAAACCCTTTGGGGAGTAAAAATCAACAACTACACAAACTTGAACTACAAGAGTATAAAATGATCCAGTTATAACAAATCACAAAATACTCGCAGTAAGCTGCCACTTTCGTTTCTTTTTTCCATCTTTTCAGGAAAAAAAAAAACAAAAAATTCACACTCTCTAGTTAGCTCAGTGGAGTATAAATAAGGATTTCAGATGTCCAAAACAACAAAAATACACCCCAGTGTACAATCTAATGACAACTCTTTCCCATTCCCAGCAAATAAAAAGCTACTCCGATCTTTAATCACTTCTGAAAAATCATACAATTGCTGTCAAGATTAGTAATGTTCTAAAGTATTTCCTTTTCCTACATAACAGCAATTGAGAGTTGACTGGTGTGGTAACTGTTTTCAAAGGGCCTGAAGAGGCTGAATCACTCAAAAAAATTTTCAAAAAGTCTTACTTTTTTCTTTTTTTTTTGTTAAATGTAGGGTATTCCTTCAATACGAAGATAGCAATGTGAATGGAGAAAAAGTGAAAACATTTCATTGTTGTTATTACACAAACTTGCAACAATTCCTAACTAAAACCCTCAAGACAAGACACCAGTCTCAGGCAGTTGTTAAAAAAAGAATCCTGTAATGAATAAGATTTTGTTGTCTGTCTACTGAGATTTTATGTTTATCTCAGTGAATGCAGTGAATTTATATACGACAGAACTGGAAAACTTACATAGGCAAAAGCATTCCACTTCAGAAATGCGTTAGTAATGTGATAGTCCATCTTCAGAGTACTTACAAATCCTAAACCAAATTATAATATTATATTCTGTGTGCAAACATTTGAAAATGTGAACTGGCAGATGACTCAAACAAAGCATGAAAGAAAAGCTCTGCTGGACTTTCAGACAATTGTAACTGGGTTTGCAGCTCATCTCAGTGGATGTGGAGGTAGAGAAGAAAATAACCACTTCTGTTAACATTGAGTCTCTACTGATCAGTTTTGCCAACTCACAATACTTCAGTATTAATGTCAACGTGTAACACTGTTTGCTTGTTTTTTTCTGATTTGGCAGTATTTTTGGACCAAAGTATTGCCGAGTACGAGTAAAGGCAGCCTTAGCTACTTCATATTCTCTATATCAAGCAAAGATCAGCTGAATGCTGTCTTGTGACTTCTCAGGACTTTTTATTTAAGGGAAAAAATCCCTGTTGCTGCTTGTTTAGCCTACGCTTGGCTCAGTTTTAAAAACTGCTTTTAACTTAGGAAAAGAAAAAAAAAAAGAAAAATAATTGTGAGGTATTTGTTTTCAATGTTCTTATTTGTACAGCACTTAAGCAGAGGCCACAGGGAAGATTCAGGTGTCACTATTATATCTGCAAGAAACACAAAAGTCAGTGAGATATGCACCATTGGTTTATTTCCAATTTTTTTCAAACTAAGGCATGAGGCCAATGAAACCAAATTTACAAAGAGATAAGTGGGGCAAAGGTGGCAAGTGCCTTACTGTAGCTATTCCTTCAGAAAAGAGGTTAGTTACAATGAAAGCTGGGAAATCATTCTGGTTGAATATCATACAGATAAAGCCATCTTTGAGAACAGCTCTAGCAAGGATATGCATTCTACGTGCCCAGTCCATGCTCTGTTTCTTGGCCACTCACAGAGGCCATTTTCACAGGACCACATAGAGATCTTGTTAACAGGCTTGTTAACAGCTAGCACTGAATTAGGATGAAACCTTGTAACAGGACCGAAAAGGCCCATGATTTTAAATATCTCCATCATATGTCTGTTTGATATTTTTCATACATAGTTATTTCAAATTTATCATTGAGTGCCTTCATATAGCAGTCAAGGATGCCCTAAATATGCCTGCATGTGCACATGTGTATATAAAAGATTATGTACACAACAATTACAAATTCCAGGAAGGTAATACAATATTAATTGGACAAACAATATTACAATTTTAATGTAAGCCTCATGCAGAAGTCAAACATCCTTAAAATGTTACGGAATCATCAGCTTTACAAATGAACATCATAACAGCGTTAAAAACCTTGGCTCTGCTGCACCTTGACAATAAAAAAATCCCAAATGAATGCAACACTTTTTTTACATCAGAGTAACTCCACTAACTTGTGTGTTGCTCTGATATGAAACTGGTGTAACAGAGCAGAATTTCTCTGTATTTGAGAAGCATTTAATGTTAAGTAGGTCATTGTGTTGAATACACCTCTCAGTATCAGAACTTGTACAACACGTACCTTTGCACCTCAAATAAAAGGTTGGGTTTTTTACAGTGTGATTTCCAGTTATTCTTTAACAAGTGCTTTCTCCCCTAATCATCACTCTTGCTTATGTCAACAAGTGGAATTCAACAAGGCAAGAGGAGCACATTATGTGCTAATACCTTACTGAATTACACATTGTTCCCTCCTACTGACCTCTCTGATGTTCTGTGGACCAAAATCCTCTTCCTAATATTTATGAATTTGTTTATACAGCTGAATAATTTAACCACTTAGGAAAAGATTTTGCTCCCCACTGACTCATGCATGGCTGCTAATAGAAACCCAGCTGAGAGTGAGCAGATCACAAAGCTCAACAATAGCAGAAGAGGCTGAGATCAGAAAGAAAGGTTAAACATGTTACCGCTTGCTGAATGTATTTTCACTTGAAAACTGGCTCAGCTGCATGAATTGTTCAATACTCGGAATGAAAAACATTTACCTGCATTATAATGAATTAATGCAGAAGTAGGAAAATGCACACTGATAATGTATTCCTTCAATTCTACCTTTATTAGGTAAAAATAAGCTTCAAAGAGGTTTTCTTGGGCAAATGGATTCTTTAATGAGAAAATGTGTATTTAATATGTTCTGTTCCACAGCTAAATACCTGCAACTAACTGATTCTTTCATAGCTCTATTTTATTTAGTTCAATTCTCACTCGTTTCTGAAACATGCAGATTTTATTTCTCAGTTTCTACAACAATGTTCATGGTGCAGAAACAGGTTTATTCTGCAGTTCAGGGGCTGGGATGAAGCTATTTTAAAACCCAGAATTTCTCTCTTATTTTTTTTGTTCCCTCTGGCACAGGGAAAGTTTTATACTTAAAGTTTGTCATATGTTATAATCTTGTTTTGGAATAAATTCATAGAAATATGCTATTATAGGCACTAATGTGTTGCATTTCCTTCTTCAATGATGACAGAACATAGCAGAGTGTTTTGATGGCTTGTGGTACTTTCACCAATCCCCCATTAACAGACAGACAGAGGAGCACCTCTCTCTATAGGGATGCAATATGCTCAGGTGCCCTCCCAAAGTTCTTGGATGATAAGTTCATGCAGGACACACCACTCACCCACTGTAAATTTTCTTCCCTAAAACAGTCCAACTTTTCAATTTGCCACTTGTATAATAGCTAATAGAATTCTATAATTATCAGTATTAAAATTCAGTGATAACAAGGATAAGAAAACTATAGTGGCCAGTGTGATTTGTATTTGAAGCAGCTTTACCCAAATGCTTTTACATTTGGCTGGCAAAAGTAGGTCTCTGGTTCTAAAGAGAATACAATCTGGATCTGATCAATAGCTGAAGGATTACCAGCACTCCAAGAGGCAGGAGACATTTTCCATTTTCAGATACTGTATACACCTTTGTATCTGCTTTATATGACTGGATAGGCTAATGGTATTCTGAGAAATACAACAAATGAGAACTTAGTATAAAATTTGCTTGTGACTTCTTACCACCGAGGGCAAAAAGACCCCAAAGCACTTCTCTACAGTTAAACTAGCACAACATATAATGCCAACAGATCTTATTGACTTAGTTGGACCCCTTTATCAGTTTACAGTTTCTCCCTGGCTACAGGGTACCTATGCACTGTGCAGTCAACAAGCAAAACAGTTACAATCATTATGTTATCTGCTGTAAGATTTCCTTAACTGTGCTGGTACTTTCCCACTCCTTACATTTCTGTTATGTTTTGTTGTGGTTGTTGTTGTTGTTTAAAGAAACCAAAAGGTAAAAGAAAAAATGAAGGTTCTAACTCTGCAAGAACTAAAACATTTTCCTGGTTTTGTTAAAAACAAGACAAGTTTCTCTTTTAGTCAATTTTCCTTTCAGCTAATTTCTTCTTAGTAACTGCCCTTTTCTGAAGTTGGATACATATTTTGGTAGACATAGCAAGGGAATGCAAGGTCGCTGATAAGAATACACGTCACGTATTTGCAAGGAGGAGCGAACTGAACAGGTGATTAAAACTGACCAACCAAGTATTCCATCCCATCCACGTCATACATCATATAGAAGTGGGAGATCACAAGGGTCTCGCTCTCTTTGACTATGGCCGGCATCTGAGGAGGACTCTGCCTGCGGTCCCTGCGATCTGAGGCCTAGTGACAGACCCTGCATCCTCGAATTCAGTTCCAGTTTGCTGCAGAGTCCAACCCAGGACTTGCAGGTGCCTACCCTGCAGCTGCCAGAGCAGTGTAGCCTGGAAAATTCAATATTGGTTTTGTATATTTTATATTATTTTCTCTATTTTATTAGTAGCATTAGTAAAACATTTTTAACTTTTTCCAACTTGCAAGTCCTCTCTTTGCCTCTCTTTGCTCTCCTGTTGCCTTTTCTTAGTGCAATTAAACGGTGACAAACATTCACAACAGAGGTTCTCGAAGCATCTAACTGAAGAAACTGAAGAATTGTCACACATCACCACAAGTGCCAGGCAACTTTATAAGCACACAACGTCAGAAAGTGTGTCATTACAAAAGTAAACCATAGCAGGACTCTGAGATGAGACCCAGTAAATAAAAGACTACAGTGATTGTACAGGCAGTGTCAGCACCTCAGCAAACAGTGTCAGAATGCTACCAAAACCCCCACATACATTCCACAATATGCACATATACATATACTCACACATATACTAGCACTTCTTCCACCAGTGAAATACTTTTGAGGAGAGGAAGGAAAAAGCTATTCAACAGCAATTAACAACGATAAACACAATCCACTGAAGGCAGGGAATAAAATACTTCATCTGATCCAGGTGAGCACTCTGTACAATCGCTGTAAAATCACAAACCTCTATTAGAAGACTAAGCTCCTACAAGACTTCAGATACTTTGTATATTAATCTAATGGAAGAGAACACACAACATAGAAGAGAATCTTCCTAATAATGCTGCAATGGAGATAAAAAATTGGAAAACCTCCCAATTTTTCACAGCTCAGATCTTCTATCGATCTCTTCTGCAAATCTCCATCCCACCTTATTTGATATACAGAAGATATATGCACAACCACCTTAACAAGAAAACCCCTGCTTGGACACTCATTAACAATAGAAACACTGGTTAAAAACCTTTTGCTACTATGCTTCTTGAAAAATTCATGTATTGTTCTTTCCTATAGCTATGTCTTGCTTAAGTGCAACCAGCTATAGCTATACCTTTAATAAAAATACAAATCTATCAGATTAACAAAGGAAAACAAGGGTGCTTCCACTAAATGCAATATTTCACTTGTGTTAAATCTCTACTTTTTATCTTAAAAATTGACAGACTACTTCACAGAATCACAATTGGGCATTTGAAAAGACGACAGAGAAACATCTGTTTAATTCTGTAAAGTTATCCTCCCTGTGATCTACGCTGTAAGCTATTAATGTTCCTGACAGTGCTACGTCCCTCTGTATTTAATACTATGTCAAAGTGACTAACATACTTCAAAGATTAATTTCCTTTCTCTTGGCACCGGATAAAAATGCTGAAGTTTTATTGCAGCAATGTCATAGCTTTCAGTGGTTATTCAGCAAGAACTGTGTTTTGTAAGTCAAGCCTAACATTTCAGTATTGTTGAAATTGAAATTAATGTTTCCCAGGTTCCTAACCAAAGCTGCAAGAGAGATGCAGTCATGAGTAAAGTCGTGCTGGCAGGGACGTTTGGTATCAGTGAAACCTGCAGCACGGCAGCTCTGGAGAGGTGCTGCTCAGCTGGACGGCAGCTCAGGGCATGCTGGCAATTCGGTGTCTGCCTCAACAGCCAACCCTGTGAACAGATGCTTCTGTATGACCGTCTATCAATGGGATCCCGTTGTTACTCTTTGAGTCATTAAAAATCTCTGGCTTTGCATAGCTTAGCTGCTAGTATTAACAAGTCTTAAGTACTACAATACCAATAACACCACCAGGGAAGGTTTCAGCCTTGCCTCTGTGGATTTATTGCATGCATCTAGCAGCGACGTGTACGAACAGGTGCACAGTTCCCCTCTCCAGTTCTGCTTTTCCTTCTGCGAATTTATGACCCAAAAAGGAGGAGAAAAGTCATGTTTCTGTGTATCTAAGAAAATTTAGCCAATAAATGATTTTCAGGTGAAACCGCTGTACACAAAATGCTTTTTAATTCATCTTTTAGATCAAAGAGATTTCCCGATACCAGTGCCCCCAAGGGTACTTACTACAATCACAGCACCAGGGTCCCAGGGAACCACAGTCTGGGTTGCACACTATGAAGTATAGACTTGGAATTACTGGACTCTATAAAATTGAACCTTTATAATACCCACCTCACGAGTGCAGGTTACCCTTCTGGGATGGGGAGCTTCCTGTTGCAACTGGTACACTGGGAGAAGGCAGAAGTTA
This sequence comes from Columba livia, assembly GCF_036013475.1. Lineage (NCBI taxonomy): Eukaryota > Metazoa > Chordata > Aves > Columbiformes > Columbidae > Columba > Columba livia. Next base: position 23,087,056 of record NC_088608.1, read on the forward strand.
CATTCTGATTAATACAGAATCATTGTATAAGTTAGAAGTTAAGCATTCTAACATTAAATATTGCTGTTTAAATAAAGATGACTTTCTGTAAGTCAGTGCAAGAATATATATGTCAAGGTCTCAAAAATTACTTACAAGAGATCAGGAAAAAGAACGTTGCTATCTAAAACAGGATTATTGATTATCTTTACAATTAATCAAGCAAGTACAAGGGAGGAACTAGGTGAGACCAGTCAAGTTTCCATCAGGCAGATCAGAAAAGGAATAATGATAAATGGAAATTAAACTTTATTTTATGTCAAATCAGGCTGCTTTCAGACTTCCTTCAGTAAGCAGATGGAGTCCCACACTACTATGCTGGGCGCACATTCGGTCACCTGAAACATGTCAAGACTTTACAAGAATCATTCAGAACTTCGCAGAATCAAACCCTCTGCTTTTGCAGAAGGTCAGTGATGACCTTTCTGAACAAGACAAAAAATGGCCTTTGCATTTGCGGATCTAAAGACATCAGGAGTTGTGCAGCAGAGTGTAACAGTTAAGGTCCAAGCTATGACACACATACACTTACTAGTACTTTTCCTTCTCCTTTTTTTCTTTTTTTAAAATTAGCCTCATCAAGCCAGAATAAATTTAAGGAGTCAGTTGTAAATTTAATGGTACTAATGTGCAGACATTCTAATATATTACCAAAGGAGTGACTCTCAATTTCTATCCCAAAAGGAGTTTGGTTTGGCAAGTCATCTTTGAAATGAGACTATTGACACTGAGTTAGTATTTGAAAAGTACTTTAGAACTGAAAAAATGGACATTTTGAATTGTAATGTTTTAAAATTAAATTATTTTTCAATCGTTAGTACTAAACACCAAGGTCTAATAACATGTGCTGTCACCTTCTTCAGGTTATAAAACCATACATTGATTTAACCTGTAAGATTTGACTTCATTACACTTATTCTTTGATCATGAGCCTATTCCATTGACAAATGCTGTATTTATATGCTAAGTTAGATGGGAATAGAGAAAATAGCGAGATGCCCAATGATATGGCAATCATAAGATAAAATAGAAAAATACATTCCCTTTGTTTCAAAGAAAAACAACTAATGTTTTTTTCCTGACATTACTAAAATCAATCCTTACCTTTCTGTATCAGTACTACAAAAATGACTTTTGCAAGTGATGAAGAATCGTATACTAGTATACAGAACAATAATTTTCATTTCAAGCATTGCATGACCATTTATTTCGCCAGCATACAGATTCCCTAGCTTCTGCTGTAAAAGTCGCTTTTGATGGCACTGGGTCTTGTCCATATATAAGTCTGAGAACTGTAGAGTCAACTTTGAAAGAAGAAAAAAAAAATTATATAGCGAATAAGGATTTCTCTGAATTTCACGGAAGATCAGTGGTGACTCGCAATCAGCATGCTCTGCAGAAATGCCTAAAAGCCAAGAACTGCCTCCCACCTTACTTCAGGCTAGGTTGAAAAGACTTTCTGGAAGGAAGTTCCTCTTCTCCAAAGGCAGCATCTTTCTCCTCTTCCAGTCAAAAGCACAGCAGGCAGACTAGTTAAGTTACAAACCAGGATGCCTATTCCTCCTCCTCTAATTGATGCATACAATTCAAACTGTTCACACCAGCTTCCGTGCTGTAATTATTGCCAAGGAAGTTAAACAAGACATCCCTCTTCATCCACCATGAGACAGAAATATATAATAATCAAACCCCATGACCCTGTGCTTAATTCTGCCCCATGGGAAGGGTTCACCATGGTGACCCGTGATGGTGCAGAGGCCACACGTACATTTGCATGCAGCTGAGCCTTCAGCTCCTGGCAAGCTGCAACAAGGATTTGGCATTGGAGAGGTTAGATCGCCCTGTTATAGATGACGGTATGGAATAAACTGAACAAAGCATCAGCTTTCCCCGAGTTCATAGAAGGTATAGAGCTGTGATTTACTTGCAGTGCTGACAACTGAGAGTAAAATGCACAGATCTCAGTAACAAGTTTTGCAATAATGACTAACAATGTTTAATACCGAGGACCAAATGGACTCAGTTTTATCTTTTAGCCTCCTGCTGCAAGAAAAAAGTTTGTTCAAATCATTCTGTGTGAAAGTTCTTTAATAGTAAGCGTCTGACTTGGCATATGACAAGCTACTGGCAAAATAAGTGATGACTCAAAAGACACAGACAGGCTTTGCCACCAGATCCACAAGCAGACCAAGGTCCCAGCCATCTCAATTACATGACAGCAATTGCATATGTTGGCAATTATTAAAAACTGTTCAAAATAATCCATTTAAAGAAAACACTGAAGGCGGACAAATTAAAAGTCTTCAGCCTTTTTTTAGACTTGTTGCCTTTCTATTTTCTTCAGTTAACACAACTGTATTTTAAGAAACACTGACATTCCTGGACTGTTAAGGCACATACAGTTTTGCCAACTCCTATAATTTTTCCTAAAAATTTTACAATATCTGACTATTCACTTACAGCCTAAGCTTTCTGAAATTTATTATGAGATGTTCTCATTTACAGAAGTCATCTAATGGTCATATGGCGTAGAAGATATTGACTGTGTAACTCACGATCACTTTGACAACTCAAAAATTGGAAATCTAACCCAAACAAGGCTGACTTATGAGTTGTAAGGCCTAACACTAATTTTTGAACATGTCAGGTTGGCAATGGCAGGGACAGAACAGAAACAACCAACCTCTGTGAGCTATTAACAGAAAAGTAGCTGATAGAAAAGCTGTTTTTCTAGTGCTCATTTAATTCTACTATATATGCTTTAGCTGAAAAAAACAATTTAATCTGTTCTTTTATACGTACTTTCTTTCTAACCCTCATTTTCACCAAGACTTTAAGACAAACCCAGTGTCTCCAACTGTAAAGAATATCCCACTGCAGGATGGAAAACTTTCTGAAATAATTATATTTTATTCAGCTGCTAATTCTCCACAAACTTTGTAGAGCCACAGTTTCATCATGTGAAATGCTGCTTGGGCAAATCCCTTTAGCCAGCCTGAAGACACCAAGCCTGGGAATATATACAAAAAGAAAATGCAAATATAGGTTTGACATCCCTAAACTGTTAAGTGTGTTAAATACACAAACATTCTGCTTTCGAAATCTGCCTTTAACAGAAGAGTTGTCTCCTTTCTGTGGTTCCTCAAGTCTCAAAATGTCTCGCACCTTAGCTCTTCTCTCCACAATGCACTAGAATTTAGAGGTGAGACACTGTGGGAAGCTATGATGCCATTTGTCTCTTGTTCCATTCAACCTCCCTGAACCTCCATCAACAGTTACAAACAGGTTATCCCTTTAAATTTTGAAATACAAAAAATGTCCATGTAAGTTTGGTGGTGGTTTTTGTTTGTAGTGGCGTTGTTGCTTTTGTGTGTTGTGTTCTGGCTTTTTTGTTGTTGTTGGTTGTTGCTTTATTTGTTTTGGTTTTGTGGTTTTTTGTGTGTGTTTGTTTGTTTTTAATTAGGAATGAAAACCAGCAAGTGATGAAATGCCCAAGGGAGTGGCGCCCCGATCTCAGGGCACGGGGCCAGGACCCTGCACATCACTGACACCAAACAGCTGCAGAGCCTGGGCAGGCTGGTAGGAAACCAGCTCCTTCTAGTTAGGGCTGCAAAAAAACCTACTTGTGATTTGGCATGCCAGGCCAAACAAATGCTCTCATTTTACTACATCAGAAAATTCGGGGGGGATACTATTTATTTTGAGTTTTTCTAACCAGCTCAAGTCTCAGCTCCAGTGATGCACAGGAGCCCTAAAATTGTGCAAGTGATACCAGCTTTAAGGCACAGAGTTTATGCAACCCCCAGTCTAGGCAGCCAAACCAACACAAGCCAGACCCACACCGGAGTGGGAGCACTTACGTTAGAGTAAGGTGCAGAGAATCTACTTCTCTAAATAATGTGCATTCACTTGTCCTTGAGGATAAACAACTGCACCTGTCTCTGAAGAGTAATGGACCCCTTGATGCTTCTTAACTCACATTCTGATGAAAAGAAAAATTAGTCTTTTAAAGCACCCAACTGAAACATTTTCAGCTCTGACTTGGAAAAAAAATAATCCATTGAGATACTTACAGTAGGATTTCCAAACAGGTGGTCTGTATTCATCAGTATCTGAAAGAAAAACGACAAATCTTAATGTTCTGTTGGAAACATTTTAACACAGAAATAACCCTGCAGAAGCACTTGCAGATTAAGATAAATATTGCAGCTAGATTCCAAATTATTTCTTCTATCACAGTATAGAACAACCTGTTAAAAGTTCTCCCTTTACTTAAACTGAAAATATGAAAAAGTATTTTCTTTAGCCAGATAGAATAAAAGCTAGAGATACATCTGCAAAATGGCAAACGTGCAAATTAGAAGCCAAAATACCTGGTGGGGGGGAAGGCATATTATTTTACTATGTAGGTATCTGTAAGTTCCCTTTTAAATTACACTACAAGGATTTTTTTTTTTAATGTCAATTTATAAAGTGATAAATCAGCTTTCATCCAATTTATTCCTGCCATTAGCTTTTTCCTCTTCAGGATAGCAATTAACAACTCCTAAAATAAAATCAGAGTATGAAAGTACTGTGAAATATTTTGTAGGAAAGCAAGGGTTTTTCATACTGAGTACAACGTCTGCTTGGAAGCAGTCAGTAAGTATTAAAAGCAACAGCATATTTCTAATTTCAAATTTTAATTATCAAAGAGAATAAATAGATAAATAATCCAACATATTCTGAGTGCTGTCTCCCTTATGACTTGCTGACAACTGATCTGACATTTTGAGCTCAGGGCTCCGTTGCAAGCGTCATCTCTGATCCCCTGCTTTTCCACTCTGACCAGCGCCAGTTCCGACGCTGCCGGGCACCATGGTGCTCTGTAAGGTGCTGTGCTGACCTGCCCCGAAGCTGGTGAGGGGCTTGGGACTCCTCACCCCGCAGGGTGACAAGCCAGGACGCCCGGGCAGCTGCACAGCCAGCCTGGCTGTCTGAAGCTGCTTCTCAGCACAGCATCCATTTCTGAGCTCCGTTTGCAGTTGTCTGTTCACTGGAACTATGTGCTGCACCCAGCAAATCCCTCATTTCTAGTTTTTATTATGAGGTTATGCAAAATTCAAGCAATCTGGGAACCTGTTCCTTCAATTTTGGCCTGTGCGGCATATCCACTTGAGGGTCCTTAAGGCCTCCAAAACCGAGCCTGAAGCTGAGAAAGGATTATGTTTTGCCTCCCCTTATGATAAGCAATCTGCCTCCTTCAGATATTTGCTTTAGTCCGTCTCTGCCACCTACAGTCATGTCAAAATATCTCTAATTTAGAGCTTAGTGGAATGAGATATTTTCTAGCTTAATTGGCACAGACTGCCCAGACCCACCCAGCAGGCTCCCTGCCCTGCCGGAGCTATCATTTTGCTCAGTTTTTCACCCTGTATTTTAGCACTACGCATGCAGACGGCACAGTTCTTACGGACTACCTCGGTGCTAGTGGGTTTTATAAACACGATTCATTATGACTCTATTATTAAGGCAGCACTTATTCAAACTACCATCCCCCAAAATATGATGGGGTTTGATCTTTGAAAGGTTCTGCAGAGGCACTACCATGTCCTGTGGATTGGCCAGAGCCCCTCAAATCTGCACACAGACCTTCAGCAGCCCAGGCTGCACTGCACTACGGCACTGAAAGAAAATCAGCAGCAACAGATGCAGCCATGGTTATTCGTTCCTACTTTGATGCCTTTAATTAAGGCAGTGCAAGTCGATTCATTCCAGAAGCATTGTAATGTGATCCTTAGCACTGCAATGTCACTTGGACAAAGGACAAAACTGTAAGTAAAACTAATGAGCTCAATCCCAGAAGACAACTCGTACCCCACTCGCTGAATTTTCTTTCGCTATGGTCTGTTTTTTTGGCAACATATGCATCAGTTGAATTTACAAATAAGTGATTTGTAAACTGACAACACACACTGTATTTGTAAACTATGAGCTGACTGTTATGAAAATACAGATATCTTGGCAGCCTAACCTATACTTGCTCACACTCAAGACATATAATTGTTACAACTAAGGGCAGTATGATTGTAAAAGTGAAAAACAAAAAACTCCAAGCCTTGTTAAAGTCAGGCAAGAACAGCAGTAACTTTCATACAACAAACATTTAACTTTCAGAAATTGGAAGGAATGATTTATGTTATGCAGCTGCGCACAACGATTTTGTTAGAAAATCTGTCAGTGAGTTTTACTGCCTTTACACTGTGAGAATACCCTCCGGCCATCCCACATAAGGTAATGAAAAAAACAAAAGGTCATTTCTATTATGATTAAAAAAAAAAAAAAAAGGTTATCTGATACAAAACACTGTAGCAGCAAGAACAGCACAGTAACAACGGTGAATCAGAGCGTCTGCAGTGCTTGTTCCTGTGGGAGAATGTTTCTGTTGCTAAAACCACTCCACTGCACAAAGACAAAATAGAATGAGCTAAAGATCACACCGGTCTTTTAGTTATCTTTTTTTAAAGACTAATCGATGTGGTCCCATTTAACACATCATCAGTATTTTGAGATGCATTATTAGGAAAAGGGCTGGATTTTTGGTAACATAGGCTTCCACATACAGCATCTCCAATCAGGCATCCAAAGCACCCAAAAAGCACTGTAAGGCATGATAAAAAACCCACATAAAATGCTGAACCCAAAATACATTTTCTCACTAACACTGCACCACTTCCTAATTAATGCAATAAACTCTATGCTGTCAGTTCTCAGATTTTCTACAGTTCCCATCAGCGCAGTATCTCGGCTCTGCTGTTTCCATGATAAAATAATTTTCTACAATCTGTGCATCATGTTTTATCTTAACTATTATTTTCTGCTTAAATGAGATGCAATTCAGTTTAAAGCTGCTCTTCTCCAAAGGTCTGGAGCACTACAGAAAACACAAACCCATAAACTGATCCTATGAGCGTTGGTGAGCCTTTCGCCAGCATGAAGGCACCTCCTCAGTGGTGCATTTTAGATCAAGTGCACTGTCCACATTCATAAATTGCAATTTCAAACTCAGCTGAGTTTCCAACTGACAGATGCTGGTGCTGAATACTCTTCCTAACCTTTAAAAGTGAAAATGTTTGTCAATGTCCCACTATTCCAGGCAATGACAGTTTTTTCATTCTTCAGAATTTTGATCTGGTTGGAAGGGTATATGTTTAAGATTTGATTTTTTTCACAGTAAAATGTGACTTGTTCAAATTCTCTACCCTGAATCCAAACAGATATCTAATAATTTTCCGGCCTGGAATAGATTAGAAACAGCTGCATGCCCAAAACTGTACTTTTAGGCTCCTAAATGGACCTGTCATAGTATAAATATGTATGTGTAAGGAAAATATGAAGAATATCTTAAACTTACACATCACTTGAGACCAAAAGTTATATGCAAAGTAAAGGGGTGGGAGGAATCCAGGACATGTGAAAATACATTTACAGTCCTTCATCCAGTAGAATCAGTTTCTTGCCCTTGAACCAAGGGTAAAAAAATCAAACTCCTCTTCCAAGCAAGCATCTTACAACAGACCCATAACAGCTAGTGCCTCTAGTCCAGGCATGGACCTACTTGGGCATGAACCATCTGCAATTAACTGACAAGCACGGAGTGATCGTCAGAAATACACGCACAGAAAAGGGCTCTGCCAACAGAAAATCAAGCAGCCATTTAGGAGAAGCTCAGACACAAGCGCCACGAGAGCATCTCAGATTTTTCCACAAACACAAATGTGACTAATTGTGACATTACAACACAGCATTTCCCTTGCTTATTTTCCTTCTTTCTCGCCCATTTCCATTTTATCCCTTATATAAATCTGGACCACCGTAGTACTTTCAGAGTGTACATTTTAACTGCAGATATGAGAACTGTTACTATTGCCTCAAAGTGTTTAGACTGCTTGTCTCTGTGTATTCCTTTTATAGAAAGAATAAAAATGTTTACCTTTGCTTGAAATGGTTCCTTCTCTCTTGCCACTGAAGATAAGCCATGTCTAGCACAAAGCAGCAGCAGCTTAACTACACGTGGTAACTCCATAAAGCAATTTAGCACTAACCGAGAATTCAGTTTTGTTTTTCTTTTACTGTATGTCACTCCCTGCAGCACAATGATCTGTAACATCATGCTGGAGACTAGTTTAACACTGCCTGTGAGGAAACAATCAGATATCTGCTGACATAGCAGCTCTTGCCCCAAACTTTGATTTTATTTGGCAATAGCCCCATTGAACGCAGGTGAGGCCTCAGGTGGTAAACCTTGCAGGTGAGGCCAGCTCTTAGCCATGTGGACCAACCATCAACAGCATAAGGAAAATAAAATATATGTTTTTGTGTTTTCTGAACTGATCTATGACCAAAGAACAGTCTAAACCATAAATATTAAAAGATGCAAGAAAATATAAAACATTATTCTGTAAGCTATGGCCTAAGTACTATCCAGTAAGCATTAGCATGTGTTTTAAGATGCTAATCTTGCTCACTTTGGCAGCAGCACATGTCAAAATTTAACTCCTAGAGAGATGCACAAGTGGATGTGACCATTTGCTGACCCATACAACAGACTCCTTGATGTGCCCAAAAAACAACTTCTAGAAAATTCTTCCTCAGTCTCAAAATCCTCCTTATTAGCATTTTCTCTGTGCCCAAAGGATGCATGTAAAAATCACTCGACTCATAGAAACAAAGCCACAATTTATTTGCTGGCAAGATTCTCAAGCCACAAAAACAGTGCAGTTGAACAGAAAAACGTTATTTCATCTCTGTTTTTCAGACTACAAGTGCCAACAGCATTTCAGAAACTAAGCTCAAGCCATCACAAAACATTTTAAGCAGCAGCCAAGCAGGGCCTAGAAGTGAGGGTTTTGTACGCTCCAACCAAAATAAAACTCAAACAGCATTAAGGTAATTAGAGGATGAATCCAGCCACTGCCCTAGGCAGCAGCAGTAAAACAGATGGGCCACAATCCTGTGGTTTCAGGGTAAATAGCTGATTCCTGGCCACAACAGCACCCAGCAGCATGGCAAGTCCCTGTGCTGCTGGTGATGGCAGGAGGAGGGGATGGCGATGGCAGACAGCTCCCAGAGACAGGGCGGAGGGTGCAGAGAACGGCCAGAATATTCCTATTGCATGTGCTCTGCAGTAGGAAGGGCACACTCCCCCCCAAAAGGTTCTTTGTCACTCCTAGGTGAGACCTTGGGATTCACATTTTTTCCACAAAGCCTCTCTCCCCTTCTCTGCTACACCTCTGCCATCAGCAGCCAGTAAGTTAAACGGAACCTGGAAAGGGGTCGTGGGCAGAGTCTTGATGTGAAGAGCAAGAAGCACCGTGCGCGGTCACTGCCCCTCACAGCAGGTCCCGCAGCAGCCACCGCAGCCCTGCCCTGCAGGCCCGGCACTGCGCACGCTGCGGACACAGCCGGCAGGGAAGCTCATTTCAGCCCGTGCGTGGTAAACAAGAGAGAAAGCCGTGGTCAACCTTTCTTGCATGAAATGTTTTCTTGGGAACAAACACTTCTTCAGCATTTGAGTCCTCCACCTGAATATAAAAAGGGAAATGATCCTCTGGCTCAGTCTTGTCTTTGCCTTTCAATAGCACAGGGGTAACAAATCATTTCTGACCAAAATACCTTGCACAGGCTTACATCACATTTTTTAAAGATATCCTTTTTTTGGGTGTATTCCCTTTCTCTTAAATAAAAACTATTATACTTTTACATTACAAAAAAAATTGGGGTTTAAAAGTAATGAATAAATGTTAATCCAAAAATAATATTGCTCTGTTAGTCTCTGAAAACAAAGAGATTAAAGACAAGGACCTGATGGCACACATGGCCTGGGTCCACGTGGAAAACCTGTGGGGTTTCACAACTAGGACATCACAGAATTTCCATTCTTTATGGTAAGATACCTGCAGGGCTGGGAACACCCCAGGCAGCGAGTACCCTGTTTTCTCCCAATTCCCAAATATACAATATACTGTATGATACTCAGCAATGATGACTGATACTTCTAGACTGTAATCAAGTGTTTAATGCTACTTTAATGTTATCCTTGGCACATGATTTCCTCTGAATTACGAAAAAAAGAAAAAAAAAGCTTTGAAAACTTTTAGACACGTCAAGGCTCTTCCTCAGGCAGGCAGACACCACTACACACTGCAAGGTGCTTCAGTAAAAAAGCCACCAAACAAACCATCACCTTCACCGAGTAAAGACATCAGACAGGCATCTGCTTCAACACGTGGGCAGCTGTAAGAGCTCGGCACATGTCTGGCTGCAAGTGGACGGCAGAGCGTCCCCTGCTCGGAGCCTGCTGTGCTGCCCACACAACCTGCTCAGTGTGAACTAAAGCCCCGTCTGATCAAACACAAACCATTTATAGGTGGAAAGAGGCGCTGTCACCAGCTTAGGCAGCTACTTCATGCCCAGGGAGGGCAGCTGACAGGCAGAGGTTGCCAACCTGACTGCACCCAGCTGTGGCCAGGCCAGCCCTGGAGAAGCTGGTGCACAAGAAAGTCACTCCATGGCAAAAGCCATCCATCTACAGGGACATGCCTGAGCCTGTGGGCAGAGGGGACAGTCACCAAACACAGCTCTCCAAAACTGAGGGAGCGTGGTCTGGACGGTTGAGTAGCGAGGTGAACTGTGAACTGGCTGAAGGGAAGAAGCCAGAGAGTCATGGTCAATGGGGCAGAGTCCAGTTGGAGGCCTGTATCTAGTGGAGTGCCTCAAGGGCTGGTTTTATTCAATATATTCATCGATGATTTGGATGAGGGACTAGAGTGTACTATCAGCAAGTTTGCTGAAGACACCAAGATGGAAGGAGTGGCAGACACGCCAGAAGGCTGTGCTGCCATCCAGCGAGACCTGGACAGGCTGGAGAGTTGGGCGACGAAAAATTTAATGAAATATAACAAGGGAAAGTGTAGGGTCTTGCATCTGGGTAGGAACAACCCCAGGTTCCAGTATAGGTTGGGGAATGACCTATTAGAGAGCAGTGTAGGGGAAAGGGACCTGGGGGTCCTGGTGGACAGCAGGATGACCATGAGCCAGCACTGTGCCACTGTGCCCACCTGGACACATTACTTCATAACCTAATCTGGGTGTTCCTGCTCCGGCAGGCGGATTGGACTGAATGATCCTTGAGGTTCCTTCCAATCCCTGACATTCTGTGATTACTTACACAAAGTTCTACTGTGACCTTTGGTGCAGGTAGCTACACTCCCTAATGCACATAAACCCCATACACCCAGGCAGCCTCAGACTTTTAACATTAAACCATATTTGACGTACTTAAACAGAAAACAAAAACAGTTTAATGTATTTTCTTCACATTTTCCAAAGGCATTCCCACCTAGGAGGAGAATAAGAGTACAAAACAATCTAAGGGAAAGATGCAAATCAGCGAAAGCTGGCACTGAAAAGGAAAGCATCGCTTTGGCTGCAGGATGCCACATCACACACACTGTGCCCCAGGAATTTTTTAATGGGGCAAAACTTATTTTTGCCTGCTCTTTTGTCCTCACATAGTTTTGCTTATACCTCTTCAAACAACTACAATTAGGTTTCGAATTCATACTAGAGCAAAAATGAGTAAGGGAAAGCTAGCGTGCCCCAGAAAGCTGCAAGGGCTATTGCCATTTCTCTGATGTAACCAAGTGGGAGACAAGAGAGTATTCTCAGCAAAAGCGAAGAGGCTTAAATAAGGGCATGCTCTGAATAACTGCATTGGTCTTGAGGGAGAGAGGGGAAAAAAAGACCACTCTGCCATCCTGGTTTCTACAAATGTCTGATCTGGCAATAAAAAATTCTGTGGGAATGCTTCTACCGGGGTTGAATGAGAGACCCACCAAAACTAGCTAGAGATCAATGCCTTTTATTAGCACATCTATTACTGCTTCTGTATGAATGATGGGAAAACTTTAATGAGTAAAATTTTGCCTATTACAAGCACTGCTGCTGCTAAATAAATTCATCTAAGTGATTAGACTAGGTTGCAAATGATCTGTTTCTACATTTTCATTTAACCAAAGCCAGGGAAGCAAGTACTTATTTTTCCTCCTCTTTGCCAGATAAATAGTGGCATCTGACTATGTGATAATGACAAATAAAAATTTTTAAATCCCTTATAACAACCAAAAAAAATTAATTTTACACCGGAATTTTCACATGTGTAATGATAAGCAAAACACAGCTGTGGTCCTCTTTCTCTTGAGTGTAGTTTAATGGAGGGGAGGGCAATACCCCTCCCATGAAAGCATAGTTAGCTTACTGTTTAAGAAAAGTTTCAAAACCTCTAAAATTATTTCTTAGTTTTGCTGCAAGTATAAAAATTTAGACCTCAGAGAGGGTAAAAAGCTGACAAGTGCCACCTTGTGGGCATTTAATGAAGAATTTAATGTTGCTTTCTGTTTCCAGCAGGGTTATCTCAGCCTCCAGACGACAGTGAATTTTCAGCATTTCTGGGAATACCATCTTTACTTCCTGAGAAAAGACAGACACGATGGGATCTGCCACCTGACACGGCTCTGCCGGCTGGCTGTAGGTGCAACAAGAGCCAGGCTGTCAGCTGGCTATAACCCTCTGATTTATCTCACCATAGGAGCTAGGATGGCTCCACAGCTCTACAGGTATCCCCAAATGTCTGGTTTACACAGTAAACAACTTTCAACCAAAAATGCTGTCAAAATCAAATATTCCTCTTTAATTTATCTATTTCAAAGGAAAACAATCTGTCTTTTTTTTTTTTTTTTTTAAACTAATTATGGCAAAACTGACCAAGGCTGGCTGCAGCCTCAAAGTGCTGGATCAGTGAGTTAGGGAATTTCCCCATCCTTCCTCAGGGTTATTTGGAACATCTTTTGCAAACTTATTTTAAAAGTTCAAAATTGACAGAAATATACCTTCATTGGATGAATTGCATCTTTTAGATTTGACAGATAATTTGTCCAAGTATCTTCTGTATCAGTACAGTAAAGTCTTGGAGCAATTCAGAGTAATATCAGGTAACATAAGCTTGAACGCTGTAATCAAACTGCCCTAGTTTAATTCCAGACTGGTTTTCATTGGAGATCCTGTTTTGATCATGGCTGGTAAAGTTTGTTTGGAAGCCAAGAGAAATACTTGTTGAGGCTATTGGTCTCACACTGTCCTCATTCCAAGCATGGCAAAAGATAACCTAGAAGAAAAAGCCCTTCGACACTTCCTTTCCTATTTTTTGTTGCCACAAATCCTTCTTTGTCTCCTATTTTAAAAGTCTACCGGCACGAAGACCAAATTCATTCCTCATCACTTGTTTTGTTTCTTCCAAACATAATGAGCATCAACAAGGGCACATCAGTTTTGCCATAACTTCCAGCCAGGGACAACTGTTACAGCCACAGCCTCAAGGCATTCACGAAAATACTTTTTGTCTGGACTTCTCTAACATATCCAACAGGGAATATTGATTAGAACTTGATTACACAAATATTCTGAGCAGTCAGCCTAATAATGAAAAAGAACAATATGATATGGCATAAAAGTGTCTTCTAGCTGTAAATTGATCCCTTCCCCTGAGTAAGAAGCCTGTCTGGTCAAGGTTGGACAGAAGAGACCCTAGATAAAGGTCAAGCTTTCAGGCACTTTTGAAATACAACTCCTCCATCCACTGCATAATGCCCTAATTTGCTGAATGGGGAGGCATGTTTTACCACAATTTGCTTTGTTGCTTTGATTTTTTTTTTCCACACACAGCACTGAGATAACAAACTTAAATTCACCTTCCTGCTCTAAAATCCTCTTTTAAATAGACCGTTGTGGTTTTACCGAAAGCTGAACCATGACAAAAGAGCACAACACCGACCCTGTCTCCCTATTTGTTCGTGAAAACCTGCCGAGAACTTGTCCTCCCTGGCATTTTAGACTGAAATAGCTGCTGTGCATTCATTAGCCTCCTGGGGAAAACAAACAAACAATCCAACCCACCCATTAGCAGCCCAGGCAAAAATCACAGTCACCCGGAGAAAATTAAGAGCAGATCTGATTTCTCACTGCTGTTTTAACTGGCCTCAAGACAGACTCACATGTTCCAAAGCATGGCGCTCTCTTTAACTATGTCAGGTGGTCCAATAGATGCTGTTGCCTCTCCTTCCCCAAACTTGACCCATGTAAATTCCTAGACCATCAGTTATAACAAACCTATTAAGATTCTTATTACAAACAGATTTTTAATTTTCTGAAGTAGTCGTCAGTAACACACACCATTGCTCATGCAAAAGTATGTCTTGTATTTACGTCCCTGTTTCCAGAACAGATGCAATACATCAACACTCGTGGTTGGAAGGAGGACAAACTACCACCCTTGCCTGAAACCATGATTGTTTTATATAGTGCAAGGAAGGAAACTCCTAAAAAAACATTATTGGCAGGGTCAGAGAAAGGGAAATCGACACAATGTGGTGAGATGCCTTTTCTTGAATTGGAGTTAGGCTTTTACTCCAGTTGCTGTGAGCTTTTCTCCAATCCAAGAGCTGGAATTGTCATTCCTTACCTCTTCCTGTTCTCATATACAACCTCCACAAGGCCTCCAAAGGCACAAAGTAGGAGGCTACAGGTAGGAAAGCTGAAAACTTCACGTTCTTTTTAGGCAATTCCATAGCTCAACATTATAACTGTAGTCAAAGAACCATAGCAAAAATATCTACCCACCAGCCTCTCCCTGTTTATAGCATTAAAACCATCTTTTTTTCCATAACTCTCTTCCTCCTCTGCAGGTTGATCTCCTGTGCTAGCAAGAACCAACACAAGGAGCGAGAGCAGGTGTGAGGCCCAGTCCATGGAGAAGCTGCGCTCTGGGTCTACTCCTGTGCCACCCAGCATGTTGTCAGGCTGGAGCAACACTAAATGACCATCTCAAAGGCAGTTTAGCAGCTGTGCAAGCACTGAGAGGTTTTCTGCAGAGGCCCACCATTTGTTCTCAGTTCCCTCTCTTTGGGAGGATGACAGCAGAGCTCGGCAGGTGGAGGCGGGGAACAGGCTACTGGAATGAGAACTGAACACAAGGGTTCGCCACTGCCCAGCGGGAACAAGAGAGTTGGCCAGAAAGCTCGATATGATCAGTGTTCAGAGATAACATCCATGTCCGTACCTGGGCAACACCATACATTTTTTTGCCCTGTCCAGGAAATAAATTCAAATGGTTTTCTTGTCTCTGTTTTGAAGTTCTTTCTCCTTTTTTCCACTAATTAGAAGAAAGACAAATGGATCTGCAAATAATGGAAACTTGGGTTTATTACCTCTCTCTTTATCATGGCACTGTGTTAAACAGGTTTTCAACAATTATTAGCTGCATTTCTGGGATACTGATGCATCCTTACTGGAACTGAGACCCTGCAGGAATGTCCACAAGTGAAAAGCAGACTTTGACCTATAGAACATGACATATGAACAGAAAATAGGAACAGTTGCTGGTGAGAACAGCAGAGATCCATGTAGATGAAGTCATCCTACAGAGAAAAGATCCGTATCTCTATTCCTAAGTCTTGACAATGCAATAACCTCCCAGTCAGCGCTGCCTCTCTAGATAACAGCCTTTTTGGTGTGTTTAGCTCCACTTTATAAAAAGAACCCTATAATGGAAACTGGCAGCATGGGAAAACACATCCAGACACAGGGAGAGCTGTAGGATGTGAGAGATCAAAAATCCAGTTTATAGTTTAAAAATGATCCTGCCCTACCTAGGTGGCTAGATGGGAACTGCCAGGAAGCAACGGTCAGAGATTGCGATACACAGGATTTCCATACAGAAATGAGGGCAGATACTAATACAGTTCTGAGACACGGCAAGCCCTGCCTGTGTCTTCCACGGCTGCTCTTGCACAGCAATGGGAGAAGGAAGATGCCTGCCAAGAAAGGCAGAGTTTTTACATTTAAGAGTCATGACTAGCGCTGGAGTTACCCCATCAAAGTATCTAAGCAGAAAAAAAGCTCTTCCGGCTTCTCATAGACCTTTCTGCTAAGTAGAAAAAAAAAATGCCAATAAGCTCAGCGGGTGAGTTAGCCAGTGTGAGCTCTCCCTCAGACAAAGCAGTCTGCAGCTCACTCATCTCAGGCATTTTTTGAAGGCATCTCCCTGAGTTACCAGCCCAGGAGTGCAGCACACTGCCCCATCCTGGAGCTCACCATGCAGGAGAGCAGCAGTGACACCGGGGCTGCGTTTCACCTCCTGCAAATTCCAAACCTGCAGCAGAGCAAGTCAGGACAGAACCATCCCCTTGCTTTGGTCTGATACAGTCAGACATGGATCAGTCTTCTTCTTCCTATATAGCACAGTTCCAGTAAAAGCTAAGGAGTCAGAGATGCTCCATGGAGTTACTGATGAGCTTGCTGCTCTGCCACCCCAGATGGGCAGGGCAGGGTGCTGGGCCAGGGCTGTGAGCACAGCTTGCTTTGACACCACGTGGAAGTGGACAGACATGCAGTGCAGCCAGGAGCTCCCTGAGAACCATAGTAAAGCAGCAGCACAGCTATACGAGCACATGAGCTCACTGTTAGAAATGCCAGGATCAGTTTCCTCTCCTTCTCTTGTATTTCTGGGGTGGTAATTTTCCTTTACATACATGCAAATATTTACCTTGATACACTACAAATGTTATTTCTCAATAAGGAAGTACCTGACACAATCTCTTTACCACACAAATGTTGGCATTGGGATAATATGTAACACAAAGTTTCTGAATGCTTTCTCATGAGGAAGGAGAATCACTATTTTATTTTTTAAATGCCTCCCTGCTTCTCTGGTGTTGATTTTTTCAGCACTTTCAAGTTTCATTTATAAATATACTCTTCAAAAAACTTGAAAAGGAAATCAGTAAAATTAATTGCTGTGTCAAAACCATGCTTCATTTATTGGAAGGATACACCCATATGTGCAAGTTCAGCCAGTAAGGCAGAGGTGAGGAAGAGCTACATCCTGTATGGAGGGGTTTTGCAGGTTGTTTTTTTTTTTTTTAATAAAAAGTGATCCGAGATTGCACTGAAGCATTGTGTCCAGATTCACATGGAAACCATAAAGTGCAGATGAAAAAGTATGGAAGACTGGCCCTACCAAATAATTATCAGCTACTTTTACAGTCTGCTCTGGATTGTATACTTATCAGATACTATTTCAGCACTGAGGACACTGACTCGTACCCTGACAATGTGAGAGCAAGGAATGGTTAGTTACTGTACTAAAGCACTGGGTTTGTTTTTCAGAACTGTACTATTATTCCATTTTTCACAGTGTCTCGTTTACTCTGCTCAAGGAATAATTCCATACCTCCTTCTCCACTGCTGCAGCAGGTACTCAAAGACTTTGCTACATGATGCTCTGTGGTACTTGCATTTACTGTAATTTAAACAGTTGCAGCTCTGCTGGCCACTGTGACACAACACCATGCAGTGGACAACAAACTAATTCCAACACGTAGGAAACAGTGTTTTACCTTTACTTTTGGAGAAGAAATTTCCCCGCAAACAAGCTGCCCCAGGACATTCCATTTCTGGTCAAGGTCAGAAGCCATGTTTTTATTTCAGCTTCTTAAAGGGCAAGGCTACCTATAAGCAGCTGCTCTTGCAACCAAGGAATCGGGAAGACGACAGCAATGGCAGAAGTGCAGGGGAGAGGGACCCACCACCCTCCATCACCACCAGGAACACCCACCCCAACCACACCCTGTATTCAACAGAGCCACATTCTGCCAGCTGTACCAAAGACAAATGTGACATGGGCTTCCTCACAGAGACGAGCAAGACCGAAAGCACAGATACCTGTTCACTGTGAGCAGCAAGCTCCAGCTTGCAACTTCAATGATGGTCCACAACCAGAGGATGCAGTTTTCCTAATGCATTCTCCCAGGGACCAAGATTTGGTCATGTGAAAAAACAGACCACATTATCACATCCTATCAGCACTAAACAAAATTTTAACTGAAAGCTAATCAGCCCTGACAGTCTCTTCGCAATGCTTATCACAAAGCTGCTAGCAAAGTCACGAAAATACATTTGGGAATGAATGTATCAAAATATATCATGGAAATCAGACTCCTGCAGGAATAAATAAGATTTTATGAGCACATTTTCCAGTAACTATGAAATCACTTCAGAATGTCACCTTTTTCATTCAGACAGAGCATAAACAAATACTTTGAGTGCTAGAAATGGCAGATGTCCATCAGCTCTTTTAGATTCATAGAGGCTATTGCACACACAGCTAATACAACGCTCCTCCCCCAATGAGAACTGGGACATTGACCCACCACTTCATGGTACAGCTAAACCCTTGGGAACAGTGTGGAGAACTGTGGGAACTCTTCCCAGCATCTTCTCAGGTCAGGCAAGCATGGGTGCTCAAGGCCCAGATGCGATACAATTACAGTACCAGTAAATGCTTTAGAAGACCAAATCTTTCAGTGACTTCAAATGACACTTTTTCTTGTTTCAAGACAGACTCAAAAAAAATCAAAATCTAGAGGGTTTTTAATTTTCTTCCATGAAGATGTACACAGCACATACAATCCACCCCACTGAAATGACCACTAAGACAAATGATAATTTCATGAGGGAGCAGGAAGCATCTCCTATTCTGTATCTGAAGACATGTTCCTGTAGAACTGTACGAGCTCTATCCACAAGGTGGAGCAGCTAAATAGCCTGAGATGTGGATGCTAAGCCCCAGTTCAGAAAAAGGAAAATGAATTGTCTAACAAAGCACAGTTGATTGTTAGACCACACAGAGCAGTCACCTATGCCTGCACCTTTAGGGGATCCTGATTCACATGCTTTTATTTGGCAAAAATAACATAGTCTTCCAACAACATTGTATTAGGATTATGCCTTGGGTTTACTGATTACGGTAGCATTTAAGTCAAAACTGTGGTACTGCCACTGTACGTAAACGCATCCTTTTCTTTACACTGAGATATGGTTTCCATCACATGGAAATCTCTTAGTACATCTGAAAAAAACAAGAACTCTTGGAGAGAGTTACTAAGAGAATAAAGTCCCCAAACCCAACAAGGCAGAAAGGATCAGCAGATTCCAAAACAAATAGAAGAACACCTAGATTTACACCTGAAACATCAGTCGTTGGCTGACATGGAGTGTGCACCAGCAAAGCCTGGGAACTCTTCCTGGATCCTCAGATCCAAAGTGCATTTCACTTCAACACCGTTGGAGGAGATTCTGCGACGTGCAGACTGCCGCTGCTCCCCAGCAGGTCGCTTGGTGCCAAGAAGGAAAGGGATGTCACTGCTCAGCACTGGGCCTGACCTGACGGTATCACAACAGTCTCTCTAGAGAAAATTCCAGAATTTCATCTTAATTCATTTACTTGTACACACAGCTGGACCTGCCCTTTGCAGCTTCAGCAACAGTCCTCAAACCTCTGATTTTTTAAGATTCTTATACAAATTCACAATTAATAGAAAATACAATTTTATACCAGTCAGTGCATGAAGTGCACTTCTGAGCGCTAAGCTGAGGAGTCATGACTGATTTCTTTTCTCATCCTCATAAGTGTTCATGTCACTTCTCTTATATTCTGATCAATTGATACCAATTTACTAGTTAATAGATCCATCTTATTTTCCCAGTTCCTACGCAGGTTTCCCTTTCAATTTTTTCTTGAGAATGCATTGCCAGCAAAACCTTTTCAAGGTTGCTCTCCTTATTTGCTTGATTAGGTTCTACAAATTAGACAAGGTTAGCACAGCACCAAGGAGAAAATAATCTTATGATTCTCAGCACTTGGACACTTTCCCCCCACGACACATAAATGGGAGTTGGAAGACTGAGTTTCTCTCTAACATGGTTTCCATTTTTAACAAATCACTTTCAATTTTAAAGCTTGTTAAAAAAACCTAATGTCCCTAAATTGTTTTGTTTAATTAAACTATTTGAAGTTCCTGTTGTGACTAGATGTTGAATTGCTTTAATCTCCTTTAAAATTAGCCTGTGTCAGTCTATATTGAATGAAGCCCACATATTTCAAACAAGGGCTAAACACTTCAAGAGCATCTACTGTGACCGGGTTAAAAAGACCAATGTGAATTCACTGCTTTACTGGTGAGAAAGATCCAGTATAGGCAGTGCAATGTGGGGTTTGTGTTCACTTCGAAAACCGCTTCAAGAGCGTAAGATGAACAATGAAATTCTTTATGTTTGGTGGGTTTGTTTGTTTGGTTGTTTTGTTTGTTTGTTTGCCTAGAAGCATCAGTGCTGGGTACCATTCCTATAGCCGTTCACACTTACACTGCCTGTAGTGACAAAAGCCATACGACAAATGCCTCAATTCCATGAACAAACTTTCCTTACCTAGTTCAATTAAGGAACAGATTCAAAGAGCACTTTTCTGGCACTAAGTGACTCCTCAGTTAAGGGGCTCTGCCTGTAAGCAAAAGTTGACACCATCAGAGCCAGCCACACTTTTAAGCATGGTTCAGGGCCATGTGTAAAAATATAGAGGAGAACAACTTGAATTGTAGGTGATCTCTTTACCTCCTGTTCCTATAAGGCTCTGCACATACTACAAGAAACGAGCAGATTAATTTTTGAGTATTTCCTATCCTGCAGGGAATCCACAGGCGTTACATATCGTGAACCATTTTTAAAGAGACATTCACTCTCTATGCACCTGTGACTAGGCTAACCAAACACTCTAAAATTTAAAGGCCTTCCCTAAGCAAGCAAAACATTTTATTTAGAGAACAATTAACTGATTTCATTTCTCTCTTTATGATTGTCACATTAGAAAATATGTACTTGTACCAACATAA